>NW_026020045.1:3391138-3741138 GCF_900185275.1 Solanum verrucosum
AATGTTTATCATAGGAGAAAATAAAACATAATGATCTCAGACTAGGAAGTGTTTATCCTAGGAGAAAAATTAAAGATCTCAGACTAGGAAGTGTTTCTCCTAGGAGAAAATAAAAAATAACGTCTCAAACTAGGAAGTGTTTATCCTAGGAGAAAATAAAAAATAACAATCTCAGACTAGGAAATGTTTATCCTAGGAGAAAATAAAAAATAATGGTCTCAAACTAGGAAGTGTTTATCCTAAGAGAAAATAAAAAATAACGGTCTCAGACTAGGAAGCGTTTATCCTAGGAGAAAATAACTAAATCCCATTATGTAGGAGGGTCCTGCTAATCCCATTGTCCAGGAGGGTCCTGCTAAACTAAATCTCATTATGTAGGAGGGTCCTTCTAATCCCATTGTCTAGGAGGGTCCCGCTAATTCCCATTATGGAAAGGGTCTTGCTAGTCCCATTTTGAGAAGGGTCCTGCTAATCTAAATCATATTGTGTAGGAAGGTCCTACTAATCTAAATAACATTATGTAGGATGGTCCTACTAATATAAATCTCATTATGTAGGAGGGTCTTAGTAATCCCATTATGAGGAGGGTCCTGCTAATCCCATTATTTAGAAGGGTCTTGCTAATCTAATCTCATTATGTAGGAGGGTCCTGCTAAACTAAATCTCATTATTTAGGAGGGTCCTTCCAATCCCACTATGAGGGGGGTCCTGCTAAACTAAATCTCATTATGTAGGAGGGTCCTGCTAATCCCATTATTTAGAAGGGTCCTGCTAAACTAAATCTCATTATGTAGGAGGATCCTACTAATCCCATTATGTAGTAAGGTCTTGCTATTCTAAATCTCATTATTTATGAGGGTCCTGCTAAACTAAATCCCATTATGTAGGAGGGTCCTGCTAAACTAAATCTCATTATGTAGGAGGGTCCTGCTAAACTAAATCTCATTATGTAGGAGGGTCCTGCTAATCCCATTATTTAGGAGGGTTCTTCTAAACTAAATCTCATTATGTAGGAGGGTCCTGCTAAACTAAATCTCATTATCAAGGAGGGTCCTGCAAATCCTATTTTGAGGAGGGTCGTGCTAATCCATTATGTTGGAGGATCCTGCTAATCTGAATCACATTATGTATGAGGGTCCTACTAATCTAAATCTCATTATGTAGGAGGGTCCTGCTAGTCTCATTATGAGAAGGGTGTTGCTAATACCATTATGTAGGAGGGTCCTAATTCCATTGTCCAGAGGGTCTGGTAGTCCCATTATGAGGAGGGTCCTGCTAATCCCATTATGTAGGAGGGTCCTACTAATCCCATTGTCCAGGAGGGTCCTTCTATTATCATTGTCCAGGAGAGTCCTACTACACTAATTCCCATTGTCACGGAGAGTCCTGCTACACTAATTTCATCATTTAGAAAGATCTCGCTTAACAAAATCGTCAAATAAAATCCCCACAACATTTGTTTTGCCCCAATTTGCACCAGAAAAATATTATTTAAGCTATTATCATAAATGAGAAATACCTATACCAAAGAAAAATGCAAGACATAGATGCAATTAGAACGTTTGTTCTCTAAAAATGAAAGATGATAAGGTGTTTGTTCCCCAGTAACGAGAGTGGTTTTTTTTATAAAAACAAATAAAAATATGCCCCAATTTTTTAAATTGAGGAACTTTGAAACTCTTTTTAATTTATCTTTTTAAAAAAAAATTTATAAAAAAGAAATGATCCAATTTCGTTCTTTCAACGATAAATTTTTTTATTTTGTGAGAGCAAGCCCATTGTAAGACTGCCTATGTATCTTGTATAGCAAGAATCATGTGGAACGTAGTTCATATAAATCAAAAATTATTTTTCTTTTTCTTGATTTTGTTTTTTTTTTTAAAAGCTTTTGGGAAAGTAATCGGTTCATGTTTGATAATGTCTTGACTTTAGTTGGTACCAATAATTAGTATTATGCATACGAATCACCTTCAACTACTTTCAGACAAATTTGAGGTCAACATTGAGTAATTCCTATAATTTCAAATGGTATCTCAAAAATTCTCAAGTATTAAACAAGATCAGTTTATCTTGCATAAATTAAGAGACTAGAATTATTCTCATCCTCCTGTTTCAAGTTCCCTTACAACCCATGAAGTCCTTTTTAACACATTACAGAATAATTTAGATTGTAGGACATTTTTTAAAGTCACTCACACTTAGAAAAATGTTCAATGCATGAGATTGAGATACCATATGCTTGGCCCTTATGTAAGTATCCACTAATGTGAGAACACCAAAAATGAGATAAAATAGGGCATGTCATTGGCTTGTAATGTAGACTTAGGGAAAGGTAGGATATTCATTTGGAATAAAATGACTATTTCCTCCTTAAAATTTGCACAATGCTATCAATATTTTTGTTCATTTTCGCATTTGACCTTTCTTTTCTTGAAAGCTTCTCCTCATTTTATTTTGTCTTCTCTTTTTTATTATCTCTCCTTTCGTTAGAGGTTTTTCTAGCTTTTCTTTGTCATTTTATTTTGAATTTTCGCATATTTGGCCTTTTCACTTTGTTACCCAACTTAGGTCTTTGGCATTGTGTAGATAATTGATAGTGCGCTCAAGGAGGTGAGATCAATAAATAGTGTATTTAAGGTTTTATGCTCAAATCGAGAATTATATGGATGACATGTCATTTGGTAGGCTTGAAAGGAACAATCGGATCAAAGAAAGCCTATAATCCTTTCCCAAGTTAACTGTTGCTCAAAATTTCGTTCCAACCAACAATCGAGCCAAGTTCTAGATCAACAAAGTCATGTCATTGAATTTTATATCTAAAGCTCACCACACAATGCACATGAAACATAAGTTCGAATTTGTTTTAGCCTTAACTTTAAGCAAAACAGTTTCTGAAGTATTACATAAATATATCAAGAGGTGCCAAAAGAAGTCTATAGGTCACAATAAAGTTGGTGTGTCTTGCCAAATAGTTTAATATTTGTCTTTTTGTTTATGGATACTCCTAAATATGTTGGTACCAACCAAGTCAAGAATTATTATTATTTTTTAGAAAAAAATTTATCTCTTTTTTTTTTTTTTGAGATTTTAAAATAAGGAATAGAAACATTTTTATTAGAAATTTGAATAATAATTTTTTTTTTACCCCAGTTTTTGTAGTGAGGACTTTCTAGATTTTTCCTTGGTTAGACCAAATCTCAAAATAAGGCTGCCTACGTATCTTGTCAAAGAAAGAATCAGGTCAAACGTAGTTCAGAAAATTTTGTTGTACGAAGTTAAAAAACTTTTGTTTTATTTTATTTTTGAAGAAAGGTAAAAACCTTATTTTTAGAAAGGATAAACAAACCTTTTTTTAATTTTGTTTTGTATAAAATATAGATCTATCTTATGTCTACCAAGAAGCAGGAAGCTAGAAGCAATCAACAAAAGACAGCAAGAGGAAGAGCAAGCAATCAAAGAAGTCAACACAGATTAGTTCATTTAAAACTAATAAATTTTCTGTGCATGCAGGCTTGCAAGGATATCAAGAGGTCATAATGTTCAACAAATATGGGAAAGTCAGAAGAACTAAAGCGCACAAGACTAACATTTTCTTTATGCAGGAAAAGACTTTGATATTCCAGTGATAAAAATAGTTAACTTGGTATTTTGAATAACAATGTCTTGTTCATATTTCTCAACAAAAATAGGAGCCACGACAAATATACAAGTGGTCAAAAAAATGTAGGTGAAAGCATTGAGACGATGGCACTTTAAGATGTACAAATGACTATAATAGCGTCATATTGCATTTTCCAGCGTCAAAGACGTCTGAAATGCACATGTAAGACATCAAATATCGAAGAAAATTTGAAGTGTAACTTGCCAAAAAATATTCATTATCACGTTAAAGTCGGAAGAGGCTAACATTGAAGGATATTTGTAAGTCACATCGATACCAGACACGGTGATGTGCATTGCTGAAAGGACATTTCATATCATATCATTGGAAGTGGTGATGTCATTGACGAGAGGGCCATCCATATTATATTATCAGAGGTGATAATATCATTGCCAAGAGTGCCATCAATATTATATTACCAAAGGTATTAATATCATTACCAAGAGAGTCATCCATATTATATTATCAGAGGTGATAATATCATTGCCGAGAGAGGCATCAAAATTATATTACCAAAGGTGGCAATATCATTCCCAAGAGGGCCATCAATATTATATTACCAAAGGTAGTAATATCATTGTCGTGAGGGTCATCGATATTATATTATCAGAGGTGATAATATCATTGCCAAGAGGGCCATCAATATTATATTACCAAAGGTATCATTTCCTAGAGGGTAATCAATATCATATTATCAGAGGTGATATTATCATTACCGAGAGTGCCATTAACATTATATTACCAAAGGTTGTAATATCATTGCCAAGAGGGCTATCAATCTTATATTACCAAAGGTAGTAATATCATTGCCGAGAGGATCATCCATATTATATTATCATAGGTGATAATATCATTGTCGCGAGGGCCATCAACATTATATTACCAAAGGTGGTAATATTATTGCCGAGAGGGCTATCCATTTCATATTATCAAAGATGGTAATATCATTGCCAAGAGGGCCATCCACATTATATTATCAGAGGTGATAATGTCATTGCCGGGAGAGCCATCAACATTATATTAATAAAAATTGTCATATCATTACCGAGAGGGTCATCCATATCATTTTCCGGAAGAGGTGATATCATTGTTGAAATGGACAGGAACACATACCATCATATCAAGTCATCATCTATTGTTTCAAAAAACAGAGGAGGCTGAAGTTTGAGAAGTACATTATAAATCACATCAAACTTTGGAAAGGTGCCTCGTTTGCTCTACGTCAAAATTGGAGGAGGCTGGCGTACCAACGTAGTAAAGACACTACTTTCCTATTTGAAATACAATTTCTACTAATGATTTTTATCTTAGTCTTTATCGATAACATCCGAGATGATGCATTCTCAATTAAACCACAGGTGCGGACATCATAAAAAAGAATGCAACACAATGTGGAACTCTTTTTAGCAGTGAACTGGACCATTCTGAGGAGGAATATCAAACTCCCTGGATGCGAGCAGAGGAGTGACTTCCACCACAATGAAACCAAACCCCTATCAGAAGGCACGTGGGTATTTTCTTGAGGTCTTACTATTTTAGTTTCACATACGGTTTAAATTTTGACTCCAACTGGAGGCAAATCTTCAAATCCGAGTGACAGTACACCAAAAGCTTTCAAACCTATATTCGTGTAAGTTCTTATTTATAGATGTGAAGAGCTGCACATTCATGACTAAGATATTGCAAGCCTTTTTTTTTCAGAACTCGATTTATTTGTCACTCTTCCTAAATTAAAGGTTATCTTAACATAATAGATTTACTTTCCAACATATTGAGTTGAACTACAGACAACCTGATTCCTGAGGTCGAGAGATATGTAGGCAGATTCCATGTTGAAGACTAGGCTATAGTCCAATAGTCTCTCTTAAATCTTATTTCCAAGCATTTTGGTCTCTCCATAATTTGATACTATGATAAGTTTTTGAATTTTATCAAAAAAAAAATCATGTGTCAAATCAAGTGTTGTTTTGAACTAAATGGACTGAATTCTCATGTAACTTGAGATACGTAGGAAACTCAATGCTAGGGTCTAGCCATAATTCCTCAAAATCCGTATTGAGCCTTTCTCAAAAAAAGATGAAATGGATTCGGTCAAAATTGGATTCATCAATCTTCTTTGCCCAGGTTCTGTTTCATCGACCCTACGCAAAGAATGGGGCAGTTGTTGACACCCAATTTTGACCTTATGCAATTAGAGTTAACTATCAAGCTTCTTCAATTTCAAAAAATTTAAAATAATCTTCTTTGAAAAATCCTAAAAATATATATACAGATTTTAAAATCTCTTTCTAATTAGTTTTGGTTACTGTTTTTCAAAAACAATTATATAATTTACATATTGGTTTGTATAATTTTCATCTTTTATATAAATATTTAGTAAATAGCCTAATAGAATAAATACATATTTATTTCCTTTAAATTAGTGAATTTTATAATTTTGTATAATTAGTTTTCTATCTTAAGTAATGAACATAATGTCTTGATAATTATTTCGTCTTGTTTAAATTAAGAAGCTCAAATAATTAATAGATAATTATGCATCTCATTTCCATAAAGCTAAAGTTGCGAAAGCAACTGAGTGTTTGAGAAAGCAAGGCCCGCTAATTCGAGCACACTAGACATGCATCAGAGATTTCAGCCAAAAACAAAATCACCAAAAATGGACCCTCAGGATTCGTTCAAAATCCCGTTTACGCAAACCAAATATGCAATTTGACTAAACTTGATGTTCTGGAATCAATGGAACTATCAAAATACGAATTTGAGATCTGCTTGAACCGACATCCATGAAAGTCACAAGAAATGAGCACAACGTCTAAATGGCTAAACCAAGAGCAGGACCTTTGAAAATTCATCCCAGACCTCACATAGGCGTAACAACATCCCTCGAATCCACCGGAACTCCGGGAATTCCAATCCGAGCATCCGAACCCCTAATATTGTCCAAAGTCAGTTCAAATGCTAAAATCTCAATAATTTCCAACTTAGGACCTCAAATCCTTAAAAAGACTCCATATTTAAAACCGACAACTCTCTTAGACATATTTCCACATTTCGGGACTGATGAAATCGGTAAAATTCCATTATGACACTCGAAACTACCAAAGATATCAAAAACCACTTTTTAACAACTTTAGCCTTCAAAAACCAAAAACATACATAATTCACAACTTTTTACTCAAATTTCAAAATTCAATTAGAATTAGCTCGTGGTTAATATCTGAGGGGTAAAATGGTAATTTTATGAAATTTTTAAACAAATGACCAATTGGGTCATTACATATGCCTGTTTTGAATATTCTAGATACTCCCAATCTATCAAGAACATATTTTAAATAAGTATACGAGTCTATTGATAAACATATTATTACACTTTCATTCCGAACTAAAAAATTCAACCTTAAGCCCGCAAGGTCAGAGCAATAATTTTTTTTAAAATTAGCTAGTTGCATCACAAATATGAAATTTAATCAAAATTCAAGCTCGAACTAGACTCCAAATCATCAAAATGTGACTCATCACTTTTAGGTTCAAAAATCCTAATTTCTAACACCCAAATGTGAATTAAATCATGAAACAAATAATATAATATAGGGAAAAACCAAATTTAGAGTTAGATTATTACCCTGAGATAAAATGAGCAATTCCTCCATGAGAATTGCCAAAATTGAGCTACCAAACTAAAAAAAATCTTAAATTGAAGTCTAAGTTCAAATTGGGGATTATTTCGTCCAGGTCTTAATTTTTTTCGAATGTAGATCACAAGTGAGAACCTGATCAAGTGATCCAATAGAACCCATCACAATCGTGACGGAACAATCACAAACGAGATTTCTCATCCAGAACTGAACTAGTAAACTTTATCCTCCGCAAATGCGGCACGGACCTTGTGAATGCATAAAATTCCTAGAATTATTCTTCACGAATGCGACCTAACCCTTGTGTGCATGAAGAAGAAAACCAATTACACCAACAATTGGGGCATTATCTATGAAAAATCCTCTATTTCACCCATCAAACTCATCTAGAAAACCAAATATGCAAATAAATCATAAAATATATTACAGATTTATTGAAACATCAAATCACCAATATGAAGTTGTCTACCAAATGTTGACCATGATCAACTATAAGCTTTATATTTTACTTTTTAGTCTTGTATCATTTCAGAAAGTGTAGTCATATTTTAAAAGTTATATTTAACTTCTAATAACTCTTCTTGTAATTGATATTTTCCACATTTATATACTTATATGAAAGCTAAGATATGACTTGCCATCGCTATTTCATTTATTTCTGTATGATTAATTGATTGTAGTATTTCAGGAAACAATTGACTTATCTAACAGAGGGTTAGTGAAGTGTTACCACGATCCTTCAGTTTTTGAATAATAAAAATTACGTCTAAATATGTTCATATACTAAGCACGGAAAAAATAGAGATCTATCTATCAATTATGTTGATCATAAAATATTTGGTAAATATATGTAGTTGAAGAATCTTGGTAATTAGATGTCAAATAACCAATACAAGTAAGATGGTCAATGTAATAAATATATTCAAAGTTAAGTTGAATGATTGTCAAAATTAAGACTCTATATTCAAAAAATTTGAGTTTTATTAAGTAGAATATATTTTCAAGAGAGAAAAGTTATCTACATTTAAAATGAGGGGTTCTAAAATTAATTACTTGAAATAAAAATATAAAAAAAATAATTTTGAAGTCAAAGTGAATATATATTTCTTCATGGGACCCATCTATTATATTTGTTTTAGACAAAACATTAGTGTGATGTATATTTTTGACAAGATATTGTGTTCTTACAAAAACATTAAGTCTCTTACCTTCAAGAGATGCAAGAAAATCTTGAGGTATAATTTTATTGAATTTTATGAAGTAAAACTTAGAATTTTCTATTCAATCTCAATGAGGTACTATTTTTCACTGATATTTTTTTTGTTGTTGAGTTTTCAAAAATGATTTTGTATGTTCAATAGTTGTGAATAAATTCTCACGTAACTTGATATACGTAGGAAACTCAATGCTAGGGTCCAGCCATAATTCCTCAACATTCGTATCGAGCCTTTCTCTCAAAAAGATGAAATGGATTCAGTCAAAATTGGATTCATCAATCTTCTTTGCCCTGGTTCTCTTTCATCGACCCTACCCAAAGAATGCGGCAGTTGTTGACACCCAATTTTGACCCTATGCAATTCGAGTTAACTATCGAGGTTCTTCAATTTAAAACAATTTGAAATAATCGTCTTTAAAAAATCCTAAAATAATATATATTTTAAAATCTCTTTCTAATTAGTTTTGGTTTGTATTTTTCAGAAATAATTATATTATTATACATATTGGTTTTTATAAATTTCATCTTTTATATAATTATATAATAAATAGCCTAAAAATAGTGTTTAGCAAAAATACATATTTCTTTCCTTTAAATTAAAGAATTTTATAATCTTGTATAATTAGTTTTCTATCTTAAGTAATGAACTTATGTCTTGATAATTATTTCGTCTTGTTTAAATTAAGAAGCTCAAATAGTTAATCGATAATTATGCATATCATTTTAACTTTGGCCAAATTTAGTTATATCTAAATCTAATAATAGCAACTCAAGTGGCTATGTTTTAAACAACATGGGCAATTTTCTTAAATCTTGCACATCTGCACATATATGGATATGTTTTTACATATAATGCACATAATGGTACAGCCTATATTCCCACGCCCTCACGCGTTGGTCTCTCCTTTTCTTTTCAAACTTTCACGCGTGCTACTCTCCCCTTTCTTCTTACCAAAATCGCAAAAGTCAAAAGAAGAACCCTAGTTCTTCATCCCCCCAGCACCCCTGTCAGTCCCTCTTCCCATTTTGAAAGATTACCGACCTCGGAACAAGATTTGTTGACTTTGGCCGAGAGAGATCTCACCCAAATCTGATGTAGAGCAAGAGATATCACATCAAATCCGGAATTTTGGGGGTATGTTCTCCTCTTGGTTGTTTTCCTTCCATTCTTTCCAATCAATCTCTCATCTCCCGCTCAAATGACTATTTGAATTCAAACCTTTATTTTTTCAATAAATACCTGATATTGGTGCCATTTAGAGGATGGAATTGAAATTTGAAGGTTGGAGAATAGTATTCTTCGAAATCAAACCCACAAAGATTTGAGCCTAAGATTTTCGATTTTTCTTTCAAGTTCTTTTACCTGTTTGTTGGTCAATAGTAGTATGAAGCTCTTCAACCCATTTGTCTCAGTTCGCTGTCCTCCAAAAGGTAAAATTTCTTTCTAATCATAATGTGTTTCTTAGATAATGTGTCCTTCTGGTAAAATTTAGTCGTAGATTTCTTTTCCATTAATGTGTTTTGCCTTGTTCAATACCATACTAATTTAATTCATTAAATGATTGAATCATAAATCTGTGATCAGCTATCTATTTCGATCAAGGTGAAATGCTTAGTCATAGGCTGGAATATATTGATTATTATTAATAGATAGATAGTGATATTTGGTTTCTGAATTCATTAATAGTATTGTTTCTTTGTTGTTGCATTTTGTTCCCAATTTTTAGTGTAAATGTTAGGTTCAAAAGGCCATATTTAAGCCTAATCATATTAGCTCAGCCATGCCATGAATAAATTGTTAGCTATGTTGATCTCTGCTCATTTTTTTTAACATATCTTGCAAGCATGTCTTGTTTATTGGACATCCCAAGTTGTCCTGTTATCCGTCATTTACTTATCTAGCTTCTCTTTTCTTGGCTATGAATTTTTAGTTAAAATCTAGATTAAATATATCAGTAGGTTTCCATGCTCCAATATTCGATCTTGTAGCTTAAGTGAAATAATGGTCAAGGATGCCAATTGTTATAAAATTTGCTATGATTTCTCATATGTTTTTCCCAAACCTGCCACAATAGGATCATGACTACATAACCATCAGCCTAGTTTACATTATTGTTGCAGTTATATAATGATCAGGTGTTATTTTATTCCATAATGACATTTTCTTTTCACTATTTTGGAGTTCTCGTGTGTTGGAGTTTGAGCTTGTTTGTTGGTATTATTTTGTTCTATGTTAGCAATTGAGCGTTTGTGAATCACTGCCTATTTCTTGAGGTTTGGTTATTTCTTGACTGCTCCGTTTAAATTTGTTGCTACTGAAAGATGCCTATTTCAATTCAATGTGTTAAAATCTAGCGGTAAGTGTTAGGATGATTTAGTTAGTCTAAGCATGACTTGGGTTCTTGTGAGGGTTTAGCAGGCTTAAAACTATTAGTTTAACCCTTCTTTTGGCAGATTTGAAATATGATTAGATGACCTCATTGATAAACCTTAGTACTGTAAAGGTTTCTTGTTTATTTGTCTTGCATCTCTATCTTTAATTGAGCTTTATACATAGAAGTCTTAACCAAGCAATCATGTGTCCAAAGTTCAACTTGCCTTGATTGTTTCCAACTAAGCATGTTAAAGCCATTGATTCGAAACATTGATGTAGTGTAAAATATAGTCATGTTCCCTTCATACGTGATTACATTCAGTTGAGTTTGTCAGCCCGTTCATAGATGCTAATTTCTTTTCTTTTGTTTCTGTGCATATAATCCATCTGAGTCAATTTTGGACTCTCCCTTCCATATTCTTGAGTTGTTTCGAGTCTGCCTCTTCAAAGGAAGTTATCGTTCAGTAAAAGGAAAGCTGAAACGAGAGAAATGGAAGCAAAAATACAAGTGGAAGAAGCAGATATACGTTGATATATAAAAGTATATACAACTTATATACACAGCAAATAGGTCAAAATCCATAAATTTCAAGCAGACTCAAAAATGGGCAAAGAGGCCCAATAGCAGCAGTTCATGAGGCTTAATTTGGGCTGAAGCCCAAGTCATTTTCAGCAACTAGACTTGGGCCTAAGTCAATTATTTCTTTAGTTATTTGACTTATGCTTATTTGCTTATTTGTGATTTGTTTAACTCTAACCCTCTATTTAATTTGGTTTAATTTAATTAAAATCCCCAAAAGATATACTCTATTCTTTATGTTAGTTTATTTTAATAAAATTTAAATTTTTTTTATCAACTCTTGTATTTTTTATTGAATATCTTTAGGCAAAACTTTTAATTTTTCATTTAACTTAGAATAGTTTTCATGCCCAAATTGGTTTAAATTATTATTTCTAATTAATCTAGTTTTGTTAAAACTCTAATCACCGAGTGTTAGCGGCTACTTTTAGTGCTAGTACCTTCTTAAAGTAGAAATAAGAACCTTTTACCCCTTTTCTCTAAATTTATAAAGACTTAATTTGTTAAGGCCTTTTTAAATTAGGTTTTCTTAATTTCTTTTAAAAAATTAAGTGGTGACTCTGTTCTAAGTATTTTTATTAAATTGTTTTATACTTTGAACATTTCAAAAAGAGATTTTTATAAAGATAGTAAATTACGACATAACTGAAATGACAACTCTGATGGGGAATTGATTAGGTTCTAACCATTAGACTTTATTGCTTATTTAACTAATAATTTGATTTTGTGATATTTAATTTATTTGTGCTGTGTATGTTTAATTTATGAAGATATTAACTGTCATTTGCATTGATGGCATTTTCGTCACCACGATATAAATACAGTATATTAAAAAACGATTTTGCGAAACCGCACCCGGTCTTTTTTATACATAACTCTTTTCGGAATGACTAACAATTTATCAGTACGTCATGCGTCCAATGGTTGTCGTAGTTTCAACCTAAGTTGTCTGCTTGGGCCCCGGTTTTTCAAAAACCACTGTTAGTCAACTAGCGTAGAGCGAAACCCGAATCACTCAATTTAGCGCATTTGAACTAAAATGACCCAACATCCAAAGCGTGTTGGACCTATTAGAATCCCACCTTTTGTCTATTTGACCCATGGTCAATAAAAGAACAATCATGCTTATGTGCAATTGAAGGATGTGTATGCCATTTTAAAAAAATCAATTATCCATTGGGGGGTGGGGTGACTTACCTTTTTCTTTTCTTTTTTGAAGAATGGATCCAGTGTAAAAAACCATGACGACACGAATGGTGACTCTACCTTACCCTTATCTCCAAGTGTGGTAGAAGTTCATGAATAGCGAAGACAAGAAAGAGGTCCCATCACTAATAGAAATGGAGGCTTGGCATGATTTGATTGGAAAGATAGTGCAATTTTGGGATGGTAAAACATGGTATTCCGTTTTGGGGATGTCAAAATGACTCCGACCATCGAAGAATTTCTTGCTAGTTACGAGAACATAGGCATGTGTAACAAAAGGAAACATATGCCCGATAGCGATCTTTGTAGTCCTCATATATGGGATTTTCACAGAATAAAACAAGAACTCTTACTTGTCAAAGCCGAATGGATGGATAAGCTTTTCATACCAAACATTCCACTACAGAAGATTTATCATTGATTTGGGCGTGCAAAGGCATTCGAAAGGGTTAAAGAAGAATTTTGTTTAAGAAGAAACTTGGAAAAAAGCACGTGCTGTTGTTTTTGCGATATGGTTTCTTTGGACAATGGTAATCCCTTAAAGCCACAACTACACTATCCATGAGAGTGTAGCAATGGTCACTCATGCCATTTTTAATGGGGTAGACTACGGGTTGGAAATCAAGTCCTACACTTTGGCGCCCATGATTCTTATCGACATTTACAGGGCTTTAGATAAGTGTCAAAGTGGTCAACATTTCTTTCAAGGATGCAACGTAACACTTCAATAGTGGATGATGAAACACTATCTTAAAGCCCATGATATACAGAAACCAGATCCAAAAATTTGAACAAACAAACTTTTATCTCACAGTTGGTGGTTACACCATAACCATTTCCATAGAAAAGGGGGTAAAAAATTCAAGTATCCAACACTTTAGGGAGTAAGAGAAGAAAATGTGCAATGGTCGATCGAAAGTATGGTAACAAGAGAAGTCCCGAGGTGAAGGGATCCCTTTCTTGATATTCTCTGGATTGAGAGGGACTCGACCTTATGCTCCCGCTCAAGTCCTTAGGAAATTAGGAGGAAAACAAGGGCTTCCCCAAACTGCATACATGAGAAAATTTGCAACGGATTATGAGAATGGTAAAGTCACTTTTTCTGCAAAGATACTTCGAGTAGGAAAACTCGAAGGGTGTTAGGTAAGCCGGTGCCAAATAGATTCCAACCTGATTGTTCTGATGAGTACAAAGAATGGTTGAAGAAGAACCTTGTTGGAACCATCGAACACGGTCCAAATGTCCCTCATCATATCGCAGATGTTGGTGCTAAACATCATCTTTGACTCTACCGACTTCAAGAGAAGTATGAGAAAAATGAGTTGGCTCATCAGCATCGACATTCAGAGGATGCCAAAGTCATAACCCATCTAAAACAAGAGCTACGAAAAGTAAGACAGTGCATGTCCGATTTAGATAATATAATAGAGCTACATATCCAGTCCATAGAGAAGGTCGGGTATGAAGAAGTGGCTCGTCTAGAAAAAGATCATTAATGGACAAATAGATACTTCATATAGGAAGAAGTCAGTGCCGCCAAGAGAACTAGACTTGACGAAGGACCGAAGGCAATTTGAAACTTGCTATCATCCCCTGCGTGGGATTGCTTTTATTTGTACTTCGTTGTCATTGTCAAACGTTTTTGAGTCCTATAAAAAACTTTGGGGATAATGAATTGGCTTATAAGACATACACATCCTTCAATTCGTTAGGCCAGCCTTTGGCATAAAAAGGTCACAAGTTTAGGACGCGATATAAACTATTTGTATGCTACTTCCTATAATTGTTTTGTGTTATAGTATGTTATTTTGTCTAAAGCAGAATTAATCCACTCCTATGTTTTAGAACACTCTAAGCATATATGAAATCCACAACAACAAAGTCTGTCCAAATTACTCCTGAAGTGTTGTCTAAGTTTCTCAGAAAATATATGAACCCTTTAAAAATCTTCTAAATTTCTATCTCTCCGTCCGAGAAAGGTTAACTTGCTAGAATGTCTTGAAAAAGTGTTAGCACGCCAATGCCGATCATTGATTTTGTTAGTGGTGAAGAAATTGATGAATCAATGTTTTAAAAAATGCCAAGACTGATTCAAACTACTCTGGGCCTGAATTCCCCGGAAGGATACGTAGGTAGCCTACTTAAGGCTCAGTCCCTATCCTATAAATTTTTATTCTCCCTTTTCCGAAAAGATTTCACATGAAAAGATATGAGTGGAAGAAGTTAGAAAGACTCTATGCAAGTTAACTTTCTTGATTTATTCAAATGAACTAACAAAAAAAAAATCCTTCCATTTGAGTCCTCCCTTTCACCCAAAATACATTCGTAGATTACTCTCCTTATAGCAAAATGACCATTATATGTTTATTATTATATCAACTTATTTGTGTTTTTCATTAGAAATAATAACTAACATAGCTACTTTTGAGTTGTTTTTAATTTATCAGGTAACTAGAACTGATCTGTGTTGAGAAACTGGCTGAGCATCTATACTTCACGAGATCTAAAGTCCCTACAGATTCATTCCCGGGCCAAAATCTAGTGAAAGGAAAAGAAAAGATGATTGGAAATGGTGAGAACATCAGATTGAATGAGATCATAGTAACGGACCCTATCATTGTTGAGCAAAATGAGTTGATTGCTCAACTGGCACAACAAATTGCTGAAATGAGGGTCGACAGACAAAAGAATCGGGAGTTGGAAAATTTAGCTATCACTGCCAACACTCCTCTTCCAAAAATGGAAACACCTCACTCCATTTCCCTACTCCTAATCCAATCCCTGAACATTTCCCACACAATCCATCTATTGTTCCGGTCCAAAAGCCTCCCACTATCAAATTAAACACACCTAACCAATATTTTGCTAGCTCTTCGTACCAAACACCTCATTCTTCTCAAAACCTAAATTCTAACAACTCTCAACTATTCCCTTCCATGTACCAAACTCCTCCTCAAAACACTTCAAACCCACCTACTACTCAACCCTTACCTCCAACAACCAATTTTCATATTCCAATCCTCATAGAACCACATCTTCCATACACCACATATCCTGAACCTGATCACTATGAGGAGAAAGAAAAGGAGTGGAGGGTCAAAGAGGAGATTAATAAGCAGAGCATGAAGGAAGAAATTATGAAAGCTATGAAAGAGCTTCATTACACTCCAGATGTTATAGGACTGAACTACGAAGACTTCTGTATCCACCCACACTTGGACCTTCCCAAGGGGTTTAAGGTACCAAAGTTTGACACTTTTGGAGGAACTGGAAACCCCTTAGCTAATTCCAGGTCGTGTTGTGACCAGCTCGTGGGACTTGGGAAAAATGAAGCGTTGTTGATGTGACTCTTTAGCTGAAGTTTAAATGGGGAGGCCTTGGAATGGTTCGTCTCCCAAGACATAAGCAATGGTCTAGTTGGAGTGCTTTAGCTAAAGATTTTATTAAGAGATTTGATTATAATGTACAGATAGTTCAAGATCGTTACTCTTTGTAAAAGATTAGGCAAAAATCCATCGAAAACTACCGTGAATATGAATACTGGTGAAGAAAAGAGGCTGCCAAAGTTAAACCTCCCATGTCTGAAAAGGAGATCACTTAAGTATTTGTGCGCATCCAAGAACCAGAATACTATGATAGAATGATGTTACCCATTGGAGCCAAGTTTGCTGAGATATTCAAAGTAGGTAAGACTATTGAAGGCGGTCTTAAGACTGGAAAAATTGCCGGTGTGGTGGCCCAAGCCGGATCTACGGGACTATTGTGGAAGAAAATAGAGATGTGTCCGTTTTAATCATGCATCTAATGCAAGGACAAAGAGATCGTTCAGATTTAGCTCTAGAAAATCTTCACCGTGTAAAGCCTATCCCCCAGCTCCATAAAATCCCTACCCAATGTTCTATGTCCAACCAAATTTCCAAAATCCGCCTCCTAATCTCCCAACTCCGTATTACCAAAATACCCCTCTAAACTATCAGACTACACAATCAAACTACCAAACTCAACCATACCAAAAATTCCAAACACCAACACCTCCCCGCCAAAATCCTTAAATTATCGCCAAGTACCTCCACCTCCACAAAATAACTATGACCTTCCTTGTCCAAACTTTGAAAGAAAACCTCCTAGAGTTTTCACTCCTCTCATTGAAAGTTGAACTAAGTTGTTTGAAGGATTAAAAGTTGTAGGTATGCTTCATCCCATCAAACCTAAACCTGTCAACACAAACTCTAAATTCTTTAGAGCTGATCAAATATGTGTATACCACTCCAATAGTGCAGGACATACCACTGAATATTTTATCAACCTGAAGCATAAGATTCAAAACTTAATTGATCACAAGGTGGTCACCCTTCATACTACCACACCTAATGTGTATTTTAATCCTTTATCGTATCATATGGAAAATACAATTAATATGATTTAAATATAATAGGATTGGGGTGCTGGTAAGATGATAGTCCCATCAAATCTTGACAGTCTTCAGAAGGTTGTAGCCTCTCTAAGCATAAGCAAGAAGCCCAAGTGTGTGATAAAAACATCGCATCAAGATTTTGTTTTAGGGCTAAAGAAGAGCCTTACCGACAAAAAAGTTTGTGATAATGGCATCTCATCAAGCTTTTACTTCATTGCCCACAGAAGGCCTTACCAAAAAAGAGTTTATGATAGAGACCGCTACCGCCCATGGTATGACTATATCTTGTAGATGTTATACACCGAAAGAATTGGCTCAATGAGGCCACAAGAGAGACCACTAGAAAAAGCCGATCAGTGAAGCTAAAGTCGAGGAGTTTTGGCAAAGAATGCAAACTAAAGAGTATTCTATCGTGAAACATTTGGAGAAGGCACCTGCTCAAATTTCTGTGTGGGCATTATTCATGAATTCACAGCAACAAGAGAATGCTTTGTTAAAGGCTTTGAATGACACTCATGTACTGGTGGGGACGAACATTGATAATCTTGCAGCCATGGTAAGCAAAGTCATTGGAGGCCATCGTGATAATTTTAGCGATGAATAGTTGCCTTGTGAAGGGGTGATGTATAACAAAGCCTTGCACATCATTGTCGGGACAAGATTGTGATGTGTCCTTAATATTTGCCCATTGCCGACTATCAAGCAACTGATTTTTGATTTTGGGAAGATTCGTCAGAACCAAGTCAATGTGAGAGCTTTCAACGGGGGTCAAAGAGAAACATTGGGAGCTGTTAGATTAGGTATTGAAGTAGGACTTGCAGATTTCATTATCGAGTTCCAGGTGATAGACATCACCACTAGCTACAAACTTTTACTCGGATGATGATATACCGTGAGTTTACGATATTTCTAATACATTTCACTTACAAGTTGTGTGTGTCTAGGGCCTTTTTATATTGGTTTTTATGTGTTTTTATCATGTTTTGTAGGAAAGGTGTTCAGGCGCGGAAGTTTAGAGACAGCTAAAAGAAATGTAGAAAAAGGCATCCACGGAGGTGATCTATGGACCGTAGGTCCATTCACGGTCCGTAGGTTATGACCGTAGATCAGCAGGCATGGTGTTGAGGACAAATCAGGGAAATCTGACCAAGTGTGGAACCATGGTGCCCATTGACGGTCCGTAGATTGATCTACGGACAGTACTGTTGATCCATAGAGTGAGACTGTGAGGGTTCCAGTACCTGATTTTTGAAGATTCTAAGTATGGAGCTACGGAGGGGATTGACGGACCGTAGGTCGATCTACGGTCCGTACTGCTGGTCCGTCGTTTGCTTCAGAGAAGCTGAGTTTTGGAAGCTGAAATATTTTCTAAGTCCCGAGCGACGGAAGGGATTTACGGACCGTAGATCCATCGACAGTCCGTAAGTCAGTCTCGTGGATCAAAGACGCATACCTGAACAAAACTTTCCTTAATTTGTTTCCTCTTTTATTTAGGATTTGTTTTCTATAAATAGGACATGTAAACCTCGTTTTTGGGGGTTAGACATTATTATTTTATTTTTGCTTTGTAACTTTGGAGATTAATTTGCAACTCTAGCAATTATTGATTTCCCAAGTTCGTTTTGAAGATTTTGGCTTTGGAATTCAAGTAAAATTTTTGGGTTTATTATTCTCTCTAAGTAAGTTCATGATTTCTTCATCTACCATTATGAATTGTGTTCTTGCCAATATGAGTAACTAAATCCACAACTAGGGTTGTGGGAACCATGATTGATTAACAAAGTGTGAATAGTAAATAAGCAATTCTTGACTAGTATTTTGCATGCATTGATAATTCTTTCATTTAGAAGTCTTTTTAACGATGGCCAACGTTAGAACTCGCCTTGTTACTACTTGCTGGACCAAGGAGGTAATTAACAAGAAAAGAATTATCAACATAGATTTAGTGTGATACTATCTAATAGGCTAGTGTCGATTGGTGTGAAGTAATAGCTAAGCCAAACGTCGATTATGATGTCTAATATGAGGTAAAGGTAAGGGTTAGTAAATTATACACACGTAGCCGGACCAAGGTGTAGGGTGAAATTCTCTAGATGCCGGACCAAGTATTTAGAGATACCTAACTTATCACTTTGTATGTAATACACTAGAAAAGGATTGCTATTACTAGGATTACTGCGTTATGAGATTGTGGGGAACACGTATACCCTAGTTATTTCTCTTATCTTGATAACAACCAAAGTTGCGTTTGATTATTGATTACTTATTAATTTCTTATTATTTGTTTCATATAAACACAACCCCCCTTTTATTATCTGTTTCTGGAAATAATTTGACTAATTGAATATAATTATTAGTTAAAGTAAAGTCTAAACCATTTTCCTCGTGGGATCGATCCCAACCTACAAGTTGGGTTCTTAACGTGATAACGATCGCTTATGCTCCTGTAAGGAGGTGTAATTTGAGCGTATCAGATGACCTTGGATCGATATGGCTGGGGTCGTGCCCTCTACCCTCCACTAGTTGATGAAATTTGTGTGGAACGATCACGAAGTAGTCATTCATGGTGAAAGAATACATTCGAATGACTATGAACCGATTGCCGCCGATGTGGCTAGATGTTCTAATTTCAATACAATAGAGATAATGAATGTTATTGGTGATGATTTGGCCTCACATCCTCTTATGCCTTTCGTTTACAAGATGATAGCCACTTTGATGTTGAGAAGTGGATTTGAACCTGGGTTTTGGGTTGGGAAAATAATTGCAAGGTATCAATGAGCCTATTCAAATTTTCACAAAAGGTTCAAAGTTTATCTTAGGATATATCCCAATAGTAGATGATGAGATGGAAGCTTCGAATAACAAGGTGGTTGATTGGGAATTAGCAAACCCGTACCTCACTTGTACCAGTCTTTTCCCATGCAAAAATATGTCAATAATGATGGCCTCGGGAAGAAAATCAGGAATATTTTTAAAGAATCTGATGATGTGCTTGAGGATATGATCAAGACATCTGGCATTCGAGATGCCAAACCAGAGGAAGAAGTGTCTAATTATACATCCACACAACTCTTGGTTCCTCACTCATCTTGGTAGACCTAAATGATGTAAATGACCCAAATGTGAATTACCCAATTCCATTGGGTGGTGCGGGTGCAATACGTCTACCTCCAAATGAAGGAAACATTGTTTTTCATATTACTAGAACAATGCTTCAGCTCCAACAATTGAAAGGATTATTTGGGGGGATGGCTAATGAGGATCCCCATGAGCATATTCGAAACTTCATGGACGTTTATAGTCCGTTATCATTTAAGAACATATCATAAGAATCAGTCTGTCTCAGGTTGTTCCCATTCTCTTTGATGGGTAAAGATACCAAATGGTTCTTTGAGTTACCAAGGGACTCAATCATCTCTTGGGATGAGCTGATCACAGCATTCCAAGTGAGATTCCCCCTCTCATCGAAGACAATGACACACAGAGATAGCATCCAAGGTTTTAACCGCTTGGAAGGTGAGCCAATCCACAAGACGTGGTAGAGGTTTAAGAAGGTGGTGTTGCAATACCCAACTCATGGACTTCCAAATGAGGTGTTGCTGCAATACTTCTATAGGAGCCTCGACTCGGTGAACAAATGACTTGCTGATCAACTATTTCCCAGTGGTATAATGCAACAACCCTATGAAGTAGCATCTCAACTCCTTGATTGCATGACCAAGATCAATAGGTCATGATACACTCTTGAAGACCAAGTCTCTCCTATCACTTTTAGATTGACAAAAGAGAAGATCGAAAAAGACCAAGAGAGAGACCAAAACATGGCCAAAATGATGACCCAGCTGGATATCTTGGCTAAAAATGTCATGGGTGTTGGTACATATAGTGTTAATGTTGTGGGTGTTGGTGGAGTAAACCTGATGAACCACAATTCGAAGCGTTGTACAATGAGGAAGTAAACTTCCTAGCCAATCAAGAAGGAAGTTATCGTGCAAACTACCTAAGACCTGGTGGAAATCAAGGTTGGAATAGAGATGAGGGCTGGAGAGACCGTGACAGAGATTAGCGTGATCGTAACACCACCTACAACGAGAGAGAGGGGGACAAGGACAAGTACGTCCCTCCCCATGAGCGTCAAAAGCCCAAGGAATCTGAAGGTGGCCCTACAGAAGATATGCTCTCATGAATTCTCAACAAAGTTGAAGGGTCAGATAAAGTGTTGAAAGAGATGAAAGAGCATGTCTCAACTCTAAATCATATGGTGAGCTCTGACTCAGTCTCTTACCCAAAAGGGTCAAATTTCTTCTCATTTGAATCCCAGACAACAAAGGGAGTTTCCTAGTAACACAATGGCAAATCCCAAAAATGAAGCTTGATTTGGTATCCTCGTCATGTCACGACGTTAACTAAGGCGCTTCTTGGGAGGCAACCCAAGTTTTAAATGCTTTAGTTTTTGATTTTGAATAACGGGTGTTGATTGTGTTAGTTGAAAAGTGGAGAGTTTTGGAAAATGGGTAGTTTGGTGAGTGAATGTCCAGTCGGCAAACCCCGACTTGGACCGCTGTTGGAACCACCAAGCCTTAAGGGGAACTCTGTAAAACTCGGCGGACTAGATGCTTAATCAGCGAGCCTGACTTTCTCCGTTGTTTAACCCCCAAAATCGATGGAAGTCCTGTAAAACTCGGTGAGAAAAATACCACTCGGTGCATCGCCGAGTGGTTCGGCGAGCATGACTTACTCCGCGGAAGATGTCGCGAACTGAAAGATTTTAAAAGCCAAACTCTTTAAAATTTCAAAATCATTCATTTTCTCTCATTTTTAACTCTTGTACCTTCTCACCCAAACTTTAAATCTTGCATATTTTATTGTTTTACCTGCTTTTTGTGTGAAATCGACCTTCAGAATTGTGGACCTCTTCCGCCTATCTATTCAAACTCAAAATTTGGCATAAATGTTGGTTTTTCGAGCCCCATTATTTAATATTGTGGTTGAGATTGAATGCAATAGGTAAAATGGTAGTTTTTGTGTGTTGGATAAATGTTATAAAATTGTTTAACTGTTGTTTTACCCGTATTGAATTGAAATGTGTGCCGAAGTGCTTTAAAGTGATTGATTCCCGTGTTCTTGCTTGACAAATTGAGTTTAAATTGTTCGGTTGCGGTATAATTGTTATAGGTCTAGTGGGGTGAAGTCTAAGTAACCTTGAATTGTGTCAAATGACGTAATTTGCCCAATGATGGAGCGGTTGACATCATTCTTAAGGGAAAAAGTCATCAAATAGCCAATTTTGGACAAATAGGGGGGAAATCTGAGTACCCCGAGGGTATGGGTAGTGTGGGTCTAGTGTTAATTGAATGGTGTTTATGTTTGATTTTAAATTCGGGGGGATGCAGGCTTGATCTGGAGAAATGGGGTTGAAAACTAACACGTTGGGCCATTCGGCGAGCTACGTTGAGTTCACCGAGTTGTTCGGCAGTTCACCAAAGTCCCCCTCAAATCGCCCTTAATTTCAGATTTTGGTTGAATTTGTTCTATAACTTTTGGCGAGAGTCCTGAGCTCACCGAGTTCACTCTGTGACTCGCCGAAAGGTCTTCTTGATCGCCCTTTCTGCGCCCCTAACCCTTAAAATACACTGGAACTTTCAGCGGGCTACTCCTTGCTCGCCAATTGGTGTCAGCTAGTCGTTAACAGGCCCTGAACATCGCCGACCTGTATTGACTCTAGAAATGTTTCACGGTGGTACTTTCAACGAGCTCGATCTGGCATGCCTAAGTGACTCAGCAACTGGTTCGATGAGTCTTTATGCAACTAAACTTCTGCATTTTTTCTTGAACTCTTTCTAACATTCTTCTACGTATGTTGCAAGAATTGATAGAACAAACTTGAATGATAGGCGGCATGCCACCCCGAAAGCAGGCACTAGGGATCGTGATAAACGAAGAAGCAGTCCCTTCCAGCGCAAAGGGCAAGAAGTTACCTCCAAAGAGAGGCAAGGGAAAAGGCAAATCGCCCATAGCTGAGACACAAGAGTACAACTCCAACAGTGAGGGAGAGTTAGTTTAGTCTCATGGTTCATTGTCTAAGCCTGAGGATAATCATTTAATACAAGCCCGACAAGCAAAGCTTCATTCCAAAGCTCGTTATGATGCGTCTAGGATTTCGGAGCCAACCCCTCATACTTTAGATTCAGTTACAGCTCCAGCACAGACGTTGGTTCCAGTACCACCAGTTCAAGGTCCTCCTCCCCGGTTACTCAATCTGTTAAAGGACGAGGGATTGAGGACCATCTTGGATGAGAAAAGATTGTCCACGAATGGTGTAGTGGATAGGCATCCAACAGTGTGGGACACTCTCCGGTTCCACAGGTTTGAGGTCTTCACCAGACCCCGTGGCCCATACATTCCTGCATGGGTCCGGGAGTTTTATCATGCTTACAATGATCTGGTACCTCAGGGGAAGAACAAGGCCAATGCCTTTAGACCGGTGGAGTCTGTGAAGGTCCGAGGGAGGAAAGTGAGATGTAACACCGATGATATCAACACTATATTTGAGAGGGCTATAGACTTTTAGCATGAGTAAAAGAGTATGATCACTACAAGGACTCTGGATAACGTGAAGGTTTGGCTACATCCCTTGATTTCTGACACCACTATGAGGTGAATTGAGGTCGGAGCGCCAATAGAGAAGAAAGACCTAAACATAGAAGCTCGGTACTGGTTTAGCTTAATCAGAAACATAGTCATTCCTTCACAGAATGAGTCCATTCTCCTCCACCCAAAGGAGTCCTGCCTTGGGTTTATCATAGCTAGGAAATGGCTAAATTTGGGGTTGGTCCTTGAGCAAGAGAAGGCCATGAGGGCCAACAGAGACATACATCATTGCCAAAGAAGAAAGAAAGAAAGTCAAGAAGTTTAAGAAACCCCCCTTCAGGGATGGTTTTGAAAAAAAAGAGATGGAACCTCTACATATAAAAAAAAAAGAGAAAAGAGAAACAGAAATGAAAAAGAAGAAAGAAAAGAAAAGGACCGAAAAAGTTGTGAAATAAAGTAGTGAAAATTACAAAAGAAATAGGGAATCCAGTAGATCATATGAAGTTGAATAATGGGGTGGAATTTTGAGCATGTTTGAAATGTTAAAGAAAAGGAGGAAAGTAATGTTCAGACCATACTTCATGAAAGTAGAAGCCACTAAGCCTAAATGACCATACCTTTAGACTTAGCCCAGTTACAAGCCTTGAAAAGACCTTTGTGATCTTGAGTGAGATGAAACGAAAGTTGATTGGAAAAATAAGGGCAAACATATGGGTGGAGTCATTCATATGTTCATCTTTGTGAGTGTGAGAGTTGTATGTGATTTTGGAACTTTAAATTATTGAAGAATTTTTTGGTGGAATCATATTTGTTGTAAGGGTATTTGAGTACCTTTGTTGAGCGTGGACTTGCATTTGAAGCAAGTATTGTGAACTTGAGCATATTTGATAATGGTGAGTCACAATTTGAATCTTTGAGTGCACAACTGATCATTGTATGAGTAATTTGAACCTTGTTGTGTGCATTCAGGTTGAATCTTATGTAACACTATTTGAGACATCCTTATTGAAGTAATGATATTGAGTTTTACTAAAGGACAAACAAAAGTTTAAGTTAGGGGGTGTTGTTGAGTCCGATATTTGGACTCATTTGGGGATTTGTTTTGATAGTTTTAGTGTCCTCAAATGCCTAATTTATTCTATAACTGATGTTAAATCCTTGATTTCCAGATGTGTGGATTAAGGATCAAAGCAATGACACTAATAGGCAAAAAGGAACAAAACAAGCTGAAGAAGTGGAGAAAGGCGAGCCAGGTGATCGCCAAGACCACTTGGCGACTCGCTGAGTGGCTCTTCAGTCCACCTAAAGTTCCAGTGTGCCAGCCCTGAGGGAAGAAACCAAGTCGACCACAGGAAAGGGGTAGTCGGCGAATCGTTGATCAGTTCCACAATGACAAGATGGATCGCCCAAAGTTACAAGACTTGAGGATGTTGAGAACCAAGGAATAACGGTGATAGAAGAAAGCAAAGGGATGTTCACCGAACCACTCAGCGAACACGACTTACCGCGCCTAATGTCCTTTCGTGGCTAATTTTTTGCAACTATAAATTAAATTATGAACTATATATTGAGGAGCTTGCTACCGTTTAAAAGAGTTTTCTTTGAAGTTTTAGAGTTTCCTAGTAGACTTGAATGCTTTTTGAGACTCAATTCGAAGATTTTGCAAGTGGGTTACTAATTTTCTTAAATTTGGAACATTGTAAAGGCTTGAATACTCTTACCCAGTTGAGGGCTAATCAATTTGGTAATTGTTTCTACCTTTTTATGATGTTTGGCTGAAACCCCAATTCTTGGGGTGTGATAATTTGATTATGGGTTGAATTAGCTTATGGGTATTGTAAATTACTAGTTTAAATGCTATATTGAAGTGGGTTTAATAAGTGCTGAGGTTTAATTTATGAATTGTAGTTGCAAATGCAGTTCTAATTTTGTGTACTTAGCTTGCTCGAGAGAGAAGTTTAGGAACCAAGGTTTTTGATTAATGGTTTGTATGTATTGGGTTGATATGGGTTTAGCTCGAGAGAGTGAATCCTAAACCCAATTCTACCCATCTTGCTTGAGAAAGTGGACGAATTAAGGTGTGGGTTGTTCTTAATTCCCATGCTTGTTGATAGTCAAAAGAAATCGCTTGAAGCAGGATAGTTGTTCGAGAGAAAGCTATTTTAGTCATTGTCCAGCCTACCCACTGATATTTAGCTATATATTAGTAGTTACAACTACCTATATAGTGAAATTTGCCTATAATCGATCACATCCCAAGAATTCCTCTTCGTATTGTTAGTTCAGTTTTGTGTGACTGCTTTGTAGCTAATTATATCGAACAAAAACCCCCCATCTGACATTCGTGTCAGCCCTTTTTACTTGTTTCGTGTCTTTTTCAAAAATTTCTATTCCTATAGCTAGTTAGATCACATTTGTACTTCTCAATAGAATTTGAAAATATACCGTTCCTTGTAAGTTCTACCCCAACTCATTTGTTGGGTTTTACACTGCTTAATGATCGTTTTCACCTAGAATTGGATAAGATGTGTTTGAAATTTATAGCAACGTTTCAAAAGGGAGATTGTCCTATGGTCATGGCCAAAGTTTGTACTTTCTTTTAATCTGAACGAGAGCCTCCACTATTGCTTAAATCTATTTATTCACATCTTACTAATTTGTTTTCATTTTTTTTAATCTGACATGGCTTATTTATGATTTCAGTAAAAATAACTTAAAACCTGCCAATATCATGTCATGTCATAAGCTGAGTGAGAAAAATGAGATAGATGATGACGAGTTCGAGGAATATGATGAAGAGACCATGGTTTCGGAACACCTCGCCGAAGAATTGAAATAGTTTGAGAAACAAGGGAAGCCAAATTTAGAGGAGACTGAGACCGTGAACTTGGGAGATGAATAAAGTGTTAAAGAAACCAGGATAGTGTCCATCTCACAGAAACTCAGAAAGAAGAACTCATTAGTTTACTTAAGCAATACACCGACGTATTTGCTTTGTCCTATGATGATATGCCCGGATTGACCACATATATTGTTTCTCAGAAGTTGTCGATCAATCCAGATTCTGGTAAAACAGAAAATTCAGAAGTTCAAGCCAGATTTGAGTTTGAGAATCAAAGAAAAAGTTACCAAACAGATTCAAGCCAAAGTTGTGGAGGTTAGACAATATTGTTTCGGTGGCTAAGAAAGATGGTAAAATTAGAATCTGTGTTGATTACAGAGATCTCCCATTATCGAATATCCACATTCTCATCGACAACTGTGCTAAGAATGAAACGTAATCATTTGTTGATTTCTTTGCGGGTTATTATCTAATTTTGATGGATAAAAAAGATGTTGAAAAGACAGCTTTCATTACACCTTGGGGTGTGTATCATTACTGGGTAATGTCATGTGGTCTCAAAAATGTCGGGGCCACATACATGAGAGCCATGACGATTTTCTATGATATGATCCATAAGGAGATTGAAGTGTATGTGAATGACGTAATCATAAACTCCCGCGAGAGTTCAGATCACTTGACCCATTTGAGAAAATTCTTTGATCGGTTGCGTCAATACAAATTGAAGTTGAATCCTGCTAAATGTGCTTTTGGAGTACTAGCTGGTAAGTTACTGGGTTTCATAGTCAGTAGAAGAGGCATTTAGCTTGATCCTACCAAAGTCAAGGTGATTCAGGATTTACCACCTCCGAAGACTAAGAAAGAAGTTCTGAGTTTCCTTGAAATATTGAACTATATCAGTCTATTCATAGCTCAATCCGTAGTGGTTTGCGAGCCTATCTTTAAGTTGTTGAAAAAAGATGCACTGATGGTGTGGACCGAAGAGGGTCAAAAAGCTTTCGTTACTATCAAAGATTATTTGAAAAATCCACTAGTATAGGTACCTCCGCGAGAACGAAGTCCATTGTTGTCACACTCCTTTATTGCGCACGGCGGAAGGGTTTTTCCGATTTAAGTGATGTTATTGATTTAGGGATTATATTTATTTTTATAGAGTCACCACTTGAAATTGAGTTATGGTGTTCCAAGTCACCCTTTTTTTAATCCCTAATCAAGAGAAAATAACTCTTTATTTTGGTCTGCGAACTAGAAATTCAGGTAAGGAATTCTATTGACCGAGGGGAAGGTATAAGGCATCCGTCGAGTCCCGTGGTTCTAGTACGATCGCTTTTATTGACTTATACTTATTTTAAAATATTTTTAGATATATTATTTTAGGCCATGACTTGTTCGCATTTATATTTTTTGTTGAACTTTTATTTGGTCTCAACCTAGATGCGTAACCGCATTCTTGGTCTTGACATCTAGAGGCATAATTGTCTTTCTTCGCATCGCACGTAATCATTTTATCTATAAGTCTTATGTTATATTAATGAATAAAAATTATATTTTTTTGGATAAGGTGCGTCACCGCATCCTTGAGTTTTTTTTAAGGTCTTAAGAAAGATGTGTAACCACATTCATAATTGAAACCGACTTTTGAAACGGCTCATATATTTTACTAATTTACCTATTACTAAAAAGTTTAAGCGTATTATTAGTGATTAAACTACCTCTACTATTATATTTATAAACACTAATTACATAATAAAAGTCTAAAATCTTTAACAAATATAAAGTTATTTTATATTAAAATTCGACATATATGCATTTATATTTTTATTGTATTTACAAGTCATTACAAAAAACATCAAAAAATAAAATAAAATTGTGTAACATTTCATATCTTCATCTTTCTAGGATAAACATTTTTAATTTTAGATGAAGTTGACTAAACAAACTATTAGAATAGTTTCTGTCAAGTATTTGGTAAATTTTGGTTGGATGCAAGAGATAATTAATAATAGCATATGGTACAAGATGAAAAGAACTGAGATTAAACACACATAAAATTCGAGCAACTTCATAACATTGAAATCAAGTATTATATAATCATGAAAATCAAACTATACAATAAAAATTGAATGGTACCTCCTGCGAAAATCCAATTCACTCAAAGGACACAATCCTAATAAGAAACCACGATCTCGAAACCACAAAAGTGAACCTCGACCTCAACTTTTGTTTGTGAGTGAAAGAAAAAATATAAATAAAATGTGAGTTGTTTTTTTCCTTTTTCCGTGGGTTTGTGAGTATGTTTGCTGATTTTTTCCTTCTTTTTGGAGTGTCAGTAGGTGATGGATCTTTCTTTTTTTCTTGGATGCAGATTGTGTGCGTGTTTTCTTTTTTTTTTGGTTGTTCATCTTTTTTTTCTTTGTGTACGTGTGTTGTTTCTTTTCTTTTCTTTTTCTTCATTTATTGTCCCTTTTTCGTGTGTGTTTGTGTGGGTGTTAATATAGTAGTTTATGTGTGTATTGTGTTATAGAAAAATGGGGAGGGAAGTGGGGTTATGGTGAGTGGAGTGGGGGTAATATGGTGAAGTGGCGGTGAGGGTAATGGAGGTGGATTGGGGTAGTAGGAAGATGTGACTGAGCGTTAAGTTATTATTATTATTATTTTTTACTAATATAAGATAATATAATATTTATATATATTTCGATTCGGATTTGAAACTGGATGTTAGCAAGCTAGATTAAAGATGACCGCGCGGACTGCCGCCTGTCTTCTGAGATCCTGCAAGTTGGTATCAGAGCCTAGGAATTTCATGGTAAATATGAAATTGATGTGAATTTTCTTCTTGGATCTTGGAGAAATGAGTACTAAAAGTACTAGATTGGAAGAGGTAGATATACCTCAAAACCTTGATTTGTTAAATAAATGGACTATTCCAAAAATTGATATTATGATTACAGTTGGTTTGATAAAATTTCTCATAAACAGTTGATTAAAACTACTGAGCAATCTTTGGCGTTAAATTCGTCTGAACAGACTATTCATTTGTTAAATAAACGAGACATTGAATTATATAAATCCAGTATAACTTCTTGCATATTGGCATGGTTCAGATTGCTTTTAATCCTTTAACTCTTAAAGGGTTACCGGAGACTTTTTTAGCTGCTCTGCGTGATGCTAGATATAAATTTTAGACAATCTTTGATGGGTTCGATTGAATCTACTGTGGTATATGGTCCAGTGTATTTTAATACTCAGCCGAATTTGCAGTTATCTTTAACTGATGCTAATATTCTTGATGCTTTAAATTTAAATGTTAAAACGCATGGTTATAATTCTGCACCTGGATCTGAATTGATTTGTTTATCTTATAGAATTTATTTTAAATTATTGTCTACGTTAAATCCCAGATGTAAATTATATGATACATCTGATCAAACTATTTTAGTAGAAACTAATTTTGCTAAATCTAAGGTCACTACTAGAAGACCTATAAAACGACAAACTATTTTAGTAGAAACTAATTTTGCTAAATCTAAGGTCACTACTAGAAGACCTATAAAACGAGAAGAAATTAATTTTCCTACAACTTGGACTTTGGATTCAGTTATACCTCCTAGCCAGATGGCTCATGCGGTTACTTATTCTGAATATTCTCATATTACTCAGAATTCTAATGGTAAGATTTGTATTCAGTTTGATGATAAGAGTGTTCCTTATAATAGACATTCATTTTATGATAGAAGAGTTCTTGTTATTCAACATATTTCGCCGATTGAACCAATGTATGGTCCAGCTTGTAATCGTGTTGCTTCGTTACATACCATACCTTCTATTATATACGCTGTTTAGAATAAAAGAAAAATTGATCCTCGTTTGAATACTGTTCAAGCTCGTGGTAATTCTTCTGATATTTTTGACAAGGATATTCCTTCTGCATCCGAAATGGATTTTAACACTAACGATACTTGATGATGAATGTACACCAAATAGATTTTAGTCCAGGTTCACTAGCAAGAAAGTACATTCAAAATGAATTTCTCAGTTATAAATGGACCCAGTTTAAGACATGGGTTTTTGACTCTTATAGTGGTGATGATTTAAATAATATCTCTCAAGAGTTTTATGAAACTTGTGTTTTACATAATCAAATTATGTATTTTGTACCTTGGTTTATAACCACATATCTTCCTTTATTCATCAACGTTCTTGAACAATCTTATAAAGATGAAATTGCTAATATTATCAAGGTTGTTTATCCACCTCGGTCATCTTTTATTTTTCCAAATAATAATTGAATCACTTTTACTGCCTTTCAAAAATTTGTTGAAGAAGATGCTGCGGCAGTCAGCATCAATGAAATTAATAACTTGATTTCTCAAAATAATTATTTGGGACTTTATGTTAAAGTTTTGGGTAAACATATTGGTTCGCTCGATAAAAAAATTAGATGAATTAACTGCTTTGATAATTCAAATAAAAAATGATTTAAAGGCTTATGATAAAGCTTCGACTTCTAAACCTAATTCTGAAGCTCTTACTATGTCTACCCTTATGGAGAGGCCCCTTGAAATTAAGGATTTAAATTCAAATCCATTTATGATTTCGAAGAACTTCTTGAGAAAAAGTTTTCGTATTTTAGCGCAAAACCTATGGATTTGTCTGAAAATTTTGCAGATGAAATGGAAAACACTTTTGATTTTAAAAGTCATGTTTCTTTAGAATTTAATAAACTTCACGGTTATCCCAAGAAGAATAGTGGTAATCCTAAGGTTGCTAATAAACCTAGCATGCAAACTTATTATTATTCCAGGCAAACTCCTCAGGATGTGCTTATAGAGGAACACGACTAGTATCAAACCAATACCTCTTATAGTGGTTCTAAAATCTATGAATGAAATCTCGATGGGTTGACTGATAGACAGTTAACTATTCTCGTTCATCGAATGCTTATGTATGCAACTATCTGTAAAAATGTTAAAATCACAGATAGAAATATTTGCAAAATGACTATTGCAGGTTTTACTGGCCAACTCAGAGGTTGGTGGGATAATTATATAAACCTTGAGCAAAAGGCTCCTGTGATTAATGTTACTTCGAGTGGTGAAGGTGTTGATAACTTGGGCATTGCTCTAGTTGCAAATAGAGAAGACGTTATTTATACTCTAGTATTAACCATCCTACAACATTTTAATGGTAGATTTACCAATCACGATGAGACTGTTCATACCCTGTTAAATGGTCTACGATGTAGAACCTTGGGAGAATTTAGATGGTATAAAGATACTTATATGAGTAGGGTGATGGAACTACCCGTAAACAGTTATGAGCATTCGAAAGGTAAGTTTCTAGATGGCCTTCCCCCTTTATTTGCCAAGCGTGTTAAAAGGATTCTGAGAAATGCACTTGGAGAAATCCCGTATAAACATTATACTTATGGTAAGCTGATAGGAGTTTGTACTCAGGAAGGTATATACTTGTGCAATGAATTGAAGCTCTCTAGACAACTTAAGATTGACAAGCTCAAGGAAAGTTCTCAGATAAGAGACTTTTGTACCCAGTTCGGTTTACCTGATGCTCCGGCTAATAGCAGGAAGAAGCACAGGGATTCTAGCGATTCTAGAAATCCTGATAAACATTATAAGAAGAATAGGTCTAGATAAAGATCTAAGGAGGAGTGAGACACTAGAAGAGCCTCTCGTAAGTCTAATAGGTTTACCAAGAATAGGTCTAAACGTGAGCTCGTCAAGATTAAGTGTTATAAATTTGGTAATTTCGGGCATATAGCACCCAATTGTAAGCTTGAAAAGCTAAAGACTTTAGAATTAGATGAAGAAATTCATGATAAGCTTTATGATTTCTTATACACTTCTAGTTTTGAGTCTGCTTATGATTCTGATTCAGGTTCTGAAGAAGGGATTGATTTGCCTAATTTATCTGATAATAATCAACAGCAAGTTAATATGAATTCTTGCAATAATTGTCATGTTGGTATTTGCTCTTGTGAAAATGATGAGTTTTATAAATTATAATCTCAATTTGAAGATTTGAATTTGAATACTATTACTTTTGATAATGTGATAGAACTTTTGAAAGAAGTTACTGATAACAATCTTCATGAAAAATTTATTCAATTAGTTGTTAGTAATACTGCTAGTTCTAGCTTTGCAAAAAATTCAGAAAAACAAAAGAATGATTTTGAATTTGAATATACTGCACCTTACTTAATAAACAAACTATTTCTATGGAAGATTCTTCTTTTGATGATTTGAATAATGAAATTAAAAATTTTAAAAATGACATTAATTCTATTAAGCAAAATCAAATGATTTGAGATCATCGTCTTACTCAGATAGAAACTATTAATAACAGAGGTAAAAATGTTGCTGAAGAAAATACTCTTGCAAAACCTTTTAATCTTGATCCCAGACAAGGTATGTTTCTTGGGATGATGCAAATTGTTACTGCTCATAAATGGTATGTTAAATGCACCATATTGATTGATAATAGCTTTTCGGTAACCAATATTGCTATGATTGATAGCGTAGCTGATGTTAGTTGCATTTAGGAAGGTTTTGTACCTACGAAATATTTTGAAAAAATAATTCACATGGTTAAATCTTCTTCTAGACATATTTTAGATATAAAGTATAAATTACCTAATACTCGCATTTACCAAAATAAAGTTTGCATTCCACATTTCTTTTTCTTGGTTAAAAATCAGTCATACCCTCCTATTATACTTGGAACACCTTTTATAAATGGTATTTATCATTTTACTAGCATAAATGCTAAAGGTTTTTCTGCTACGTATGAAGACAGGAATATTAGTTATACTTTTGTCACTGACCCGATATCTCGTGATATTAATGCTTTAATTAATATGAAGCAAAAGCATTTGATTCTCTGCAGCTAGAATTGTTTAGTATGAATATATTTGATACTTTGAAATCCACCAAAGTACAAGAAAAAATTAAATTAATTTCTGAACAAATTGTTGTGGATATTTGTGCTGATCATCCCAGTGCTTTTCGGAATCACAAAAAGCATATTGTTACTCTTCCTTATGAAGATGATTTTTCTGAGAATGATATTCCTACTAAATGTCTTCCTTGTCAAATGAATGCCGAATTGGTTGAATTCTGCAAAAAGGAAATTGATAATTTACTGCAAAAGGGTTTGATAAAGCCTTCAAAGTCAACTCGGTCTTGTACTGCATTTTATGTCAACAATGCTACTGAAAGGGAATGTGGTGTCCCTAGATTGGTTATCAATTATAAACCTTTAAATAAATATTTAAAGTGGATTAGGTATCCTATTCCTAACAAAAAAGATTTGTTGTCCAGATTATATGATGCCAATATTTTTTCAAAATTTAATTTAAAATTAGGATATTGGCAGATCAAAATATTTAAAGAGCATGCGTATAGAACTGCTTTTAATGTCCCTTTTGGACAATATGAATGGAACGTTATGCCGTTCGGTTTAAAAAATGCTCCATCTGAATTTCAGAGAATTATGAATGATATTTTCAACCCATATTTCGATTTTATCATTGTTTATATTGATGCTATTTTGGTTTATTCAAAAAATCTTGAAATGCATATCAAGCATCTAGACATCTTATTTGTCAGGGAAAAGTCACCCCGATACAAAGATCAATTGACTTTGCATCAAAATTTCCTTATGTTATCACCAACAGGACTTAATTGCAACAATTTTTGGGAAGTTTAAATTAAATCTCCCCATTTTATAAAAGTTTATCTCGTGATTTGGTCCCTCTATACGACAGGCTAAAAAAGGATCATAGATCACCTTGGACTGATAGTCACACCACCTTGGTAAAAAATATTAAACTTCGTGTTCAATCTTTACCTTGTTTAACTCTTGCTAACCCTGCTTGGCAAAAGAATATTGAGACAGATGCGTCTAACATTGGTTATGGAGGGATCTTGATTCAGATTAATCCCAATGACAAAATAGAATATTTTATCAGATTTCATTATGGGAAATGGAGCGAAGCCCAGAAGAAATATGCTACGGTGGCTCATGAAATGCTAACCATCGTCAAATGCGTGCTAAAATGTCAGGACGATTTACACAATCAAAAGTTTTTAATAAAAACTGATGCTCAATCTGTGAAGTATATGTTCGATAAAGATTTTAAACATGATGCTTCTAAGTTGATATTCGCTAGATGGCAAGCCCAGCTAGCCCCTTTTGACTTTGAAATTCAATATAAAAAAGGAGTTGATAACTCATTACCGGATTTCTTATCTCGTGAATAGATTCAATAAAATGTTTTTTCAAACGTTCTTGGATGATGAAACCCTCATTACCATTCTAAGGGCTCTTCCCTTACGTAGAGTTCTGAAAGATCTTATCCTTAAAAGAATTATTGATGATATATTAAGAGAGGATTTCTCTCCTATTCTTCTAGAATATTACTCCGATGATTATGAGACTGATTATGGAGAATATCACTCGGAATAAAACAAAGTGTTTTGTTTGAAGGATGGACCCTCCTTAGGTAACCAAGGGTCGAGGCAGGGGTAATAACCCCCGAGGAAGGGGAAGATCTTCTCCAAGATGATCATCAAGGTCGTCATACGGATCCTCTTCTAACTCCCCAATTCTGCAAAGAGGAGGAATGAGTTTGATAAACGCCAAAGTCACTCAAAGTGCGGCATCATCATCAATACATCTGGACGATATTCCAGAAAATAACCCGCTATACGCACAACTACATGCATATTTGTCTGAGAAGAAAAGTGATACTTTTGCCTCTATCGCCAAAGAAAATGTTGATCATATCAAATCTTTTGAAAAGGTATCAAAGAAAGAAATGATATTTCTTTTAGAAAACTCTGAAATTCAGAGAAAAGAAGAACCCTGGAAGATATTCTAGCGATGCTTGATTAACGGATTATATTTTCCGGGTGAGTCATACAAAACTCGATGTTACTGTGAGACTATTTTGATGAATACTGGTAGTGTCGCATTTCAACACTTCTTAGGGTACAACACCAGCGAGATTGGGGTATTTCCACAATGAAGGAAAGGCAGATCAACCTAATTAATGTCCCTATGAATTTCACCTATTGGGTCTATATTAATGTTTTTGATAAAGTCCTCTACTATAACAATGAGCGGCATAAGCATACTTGGTTTATTAAAATTTGCGCAAAGATATATGCGGAATCTATCCCTAATTGGTTCTTGAACTGGTGGTCATACCACGGTCCAACAACAAAGATTCTGCCTGATCCATTTCTTCAATTATATAAAGAATGGGTTAAGGTTTCACCAGATCTTAACGAATTATACCACACAGCTAATATTTGCTATATTGAAAAAATTGAACAAATTTATTTTTTCATTGAAATCTCTATTCCATGGATTCATAAGTGGACCCCAAAAGTGGGATTCATCGAGGAGTAAATTCCTTGTTTATATAGAACCTTTCATAATAATTTTTGGGACAAATTGATGAAAAAACATCCCAAGACGAAGTCTCTATATGGACAAGAACTGTTGGATCTAATTGCAAGAAAGATCCAAGAATATTATAGTTCTCCTTACAAGGGGATCATTGCCGACAACTCAGTTAGGCATATTGCAAGAAAAATTTCCATTCAAGATGGAGATAAAGAAGAAATGATTAATAATTATTTGGACGAAGTCAGAAGGAATCTACTCCTCAATATTAATCAATACGAAAAATCGGACACTTCTATGAGAAGTGAGACGAGCGATGATAGCGCAGAAGATACTAAAGAAGCTCAGCCTTGTGAATCAGCTAAACCCATTTCAGAAGATACGCTGAAAAAGGTGAAAGATTTCCTCCGAGAACTAAAGAAAAAAGACAAGTTGTGAAACTTATCTCCAACAGTAAAACTCACTATCAACAATAAATACATTGTTACTATACATAAGGGACCCACCATTATTGTACAATATTTCTTTTCTTTCTATAAATAAGTTTAGTTTTAGTCTGACAAAGCAGGTTGAAAAACCCTCTCTCTCTTTAGCACTCTCTCTTGTGAAGCTCTCTTTTGTAAAGTTTGAAGTTCGCCGGAATACTTACCGGAGTTAATTAAGTATATAGTTCTCTTATAGGCCTTGAAGTTGGCCACCCTTTTCAAGGTACTATTTTATTTCTGTTTTAATCTTTTGGTATTATTTCTCAGATCTAACTTGTGACCATGTCCGGCTAAAACTTCATATCTATGTCGGATAACTAACTTCACCTTTATATCTACCATGAAAGATCTAGACTTTATTGAAATATATATAAATTTTTATATAATTTGATGACTGTATGGAAGGATCTTATTCCTTTTTACCCGAGCAAAGGTCCTGTCACGATTCAAATACGTATTGTTATTGACCCCATGTGTCTAGTAGTTCTAAATGGGTATAGGCGCCCTTTTTCAACTAATGAACGGGCTAAGAACCACGACTGGCTAGACAGAGTCACAAAGACAAAGCTAATAACATGTTGAATTAAATCAAACTGTACCACCATCTCAGAACCAAGTCAAGAAACCATATAAATAATAATAAAATATAATATAATATAATATAATATAATATAATATAATATAGTATGAAATAATATAATATAATATAAAGTCCTCTATTGAAATAATGATAGACATAAACATACGAGGTTTATAAAAATATGTGCAAAGATATTTGCAGTACCAATTCCTAATTGGTTTTTGAATTGGTGGTCATACCACGGCCCAACTACAAAAAAAATTCCTGATCCATTTTTTAAATTATTTAAAGAATGGGTTAAAGTCTCACTGGACCTTAATGAGTTATACCATATAGATCATATTTTTTATATAGAAAAAATAGACCAAATTAATTTTTTCATTGAATTCTCTATCCCTTGGATTCACAAATGGACCCCGGAAGTGGGATTCACCGAGGAACATATTCCTTGTTTATATAGAACTTTTTATAATAATTTTTGGGACAAATTAATGAAAAAAGATCAAAAAACAAAAACATTATATGGACAAGAACTACTGATCTTTTTCCAAAAAAGATCCAAGAATATTATATTACTCCTCAAAAAGGAATATTTGTTGATAGCTCGGTCAGGCATATTGCCAGAAAAATATCCTTTCAAGATGGAGATAAAGAAGAAATGATCAATAACTATTTGGAAGAGGTTAAGAGGAGTCGACTTCTCAATATCACTCAATATAAAAAATTGGACACTTCTATGAGAAGTGAGACAAGAAATGACGTTACAGATGATATTCAAGAAGCTCAACATTGTGAGTCAGAAAAAACTACGTCAGAAGATTCTCTGAGAAAAATGGAAGATTTCCTCTGAAAATTAAAAGAAAAGGACAAACTGTGAAGTCATCTGTATAGTAAGAGCCATCATCAACAATAGATACATTGTTGATCAACAATAGATACACTGTTAATGGAACCTATGGGACCCAATATTACTGTACAAAGATTCGGAATGTTTTTTTTTTCTTTCTATATTTAGGTTTGTTTTTCAATTTATTGGAGGTAAGTTCAGGAATCCCTCTCTCTACTTTCTCTCTCTAATTGTAAATCTCTCAACTTGTAAAGTTTTCAATTCATCGGATACTGGCAGGAGGTTAATAAAACGTGTATAGTTTGTTCACAGGCCTTGCAGTTGGCCATCTATACAAAGTATTATATTTTTCTTTTTGATTTCTTCTTTTAGTATTTCTCTGATCTAAGCTGTGACTATGTCCGGCTAAATGATTCATATCTTTGTCGGATAACTAATTTCTCTTTTATATCTACTATGAAACATCTAGACTTTATCAAACTATAAATAAATTTATTTATGGTTACTTGATTTGGTTCTAAGATGGTGGTACAGTTAGATTCAATACTATTTTTATTGGCTTTGTCTTTGTGACTTCGTCTAGCAAGTCGTGGTTCTAAGCCCGTTAAGGAGTTGAAAATGGGCATCTATATCCGGTCAGAACTACTATAGACATGAGCTCAATAAAAATACATATTAAATCTTGACAGACCCCTTGCTTGGGTAAAAGGATAGATCTTTCGATACAATCATCAAACTATATAAAAGAATTTTGTATATATTTCAATTTGAATTTATTCCTTATATTCGGATGCAAAATTAGATTGAAGTTTACCACGCGGATTACCGCCAGTCTTCAGAGATCCCGTAAATGGTATCAGAGCCTAGAAACTTTCATGGTAAATATGAGATTGATGTGAAGTATACGACATAGATATATGTTTTAACATGGATCTAGGAGAAGTAAGTACTAAAAGTACTAGATTGGAAGAGGTAGATATACCTCAGAACCTTGATTTGTTAAACAAATGGACTATTCCTAAAGTTGATATTAAAACTATTTACAATTAAGGTTGGTTTGATAGAATATCTCATAAACAGTTAATAAAAACTACTGAACAATCTTTGGCGTTAAATTCATCTGAACATACTATTCGTTTATTAAATAAACGAGATATCGAATTGTATAAAAATCAGTATAATTTCTTGCATATTGGTATAGTTCAAATTTCTCTTCAGCCATTAACTCTTAAAGGGTTATGAGAGACATTTTTACCGGCTCTTCGTGATGCTAGAAATTTAAATTTTAGACAATCTTTGATGGGTTCGATTTAGTCCACTGTGGCATATGGTCATGTATATTTTAATACTCAGTCTAATTTGGAATTATCTTTAACTGATGTTAATATTCTTGATGATTTAACTTTAAATGTTAAAATGCATGGTTATAATTATGCACCTGGATCTGAATGAATATGTTTATCATATAGAATTTATTTTAAATTGCTATCTATGTTAAACCTGAGATGCAAGTTTTATGATACATCTGATTAAACTATTTTAGTAGAAACTAATTTCATAAAATCTAAGGTCATTACTAAATGAACTATAAAATGGAAAGAAATTAATTTTCCAACAACTTGGACACTGGATTCAGTTATATCCCCTAGTCAAATAACAAATGTTGTCACTAATTATGAGTATTCTCATATTACACAAAATTCTGATGGTAGGATTTGCATTCAGTGTGATGATAAAAGTGTTAAATATAGTAGACATCCATCTTCTGATAGATGATTGTCTGCTATTCATTATATTTCCCCAATTGCATTTGTGTATGGACCAGCTCGTAATCGTGCTGCTTCTTTACATACCATACCTTCTACAGTTTCTTTTCCTATTATATCTGCTGATCAAAATAATAAACTTGTTAATAAAATAAAAATTGATCCTCGAACAAATATTGTTCATGCTAATGATAATTCTTCTGATATTTCTGATAAGGATATTCCTTTTGTATCCGAAATGGATTTCGACCCTAACAAAACTTAATGATGAATGTACACCAAAAAGATTTTAGTCTAGGTTCACTATCAACAAAGTACATTCAGAAAGAATTTTCGAGTAACAAATGGAACCAGTTTAAAACATAGTTTTTTGACACTTATATTTCTAATGATTTGAATAATATTTCTCAAAATTTTATGAAACTTGTACTCTACATAATCAAATTATGTATTTTGTACCCTAGGTTGTAACCACTTATTTACCTTTATACACAACATTCTTGAACGATCTTATAAAGATAGTTCTGTTAATATTATTAAGGTTGTCTATCCACCTCAGTCGTCTTTTATTTTACCAAATAATACAGGTATCACCTTTACTGCCTTTCAAAAATTTGTTGAAGAAGATGTTGCGGCAGTCAACATTAATGAAATAAATAATTTAGTTTCCCAAAATAATTATTTGGCTCTTTATGTTGAAGTTGTGGGTGAACATATTAGTTCTCTTGATAAAAAATTAAATGAATTAACCGCGTTGGAAATTCGAATAAAAAAATGATATAAAGATTTGTGCTACGACTTCTACTTTTAAAAGTATTTCAGTAACTCAAATTGTTTCTACCCTTGTGCAAATCCCCACTGAGATTCGGGATTTTAAATTTAAATCATTAAATGATTCAGAAGATCTTCTTGATAAAAAATTGCCAGTATTAAGTGCAAAGCCTATTGATTTATCAGACAATTTTGCGGATGAAATGGAAAGAACTTTTGATTTTAAAAATCATGTTTCTTTAGAATTTAATTAGCTTCGTGGTTATCCCAAAAAGAATAGTAATACTAAGTATGCCCATAAACCAAGCATGCATACCTATTATTATTCCAGACCAACTCCTGAAGATGTGTTAATAGAGGAACGAGACTGGAATCAGACTAATACCTCTTATAGTGGGACTGAAATTTACGAATGGAATATTGATGGTTTGACTGATAGAAAATTAACTATTCATGTTCATAGAATGCTTATGTATGCAACTATTTTTAAAAGTTTTAAAAACACAGATAGAAATGTTTGCGAAATGATTATTACAAGTTTTACTAGCCAACTCAGAGGTTGGTGGGATAATCATATGAGTATTTAGCAAAAAACAGTAGTGATAAATGATACTCCTGATAATGAAGGTGTTGATAACTTAGGCATGGCTCTAGTAAAAAATAAAGAAGACTTTGTTTATACTTTAGTCTGAACAATTTTAGAACATTTTAAGGGTAGATTTACAAATCAGTATGAGACTATTCGTACCTTATTAAATGGTCTACACTGTAGAACCTTAGATGAATTTAGGTGGTACAAAGATACTTACAGGAGTAGGGTGATGGAATTTTCTGAAAATAGTTATGAGCATTGGAAAGCGAAGTTTATAGATGGCCTTCCCCCTTTATTTGTCGAAAGAGTTAAAAAAGCTCTGACAATTAATCATGGTGAAATTCCATATAAGGATTATACTTATGGTAAGCTAATAGGAGTCTGCACACAAGAATGAATAAATTTGTGTAATGAATTAAAATTATCGAGACAACTTAAGATGGATAACCTTAAAGAAAGATCTTAGTTAGGAGACTTTTGTGCCCAGTGCGATTTACGTGATACTTCTGCTCATAGCAAGAAGAAGAAATATAGGAATTCTAAATACTCTAACCCTGATAAACCTTATAGGAAAAAGAGGTCTAGATATAGATCTAAGGAAGAGCGCGACGCTAGAAAAGCCTTTCGTAAGTCTAATAGATTTACCAAAAATAGGTCTAAGCGTGATCTCACTAAAATGAAGTGATATAAATGTTGAAATTTCGGTCAAATATTAGCAAATTGTAAGCTTGGAAAGTTAAAATCCTTAGAACTTATTGAAGGGGTTCATGATAAGATTTATAGTTTGTTACATAATTCTGGTTTTGAGTCTGATTGTGATTCTGATTCTAAAGAAGAGGTTGATTTGCTTGATATATCTGATAGTAATCAGCATGATAAAACGAATACTTGCAATACCTGTCATGGTGATATTTGTTCTTGAGTAAATGGTAAATTTTATAAATTGCAATCTCAATTTCAAGATTTAAATATAAATACTATTACATCTGATAATGTGATAGAGCTTTCGAAAGAAGACACTGATAATGATCTTCGAGAAAAAATATTCATTTAGCTGCAAATAATAATGCTAGTTCAAGTTCCTCAAAAAACTCGAAAAACTAAAAGAATAATTTTGAATTTGAATGTGCTGCACCTTATTCATTGTCTGAAATTAATAACAGAATTAATAAACAGACTACTCATACTACTAATTCTTCCTTTGATGATTTGAAAAATGAAATTGAAAATTTAAAAAATGAGATTAAATCTCTTAAACAAAATGAAATGATTTGTGATCATAGACTTACCCAAATAGAAACTATTAATAACAAAGGTAAAAATATTGTTGAAGAAAATACTCTTACAAAACCTATTAATCTTTATCCTAGACAATGTATGTTTTTAGGAATGATGCAAATAGTTACTGCTCATAAATGGTATATTAAATGCACCATCTTGATTGATATTAGTTTTTCAATAAGTGATGTTGCTATGATTGATAGTGGAGCCGATGTTAGTTGTATTCAAAAAGGTCTTGTACCTACTATATATTATGAAAAAACAACTCATTTGGTTAAATCTTCTTCTAGACATGCTTTAGATATAAAGTATAAATTACCTAATACATATATTTGCCAAAATAAAGTATGCATTCCACATTTCTTTTTCTTGGTCAAAAATCAGTTATACCCTCCAACCATACTTGGAACCCCCTTTATAAATGCTATTTATCCATTTAATAGCATAGCTGCTAAAGGATTTACTGTTACTTATCAAAATAGAAATATAAATTATACTTTTATCACTGACCCTATTCCTCGTGATATAAATTCTTTTATTAATATGGAACAAAGGCATGTTGATTCTTTACAAGTAGAATTATTTAGTATAAATATAATTAATACTTTGAAACCTACCAAAGTACAGGAAAAAATAAAATTGATCTCTGAACAAATTTCTATTGATATTTGTGATGATAATCCTAGTGCTTTTTGGAATCAGAAAAAACATATTGTTACTCTTACATAAGAAGATGAATTTTCTGAGAATGATATTCGTACTAAATCTCGTCCTTGGCAAATGACCGAATTGGTAGAATTATGCAAAAAAGAAAATGATAATTTGTTACAAAAGAGTTTAATAAAACCTTCAAAATCACCTTGGTCTTGCACATCCTTTTATGGTAAAAATGTTGTTGAAAGGGAACGAGGTGTCCCTAGATTGGTTATCAATTATAAACCTTTAAATAAATATTTAAAATGGATTAGGTATCCTATTTCCAACAAAAGAGATTTATTGTCTAGATTATATGATGCCAATATAATTTCAAAATTTGATCTAAAATCAGGATATTGGCAAATCCAAATATTTAAAGAGCATGCTTATAGAACAACTTTTAATGTTCCATTTGGACAATATGAATGGAATGTTATGCCATTGGATTTGAAAAATGCCCCATCTAAATTTCAGGAAAAAATGATATTATTTTTAACCCATATTTGGATTTTATCATTGCTTATATTGATGATATTTTAGAATTCTCAAAAACGTTTCAAAATGCATATTAGGCATCTTGATATTTTAAAGAAAATTGTTATACAAAATGGTTTGTTCATTTCTAAACAAAAATTGAGTTTGTTTCAAACTGATGTTTGATTTCTATGACATCATATTTGTCAAGGGAATGTTACCCCAATTCAAAGATCAATCGACTTTGCATCAAAATTTCCTGATGTTATCATTGATAGGACTCAATTGTAAAAGTTTCTTAGGGAGTTTATATTACATATCCTCTTTTTATAAATAAAAAAATCTCGTGATTTGGCCCCTTTATATGACAGGCTGAAAAAGGATTATAAATCACCTTAGACTGATAGTCATACCACTTAGGTAAAGGATATTAAACATCTAGTTCAATCTTTACCATGCTTAACTCTTGCTAACCCTGCTTGGCAAAAAATTATTGAGATAGATGAGTCTAATATTGGATATGGTGAGATATTAACACAAATAAATCCCAACAACAAAAATAAATATTTAATCAGATTTCATTCTGGGAAATGGAGTGAGCCCAGAAAAAATATGCTGCGGTGGCTCAACAAATGTTGGCCATTATAAAATGTTTGTTGAAATTTCAGGATGATTTATATAATCAAATGTTTTTGATAAAAACTGGTGCTCAATCTGTTAAATACATGTTTAACAAAGATTTGAAACATGATGCTTAAAAATTAATATTTGCTAGGTGGCAGGCCCAGTTAGCTCCTTTTGATTTCGAGATTCATTACAAAAAAGGAAGTGATAACTCTCTTCTGGATTTTCTGTCTAGAGAATATTTAAATTCATAATGAGTTTTTATACAACTTTTATTGAAGAAAAAACTTTAGTTACTATTCTAAAAATAATTCCTCTTAATAAATATTTGCAGGAATTAATAATATGTGAAATTATCAACGATATTATTAGAGAAGAGTTCTCTAAACATGATTATGAAGAAAGTGTTTATATCGATAAAGATAATTATTACAGGGACTATTATGATATATCCGAATAAAGCAATGTGTTATGTTTGCAAAATGGACCCTCCTTGGATTACCAAGGGCAGAGGCAGGAATGACAATACAAGGGGAAGATCATCCCCAGGATTGTCCTACGGATCCTCTTCTAAATACCAATTATACAAATGGGAAGAAGGAGTTTAATAAACTCAAAAGTCTCTCAAAGTGAGGCTTCATCTTCAGTATATCTGAATGATATTCTAGAAAATAGTCTGTTATACGCATAACTATAGGCATATTTGTCTCAAAAGCAAAGTGATACTTTTGCATCAATAGCTAAAGAAGATAATGATGATATCAAATCTTATGAAAAGTTAGTGAAAAAAGAAATGATATTTCTTTTGGAAAACTCTGAAATTTAGAGAAAGGAAGAACCCTTGAAGATATTCCAGATACCTAATCAACGGTTTATATTTCCCGGGTGAGTCATACAAAACCCGATTTTATTATGAGACCATTCTGACAAGTACTAGTAGTGTGGAATTTCAACATTTTCAGGCTACAATACCAGTGAGAATGTTTATAACCTCTCTAAAATAATAATCAAACAGATTATATCAGTTGAAGATTGGGGTATATCCACTATGAAAGAAAGGCAGATCAGCCTAAAGAAAATATCTACGAGTTTCACCTACAGGGACTATATTCAGGCTTTTGACAAAGTCCAGTAAATGGTATTAGAGCCTAGTAACTTTTATGGTAAATATGAGATTGATGTGAAATATACGACATAGATATGTGCTTTAACATGGATCTAGGAGAAGTTAGTACTAAAAGTACTATATTGGAAGAGGTACATATACCTCAGAACATTGATTTGTTAAACAAATGGACTATTCCTAAAGTTGTTATTAAAACTAATTATGATTATGGTTTGTTTGATAGAATATCTCATAAACAGTTAATAAAAACTACTGAGCAATCTTGGGCGTTAAATTCGTTTGAATAGACTATTCGTTTATTAAATAAACGAGATATTGAATTATATAAAAATCAGTACAATTTCTTACACATTAGCATGGTTCAAATTGCTTTTAAACCATTAACTCTTAAAGGGTTACCTGAGACATTTTTAGCTGCTCTTCGTGATGCTAGAAATTTAAATTTTAGTCAATCTTTGATGGGTTCGATTGAGTCCACTATGGCATATGGTCCTGTATATTTTAATACTCAGCCTAATTTGCAATTATCTTTAATTGATGTTAATATTCTTGATGCTTTAACTTTAAATGTTAAAACACATGGTTACAATTATGCACCTGGATCTGAATTAATTTCGTCATCAAATAGAATTTATTTTAAATTGCTATCTACGTTAAATTCGAGATGTAAATTATATGATACATCTGATCAGACTATTTTAGTAGAAGCTAGTTTTGTTAAATCTAAGGTCACTACTAGAAGACCTATAAAATGGAAAGAAATTAATTTCCAACAAATTGGACACTGGATTCAGTTATATCCCCTAGTCAGATAACAAATGCTTTCACTAATTCTGAGTATTCTCATAGTACACAAAATCCAGATGGTAGGATTTGCATTCAGTTTGATGATAAAAGTGTTCCATATAGTAGACATTCATTTTCTGATAGAAGATTGCCTGCTATTCATCATATTTCCCCAATTGAATCTGTGTATGGTCCAGCTCGTAATCGTGTTGCTTCTTTATATTCCATACCTTCTACAGTTTCTTTTCCTATTATAATTGTTGATCAAAATAATAAACTTGTTAATTAAATAAAAATTGATCCTCGAACAAATATTTTTCAAGCTAATGATAATTTTTCTAATAAGGATAATCCTGTTGTATTCGAAATGGATTTCGACCCTAATAAAACTTAAGATCAATATACACCAAATAGATTTTAGTCCAGGTTCACTATCAAGAAAGTACATTCAGAAAGTATTTTTGAGTAATAAATGGAACCAATTTAAAACATGGTTTTTTGACACTTATAGTGGTAATGATCTGAATAATATTTCACAAGAATTTTATGAAACTTGTGCTTTACATAATAAAATTATGTATTTTGTACCCTGATTTATAACCACTTATTTACTTTTATATATCAACGTTCTTGAACGATCTTATAAATATAATTCTGGTAATATTATTAAGGTTGTCTATCCACCTCAGTCATCTTTTATTTTACCAAATAATACATGTATCACCTTTACTGCCTTTCAAAAATTTGTTGAAGAAGATGTTGCATCAGTCAACACTAATGAAATGAATAATTTAATTTCCCAAAATAATTATTGGGGTCTTTATGTTAATGTTTTGGGTGAACATATAAGTTCTCTTGATAAAAGATTAAATGAATTAACTACTTTAGTATTTCAAATAAAAAATGATATAAAGAGTTTTGATACGACTTCTACTTCTAAAAGTCAATCAATAGGTCAAATTGTTTCGACCCATGTGCAACGGTCCTCTGAGATTCGGGATTTTAAATTTAAATCATTAAATTATTTGTAAGATCTTCTTGATGAAAAATTGTCAGGACTAAGCGCAAAGCCTATTTTGCGGATGAAATGGAAAAAATTTTGGTTTTAAAAATCATGTTTCTTTGGAATTTAATAAGCTGTGGTTATGCCAAAAATAATAGTAATACTAAGTATGCCCATAAACCTAACATGCATACCTATTATTATTCCAGACCAACTCCTCAAGATGTGCTAATAGAGGAACGAGACTAGAATCAGACTAATACCTCTTATAGTGGGTTTAAAATTTACGAATGGAATCTTGATGGTTTGACTGATAGACAATTAACTATTCTTGTTCATAGAATTCTTATATATGCAACTATTTGTAAAAGTGTTAAAAACACAGATAGAAATATTCGCAAAGCGATTATTGCAGGTTTTACTGGCCAACTCAGAGGTTGGTGGGATAATCATATGAGTATTGAGCAAAAAGCAGTAGTGATAAATGTTATTCCTGATAATGAAGGTGTTGATAACTTAGGCATGGCTCTAGTAAAAAATAAAGAAGACGTTGTTTATACTTTAGTCTGAACCATTTTAGAACATTTTAATGGTAGATTTACCAATCAGTATGAGACTGTTCGTACCTTATTAAATGGTATACACTGTAGAACCTTAGATGAATTTAGGTGGTATAAAGATACATACATGAGTAGGGTGATGGAAATGCCCGAAAATAGTTATGAGCATTGGAAAGCTAAGTTTATAGATGGCCTTCCCCCTTTATTTGCTGAAAGAGTTAGAAAAGCTCTGAGAATTAATCATGGTGAAATTCCATATAAGGACTATACTTATGGTAAGCTGATAGGAGTCTGCACTCAATAAGGAATAAATTTGTGCAATGAATTAAAATTATCTAGACAACTTAAGATGGATAACCTTAAAGAAAGATCTCAGATACGAGACTTTTGTGCCCAGTGCGGTTTACGTGATACTTTATGTTGATAGCAAGAAGAAGAAATATAGGGATTCTAAATACTCCAACCCTAATAAACATTATAGGAAAAAGAGGTCTAGATATATATCTAAGGAAGAGCGCGATGCTAGAAAAGCCTTTTGTAAGTCTAATAGATTTACCAAAAATAGGTCTAAGCGTGATCTCGCTAAAATCAAGTGCTATAAATGTGGAAATTTCGGTCACATAGCACCATATTGTAAGCTTGAAAAGTTGAAATCCAAAGAACTTGATGAAGGAGTTCATTATAAGATTTATAGTTTGTTATATACTTCTAGTTCTGAGTCTGATTATAATTCTGATTTTGAAGAAGAAGTTGATTTGCTTGATATATCTGATAGTAATCAGCATGATAAAAAGAATACTTGCAATACCTGTCATGGTGATATTTGTTCTTGTGAAAATGATGATTTTTATTAATTGCAATCTCAATTTCAAGATTTAAATATAAATACTATTAGATCTGATAATATGATAGAACTTTTGAAAGAAGTCACTGATAATGATCTTCGAGAAAAAATTATTCATTTAGCTGCAAATAATAATGCTAGTTCAAGTTCCTCAAAAAATTCAGAAAAACAAAAGAATGAGTTTGAATTTGAATATGTTGCACCGTATTCATTTTCTGAAATTAATAACAGACTTAATAAACAAACTACTCATACTACAGTTTCTTCCTTTGATGATTTGAAAAATGAAATTGAAAATTTAATATATGAGATTAAATCTCTTAAACAAAATGAAATGATTTGTGATCATAGACTACTGTTAATAACAAAGGTAAAAATATTGTTGAAGAAAATACTTTTGCAAAACCTATTAATCTTGATACTAGACAAGGTATGTTTTTAGGAATGTGCAAATAGTTAGTGCTCATAAATGGTATATTAAATGCACCATCTTGATTGATAATAGTTTTTCAATAACTGATGTTGCTATGATTGATAGTGGAGCGGATGTTAGTTGTATTCAAAAAGGTCTTGTACCTACTATATATTATGAAAAAACAACTCATTTGGTTAAATCTTCTTCTAGACATGCTTTAGATATAAAGTATAAATTACCTAATACATATATTTGCCAAAATAAAGTCTGCATTCCACATTTCTTTTTCTTGGTCAAAAATCAGTTATACCTTCCAATCATACTTGGAACCCCTTTATAAATGCTATTTATCCATTTACTAGCACAACTGCTAAAGGATTTACTACTACCTATGAAAATAGAAATATAAATTATACTTTATCACTGACTCTATTTCTCGTGATTTAAATGGTTTGATTAATATGAAACAAAGGCTTGTTGATTCTTTGCAACTAGAATTATTTAGTATAAATATATTTGATACTTTGAAATCTACCAAAGTACAGGAAAAAATGAAATTGATCTCTGAAGAAATTACTATTGATATTTGTGCTGATCAATCTAATGTTTTTTGGAATCGAAAAAACCATATTGTTACTCTTCCATATGAAATTGAATTTTCTAAGAATGATATTCCTACTAAATCTCGTCCTCGTCAGATTAACACTGAATTGGTAGAATTTTGCAAAATAGAAATTGTTAATTTCTTACAAAAGGGTTTAATAAAACCTTCAAAATCGCCTTGGTCCTGCACAACCTTTTATGATAATAATTATGTTGAAAGAGAACGAGGTGTCCCTAGATTGGTTATCAATTATAAACCTTTAAATAAATATTTAAAATGGATTAGGTATCCAATTTCCAACAAAAGAGATTTATTGTCTAGATTATATGATGCCAATATATTTTCAAAATTTGATTTAAAATCAGGATATTGACAAATCCAAATATTTAAAGAGCATGCTTATAGAACAACTTTTAATCTCTCATTTGGACAATATGAATGGAATGTTATGCCATTAGGTTTGACAAATGCCCCATCTGAATTTCAGAAAATCATGAATGATAATTTTAACAAAAAAAGGTCATATTTATCCCTGTACTCTCATAAAAGAGTTATATCTCCCACTTTTATCAATCTACATGGTGCCTGCGTGGCACACTTATACACATATTTATTTATTTATTCCACCAAACTATTCCTCCTAATTTAATTATTAAATTCACCCATTACATAAAACCCATTTCTTAATATTACTTCATGTTCACTTTTTCTAGAGAAAAATCTTTTAACAGATAAGCAAAGTTGTTCATCCATATGTTCGAGCAACAGAGAAGCTTCGAATTTGAGCGAAGAGCAACATAGATCCTTTTTTGCTCTTCTCATCTCAAAACAGTATACCACACCTTTGTTGGAACTATTGGAAAACGGTAAGAATCATAGCCACAATAAATCAGAAACCACCAAAAAAACTAAATGACCAAAAAATAATTAAAAAATGAAGAAGTATCAAATATTTTTCATCTTGAACTTTTTGAACTTAACAATGTTCAAGAGATCGTGTCTTTCTCTGGAAAAGTGACAATGAAATAATATTTGGAGTTGGGTTTTAGATAATGGATTGATTTAATAATTAAATTAGTAAGAAATTTTTGGTGGAATAAATATATATCCATGTAGATATGCCACATAGGTGCCACATAGGATGATAAAAGTAGGAGACATGACACTTAACGGTTCAAGGGCAAATATGTGCCTAAAGTTGGATGGAAGGGGCGAATATATCAAAAAAGAATGACGAAGGGCAAATATAACCGTTTTCTGAGAGTACAGGTGGTAAATATGACCCTTTTCCATATTTTTAATCCGTATTTGGATTTTATCATTGTTTATATTGATGATATTTTAGTATTCTCAAAAACGTTTGAAATGCATATTAGGCATCTTGATATCTTTAAGAAAATTGTTATACAAAATGATTTGGTAATTTCTAAACCAAAACTGAGTTTGTTCCAAACTGATGTTCGATTTCTCGGACATCAAATTTGTCAAGGGAAAGTTACCCCGATTCAAAGATCAATCGACTTTGCATCAAAATTTTCTGATCTTATCACTGATAGGACTCAATTGCAAAGGTTCTTAGGGAGTTTAAATTACATATCCCCTTTTTATAGAAAAAAAAATCTCGTAATTTGGCCCCTTTATATGACAGGCTGAAAAAGAATTATAAATCACCTTGGACTAATAGTCATACCACTTTGGTAAAGCATAATAAATTTCGAGTTCAATCTTTACCATGCTTAACTCTTGCTAACCCTGCTTGGCAAAAAATTATTGAGACAAATGCGTCTAATATTGGATATGGTGGGATATTAAAACAAATAAATCCCCACGACAAAAATGAATATTTAATCAGATTTCATTCTAGGAAATAGAGTAAGGCCCAGAAAAAATATGCTACGGTGGCTCATGAAATGTTGGTCATTGTTAAATGTGTGTTGAAATTTCATTATGATTTATCTAATCAAAAGTTTTTGATAAAAACTGATGCTCAATCTGTTAAATACATGTTGAACAAGGATTTTAAACATGATGCTTCAAAATTAATATTTGTTGGGTGGCAGTCCCAGTTAGCTCCTTTTGATTTCGAGATTCAATATAAAAAAAAGTGATAACTCTCTTCCGAATTTTCTATCTTGAGAATATTTAAATTCATAATGAATTTTTATACAACTTTTATTGATGAAAAAACTTTAGTTACTATTCAAAAAATAATTCCTCTTAATAAAGATTTGCAGGAATTAATAATATGTGAAATTATCAACGATATTATTAGAGAAGATTTCTCTATACATGATTATGAAGAAAGTGTTGATATCGATAATGATAATTATTACAGTGACTATGATGATATATTCGAATAAAGCAAGGTGTTATGTTTGCAGAATAGACCCTCCTTGGATTACCAAGGGTAGAGGCAGGAATAATAATACATGGGGAAGATCATCCCCAGTATCGTCCTACGGATCCTCTTCTAATTCCCTAGTTATATAAATGGGAAGAAGGAGTTTGATAAACTCAAAAATCTCTCAAAGAGAGGCTTCATCTTCAATACATCTGGAAGATATTCTACAAAATAGTCTGTTATACGCACAACAATAGGCATATTTATCTCAAAAGCAAAGTGATACTTTTGCATCAATAGCTAAAGAAGATAATGAGGATATCAAATCTTATGAAAAATTATAAAAAAAATGATATTTCTTTTGAAAAACTCTGAAATTCAGAGAAAGGAAGAACCCTGGAAGATATTCCAACGATACCTAATCAACAATTTATATTTCCCAGGTGAGTCATACAAAACCCGATCTTATTATGAGACCATTTTGATAAGCACTAATAGTGTTGAATTTCAACACTTTTCAGGCTACAATACCAGTGACAATGTTTATAATTTCTTTAAAATGATAATCAAACAGATTATATCTATTGAAGATTGGGATATATCCACTATGAAAGAAAGGCAGATCAACCTAAAGAAAATCTCTACGAGTTTCACGTACTGGACTATATTCAGGCTTTTGATAAAGTCCTCTCTTACAATAATGATAGCCATAAACATACATGGTTTATAAAAATATGTGCAACGATATTTGCACGACCAATTGTTAATTGGATTTTGAATTGGTGGTCATACCACGACCCAACTACAAAAATTTTGCTTGATCTATTTCTTAAATTATATAATGAATGGGTTAAAGTTTCACCGGAACTTAATGAGTTATACCATACAAATCATATCTGTTATATAGAAAAAATAAACCAAATTTATTTTTTCATTGAATTCTCTATCCCTTGGATTCACAAATGGACCTCGGAAGTGGGATTCACCTAGGAATAGATTCCTTGTTTATACAGAACTTTTTATAATAATTTTTGGGACAAATTAATAAAAAAAGATCCCAAAACAAAAACATTATATGGACAAGAACTACTGGATCTTATTGCAAAAAAGATCCAAGAATATTGTATTACTCCTCAAAAAGTAGTAGTTGTTGATAGTTCGATTAGGCATATTGCTAGAAAAATATCCATTCAAGATGGAGATAAACAAGAAATGATCAATAACTATTTGGAAGAAGTGAAGAGGAGTCTGCTTCTCAATATCACTCAATATGAAAAATCGAAGATTTCTGTGAGAGGTGAGACAAGCGAGTACTGAGTTAGAAAAAACTACGTTAGAAGATACTCTGAGAAAAGCGGAAGATTTCCTCCGAGAATTGAAAGAAAAGGACAAACTGTGAAGTCATCTCTACAGTAAGAGCCATCATCAACAGTAGATACATTGTTAATCAACAATAGATACACTTCTAAGGGAACATATGGGACCCAATATTACTTTACAAAGATTCAAAATATATTTTTTTGTTTCTAATATAAGTTTGTTTTTCAGTTTGTTAGAGGAAAGTTCAGGAATCCCTCTCTCTACTTTCTCTCTCCAATTGTAAAGCTCTCAACTTGTAAAGTTTTTAGTTCACCGGATACTAGTTGGAGGTTAATAAAACTTGTATAGTTTGTTCATAGGCCTTGCAGTTTGCCATCTGTACAAGGTATTATATTTTTTGTTTTTGATTTATTCTTTTAGTATTTCTCCGATCTAAGTCGTGACTATGTCCGGCTAAAGGATTCATATCTATGTCGGATAACTAACTTTTCTTTTATATTTACTATGAAATATCTAGACTTTATCAAAATATAAATAAATTTATATATGGTTTCTTGATTTGGTTCTAAGATGGTGGTACAGTTAGATTCGATACTATTTTTATTGGCTTTGTCTTTGTGACTTCGTCTAGCCAGCCGTGGTTCTAAGCCCGTTAAGGAATTGAAAAAGGGCGCCTATACCCGGTTAGAACTGCTAGACACATGGGCCCAATAAAAATACGTATTAAATCTTTACAGGCCCCTTGCTTGGGTAAACGAATAGATCCTTCTATACATTCATCAAACTATATAAAACAAATTTGTATATATTTTGATTGGGATTTATTCCTTAAATTCGGATGCTAAACTAGATTGAAGTTGACCGCGCGGATTACCGCCAGTCTTCAGATATCCTGTAAATGGAAATATAATATAATATAATATAATATTTTTTAAAATAACAAAAATTGAGTAGCTAAATTATTTATCAAACAAAATATAAAAACAAAACATATTTTTTTGTTATTTTTAAAATCTTTTAAAATAAACTTACTAAAATAAGATAAAAGAAAAATATCTAATTTATATATAAAAGGAATATTTCTGTACTAAAAATGGTTTAATACCTTAAGTTCAGTAAAAAATTACGTGTCTACAATTTACTCCGTTTTGACTAGAAGCACGAAGAGTTTTCAGATAAAGAAGTAGATAACGTGACAAATTTTGACCGGACTTGTATTTGAAGGAAAAATTTGTGCGACCGAGTCTTGGTTTTGGACATCCTACATTCCTGGGTTATAAGGGAATCAGGTCATGTGTAGTTCAAGGAGATGAGGTTATGAGTTGGAAGTTAAGTTAGGTTCCATCGAGGCTGTAGGTTAGGGTTCTTATCCTTACATAAAAAAAATGAAATCTAATAATCAAAAGGAAAATAAAAGTACACGCTCTTATCTATGCAGATTCTCTTGAATCTTCACTTGAGTCTTGACTTTCAGTTATCACCTTGATTTTTTGGTTAAGTATCTTGATCTTTAAACTAAATTTGAGGCTTAACTTGCCGTTGTCAAGGAGGGTTCCGCTAATTCCCATTCTGAGGAGGGTCTTGCTAGTCCCATTATATATGAGGAGGGTCCTGTTAATCTAAATCATATTGTGTAGGAAGGTCCTACTAATCTAAATCTCATTATGTAGGATGGTCCTATTAATATAAATCCCATTATATAGGAGCGTCCTGCTAATCCCATTATTTAGAAGGGTCCTGCTAATCTAATCTCATTATGTAGGACGGTCGTTCTAATCCCACTATAAGGAGGGTCTTGCTAAACTAAATCTCATTATGTAGGAGTGTCCTACTAAACTAAATTCCATTATGTAGGAGGGTCCTGCTAATCCCATTATGTAGGAAGGTCCTGCTAATCAAAATTCCATTATGTAGGAGGGTCCTGCTAAACTAAATCCCATTATGTAGGAGGGTCCTGCTAATCCCATTATTTAGGAGAGTCCTGCTAAACTAAATCCCATTATGTAAGAGGGTACTGCTAAACTAAATCCATTATGTAGGAGGTTCCTACTAATCCCATTATGTAGGAGGTTCCTGCTAATCCCATTATTTAGGAGGTTCCTGCTAAACTAAATCTCATTATATAGGAGGGTCCTGCTATTCCCATTATGAGGAGGGTCCAGATAATCCCATTATGTAAGAGGGTCGTGCTAATCGAAATCACATTATGTATGAGGGTCTTGCTAATCTAAATATCATTATGCATGAGGGTCCTGCTAGTCCCTTTATGAGAAGGGTGCTGCTAATACCATTATGTAGGAGGGTCCTACTAATTCTATTGTCAAGGAGGGTCCTGTTAGTTCCATTATAAGGAGGGTCCTGCTAATGCCATCATGGAGGAGGGTCTTACTAATCCCATTGTCCATGAGGGTCCTTCTATTCTCATTGTCCAGGAGGGTCCTACTACACTAATTCTCATTGTCTAGGAGGGTCCTACTACACTAATTTCATTACTTAGGAAGATCTCGCTTAACAGAATCGTCAAAGAAAATCCCCACAACATTTTTTTTGCCCTAGTTTGCACCAGAAAAAAATTATTTAAGCTATTATCATAAATGAGAAGTACTTATACCAAAGAAAAATGCATGACATAGATGCAATTAGGACGTTTGTTCTTTAAAAATGAAAGATGATAGGGTGTTTATTCCCTAAAATATCTCTAGGGTGTTTGTTCCCTAGTAACGAGAGTGGTTTTCTTTATTCTAACAAATAAAAATATGTCCAGTTTTTAAAATTGAGGAGCTTTGAAACTCTTTTTAATTTATCATTTTTTTTATTTTTTTATGAAAAACAAATGATCCAATTTTTTTCTTTCAACGATATAAAATATTATTTTGTGAGACCAATCCCATTGTAAGACTGCCTACGTATCTTGTATAGCAAGAATCAGGTCAAACGCTGTTCATATAAATCAAAAATTATTTTTCTTTTTCTTGATTTTGTTATTTTTTTAAAATCTTTTGGGAAAGTAATCGGTTCATGTTTGATAATGTCTTGATTTTAGTTGGTACCCATAATTAGTATTATGCATATGAATCACCTTCAACTACTTTCAGACAAATTTGAGGTCAACTTTGAGTAATTTCTATAATTTCAAATGGTGTCTCAAAAATTCTCAAGTATTAAACAAGATCAGTTTATCTTGCATAAATTAAGAGACTAGAATTATTCAGATCCTCATGTTTCAAGTGCCCTTACAACCAATAAAGTCCTTTTTCACACATTATAGAATAATTTAGATCGTATGAAATTTTTTAAAGTTACTCACACTCAGAAAGATGTTCAATGCATGAGATTGAGATACCATATGCTTGGCCGTCATGTAAATATCCACTAATGTGAGAACACCAAAAATGAGATAAAATAGGACTTGTCATTGACTTGTAATGTAGGCTTAGGGAAAGGTAGGATATTCATTTGGGATAAAGTGACTATTTCCTCCTTAAAATTTGCACAATGCTCTCAATATTTTGTTTTTCATTTTTGCATTTGAACTTTGTTTTCTTGAAATCTTCTCCTAATTTTATTTTTTCTTCTTTTTTTCATTATCTTTCCTTTCGTTAGAGGTTTTTCTAGCTTTTCTTTGTCATTTTATTTTGAACTTTCGCATATTTGGCCTTTTCACTTTGTTACCCAACTTAGGCCTTTAACACTGTGTAGATAATTGATAGTGCGCTCAAGGAGGTAAGATCAATAAATAGTGCATTTAAGTTTTATGCTCAAAATGAGAGTTATATGGATGACATGCCATTCGGTAGGCTTGAAAGGCACAATCGAATCAAAAAAAGCCTGTAATCCTTTCCCAAGTTAATTGTTGCTCAAAATTTCATTCCAACTAACATTCGGGCCAAGTTCTAGATCAACAAAGTCATGTCATTGAATTTTATATCTAACACTAACCACACAATGCACATGAAACATGAGTTCGAATTTGTTTTAGCCTTAACTTTAAGCAAAACAGTTTCTCAAGTATTACATAAATATATCAAGAGGTGCCAAAAGAAGTCTATAGGTCACAACAAAGTTGGTTTGTCTTGCCAAACAGTTTAACATTTTTCTTTTTCTTTGTGCATACTCCTAAATATGTTGGTACCAACCAAGTCAAGAATTATTATTTTTTTAGGAAAAAAAATTAATCTCTTTTTTTTTTCTAGATTTTAAAATAAGGAAGAGAAACATTTTTATGGGAAATTTGATTAATAAATAATTTTTTTGCCCCAGTTTTTGTAGTGAGGACTATCTTGATTTTTCCTTGGTTAGACCGAACCTCAAAATAAGGCTGCCTACGTATCTTGTCAAAGCAAGAATCAGGTCAAACATAGTTCAGAAAATTTTGTTATACAAAGTAAAAAAGCATTTTTTTAAGAAAGGTAAAAACCTTCTCTTTATAAAGGATAAACAAGCCTTTATTTAATTTTTTTTTATGTATAAAATATAGATCTATCTTATGTCTATCAAGAAGCATGAAGCTAGAACCAATCGACCAAAGATAGCAAAAGGAAGAGGAAGCAATCAAAGAAGTCAATAGAGATTAGTTCATTTAAAACTAATAAATTTCCTGTGCATGCAGGTTTACAAGGATATCAAGAGGTCATCATGTTAAACAAATATGGGAAAGTGGGAAGAACAAAAGCGCCCACGACTGACATTTTCTTTATGCAGGAAAAGACATTGATATTCCTGTGATAAAAATAGTTAACTAGGTATTTTGAATACCAAGGTATTGTTCATATTTCTCAACAAAATAGGAGCCACAATAAATATACAAGTGGTCAAAGTAGGTGAAAGCATCGAGAGGGTGACACTTTAAGATGTACAAATGACTATAATAGTGTCATATTACATTTTCCAGCGTCAAAGACGTCTGAAATGCACACGTAAGACACAACAAATATCAAAGAGAATTTGAAGTGTAACTTGCCAAAAATATTCATTATCATGTTAAAGTCAGAAAAGGCTAACGTTGTAAGATATTTGTAAGTCACATCGATACTAGACACAGTGATGTGCATTGCCTAAAGGACATTTCATATCATATCATCAGAGGTGGTGATTTCATTGCCGAGAGGGCAATCCATATTATTTTATCAGAGGTGATAATATCATCAGCAAGAGTGCCATCAATATTATATTACCAAAGGTAGTTATTTCCGAGAGGGTCATCCATATTATATTATCAGAGGTGATAATCATTGCCGAGAGGGCCATCAACATTATATTACCAAAGGTGGTAATATCATTGCCAAGAGGGCCATCAATATTATATTACCAAAGGTAGTAATATCATTGCTGAGAGGGTCATCAATATTAATTTATCAGAGGTGATAATATCATTGCCAAAAGGGCCATCAATATTATATTACCAAAGGTAGCAATATCATTTCCTAGAGGGTCATCCATATTATATTATCAGAGGTGATAATATCATTACCGAGAGGGCCATCAATATTATATTACCAAAGGTTGTAATATCATTACCAAGAGGGCCATCAATATTATATTACCAAAGGTAGTAATATCATTGCTGAGAGGATCATCCATTTATATTATCAGAGGTGATATTATCATTGCCGAGAGGGCCATCAACATTATATTACCAAAGGTGGTAGTATCATTGCCGAGAGGGCTATCCATTTCATATTATCAAAGATGGTAATATCATTGCCGAGAGGGCCATCCACATTATATTATCAGAGGTGATAATGTCATTGCCGGGAGAGCCATCAACATTATATTAATAAAATTTGTCATATCATTACCAAGAGGGTCATCCATATCATTTTCTGAAAGAGGTGATATCATTATCAATAGGGCCACGAAAACATAACAACATATCAAGTCATCATATATTGTTTCAATACCGGAGGAGGCTGAAGTTTGAGAGGTACATTATAAATCACATCAAATTTTGGAAAGGTGCCTCGTTTGATCTGCATCAAAATTGGAGGAGGCTGGCGTACCAACGAGTAGTTAGATAACTCATTAAGGAATCTGTATGACTTTATGGAATTTAATTCGGGCGAGTAGAACTCCCGGAATCAATCTTAGTGTAAAGGGTATTTACTGAGCATTGTGGGTTAGAGGTGTGTTGTGAAATGAGAAATTTTGGATTTCTTAAAATAACTCTCTGTCTCGAGAATGCCGCTTTGGCTGTGGGTTTTCCCATTTTGGTGGGGTCGCTGTGGCGGGGTGGTGGCCGCTGTGGCGGGCCTGATGCGAATTGAAATCGTTAATAAACCCCTAAATGACCTCATTATGCACTTTCCGACTTTTAGAACTAAGGAACGACCCCCATGCGACTCCTACTCGTTTTCACCATTCTTGAGGCTAAATGTAAGCTTTTCACTCCCCAAATACATTTTTTTATCCATAGAACGTAATAGAATGGGTGAATATTGATGGGGGAGGTTTTGTTATAGAATCTATGGTGAAAACAACCCTAATTTGGATAATTGGGATCATGGGTTTGATCTAGAGTTCATAGAATTGTTAGTAATCTAGGTAATTAATGATAGTTTATTGATTCTCGTATTATATTGGTTGTTTGTAAACCAAGAATAAGCGGAACGAATCCGGAAAGGGAAGGATCAAGTTTCTTAGGGTTTCAAGCTTGCTTCGAGGTAGGTGATAATTGTGATTCTATGATTGTGTGTTGTATGTTTGTTCTTGCTTCATTATGATACTTATATATGTATGAATGTTGCAATGTTGATCACACTTTTTGTAAATGAGATATATAATTGATGAATGCCATGAAATCATGACTTAAATGTATGATCTTGATGATATACTTGTGATTGTGATTGTGATTGTGGTGTGTGAATAGGATCGGTTACCACGTTTTGGCATAACTAACTTGGATCAGTTGCCACGTTCCAGCATAAAAATGGGATAGGTTGCCACGTTCCGGCATAAATATGGGATCGGTTGCCACGTTCCGGCATGCTAAGTGTTTATGTTTGGGTTCTATGAGAGGACCAATGAGTTCATATAAAATGTGAAGTTATTCGTTGTTCGTAAATGTTAATAATATCATATATGTTGATATATATGCATGTGATTATAATGCTTTCTTGACTTGTTTATGTTGCACTAGTGGGATAGTCGCGTGATGCTACGAGTATACTGTGGTTGTGTATTGACACTGCACTTGATCTTTCTTTGTTGAGTACAGGGCATCTTCGGGTGGCTATTGATAGCTAGTGACTTTGAGCATGACCAGATTCAAGGGTGAGCCAGTTTTTTTAGGCTGCCATGGATCTTTCTTGTTTAAGTCAACTCTTTTTAGACTCAGACTATTTGTTTAAGGTGTTTTTTAGTTTCGGGGTTGTACCTCTTGTTCTTAAACCTATCATTAGTAGAGTTTTGGTATAATGACTTTCAGGTTCTAGGTTATTCTTCTGCATTGTTAGTTATTATTGTTAGATTTTTGTTAGAGTTCATGGGAACTCTATTTTTATTTCATTAGTGTTGACTTAAATGCCTTAGTTTTTGGTTTAGGTGCTTGGTTAGGGTTGTAGTAGTGGTTTTCCCACCGGAGGGTTAGTGTGGGTGCCAATCACGACGGTCTGGGTCGTGACAAAATTGGTATCAGAGCCTAGGTTCGTTGATCTCATTATACCAAAATGAGTCTAGTAGAGTCTTGTGGAATGGTACGAAGACGTCTACACTTTTCTTGGAGAGGCTATAGGACTTTAGGAAAAACTCACTTCTTTCTACTCCTTCGTGCTATGACTTTAATCCAATTAGTATCTGGGTGATACAAATTGGTATCTTCCCTCCTTCACTCTATGGTCCGAACTAGAGCAACAAAAGTGGTTACCATTAGTTAAAGATTGAGGCGGTTTAGAATTGGGTTCGACCAAGCTCTATGATTGAAATTAACAATTTTCTGGGGCTCACTAGCTACTATTGTCTCTTGTGGTATGAGTTGAGTCAACTTGGTATCTCCCAATTCCAATTGGTATCTCAACGAAGTGAACAAGACATCGTGGTCACGACTGAGGGGCCACAAGCAAAGCAAATTGGAACTGAGAAGGTTCTAATTAGTATCTGGCCCTAGGGATGGTAAGAATGCATGGATGATCAGGAGTGGTCATCCATGGAGCGAAATAATTAATTAAGAATTTGGACTTATCTATAAATTATATTGTGGAAACTTTGAATGCCTGCTTCGTGTTATCTAAATTAACTGCGAATGTGAAGTTGTAATTGCTTGAATGGGATGATGCGATTAGCTGCACAATAAAGGGTGTCTGAACTTTGATATATGCAACATGTTGGCCTAGTTGTTGAATTATGCCAGTTGTAAATGCATGGTTATCATGAAACTCGTTGTGAAAGGAAGATCTTGACTAACGATCGTGTGAGTGTCTGGGTGTATCCAGGGATGTGTGGGTTCGGGTGCTGAATTAACAAGATTGAATTGGTTCGTGTATCATGGGATTGACTGGGTGTAGACAATGACCATCCTAGTTATGAGGACTATTCTAAATTTTATAAGTAAAGTTGGGAACCTTTGTGGAATTTAGAAAAGAAAAGAACCCCAAAAAAATTATTGGCATGGATTCGGTTTTCGTTTTGACCGCTGGGGCAGGACTTTTCCCGCCAAGGTGAGGCCGCAAGAGTGGGAAAGGGTGAGATGAAATCTTAGCCTTCTCTCCCCTATTTTCCTAGTCATAATTATGGACCCCGAATCATACCCAAACTAACCCCAACGATCTAATTTAGTGTTCAACAATCGATTATAAGTTATGAAATGTGTTAAAAATTATGGAGAACCTGGGCATATGAGGAGGAAATCAGCGAGGTCATGGAGGCCGAGGAAATGGTAATGCAGGTAGAGGGGTAGTGTAGCCATGAGAGAAGGTTGTTCGTCAAGACGACAGGGCTAAGTTATATTCTTTTTTGGGCAAGATTGAGTTTGAGGTGTGTGATGCAGTGGTCACTAGTGCTACTCTTGTATGTGCCCGAATGGCAATTATTTTGTTTGATTTGGGTTCTACTTATTCGTACGTGTTAGTTCAATTGCCTTGGGATTTGATGTCGTTTGTGATATACTTGATGCCTAGATCCATATTTCTACCCTAGTTGAAGAGTCAATCATAGTCACCCTGGTGTATCCTGTTTGTCCTATTGTGTTTAGGGATTTCCAGACTTGGGTTGATTTGGTTATGCTGGATATGACTGACTTGATATGGTGTTAGGCATGACTTGGTACCGGGCTTAATTGTAATACTAAGTCGGTAACTCTACAGATCCCCAATAGAGAAAGATTAGAGTGGGAAGGGGTGTACAAGCCTACGCTAGTTAAGATCATATCCTCCATTTGGGATAGGAAACTGGTAGGGCAGGATTATTTGACGTAATTGGCTCATATTCGGGATGTTGAGGTCGAATCCCCCTCTATTGAGTCTATTCCTGTGGTATCAGAATTGAGACAACTTAAAGCTCAAATCCAAGGGCTTCTTGATAAAGGTTTCATCTGTCCTAGTGCTTCTCCGTGGGGTGCTCCCGTCTTGTTTGTTAAGAAGAATGAAGGTTGTATGAGGACTGGTGATTTTATCTTAAGCCATAAAGGAGTGGATTGATACCAGAAAGACAAGCTTATTGATAAAGAAAGTTCCATTGAGTATACTTGGGTGAAGGAAATTGAGGATTTTAGTAAGAAAGTTCATACCAACATTAGGTTAGTCTTTTAAATTTGATGAGTATAGCTGAGTTTGAGGTTCCATGTTGATGATAAGGTTGACTTCGTAGTTATATCCAGGACTAACTGAGCTTAATGGTAATAATAGTTCGCGATGGATTGTGATGGGATGCAATTATATAATGAGATTGTTGATTAAGCGAATTTTGTATAGTAATTACGACCTGCGAGTACATAAGGTTCTGGTTTCCTAATATTTGGTGAGTAACGTGGTTGTATGGAAAGTTTTAAGAGATGGTGGGACACCACTAGAATAGAATTTCAAAGAGCTAGGGTCATGATGAAGAAAAATAGTGGGATGTAGTACAACCTTTAGAGAGAGGCGAGAGCAAGAATATTTTATTTGATTCTTAAGGCTAAAGAAGTATCTTCAGAGGAGTAGTTAATTGGGTTTAGAGACGCGTGATTTCATTCGTTTTGTTGTGGCTATGGTAATAGTGTCACAAGTCCATCATATTGGTTATAAACTATTGAAAAAGACTTGAGAAATGAGTGTATAGACACTAGCTCGAATGTAATGATAATTGCTTTTGTTTGTTTTGAGTTTTGAAATGAGTATGATTGAATTGTTAGGGAAAGATATTGCGAAATCAACAGAGATGCGATCCATGATAAGCGAAGATTCATAAATTCATAAAAATCTTTGAGGAAAAAGCTAATGTTGATAGATAAGGGGATTGTGTTAAACAGTTGAATTTACAATTCAGATTTTTCATTGTAAGTCTACATTCGTGGTGATATATTTTGTCAAGGTATGAATTTGCAAGGTGAGTAATGATCACTTGTATCAGGTATTGAGCATTTAAAAAGACTTACACTTGGTTTGAGTCGTAAAGTTTATTACTTTTGATTTAAAAGTATCTAAAAAAGGTATTCATTTTAAAAGTGTTGGTTTAGAGTAAGGTAAATGGTCGGAGTGTTCACGATGGTTGTTAGTATTGAGAGTGTAGACTTCAGTGGAATGATGTGAAGAGTATGTGGAGTCAAGTGAATGGAAATGATTGGTATCGACTCTTCAGAGGAAAACCTTTCATGTTATTTGATAAATTTTTATGTGACTATCTATTTCATTTTGTACATGGTTATGAGTATGATTCACTAGCTATGCTTTAGTGTGTTTCACTTTTGTGGGTGGATCCCTAGTGGTGGATCAGGGGTACCAAATCCTGCGATGTTCCCTTGGTTGAGTGGGAAGATTGGGAAGATTTGGTTATTTCGAATGACATAATTGGTGTTGTCTTGGAGTTGTTAAAGTATTTTAGTGGTTCTATATGTACCACCTTGCTTATGAGAATTTATAGAAGAGCTACCATGTATATTTGTGGTTGTCCGAGAATCTTAATATTCATCTTGTCATCGAGGTCATCTATCGATTACGTGTGGTTGAATGTGGGGGTCATTGGGTCTAACTCTACTGTTCTTAAGAGGTAATCTATAATTACTAAATCTAGAATTTTGATGGTGTTGTTAGAGAGTTGTATGCTTGGACATATTCCTCGATGAGTATCTAATTTCTAAAGATCAAATTGGTTATAACTTAAGCTCATGAGAATTTATATTGTGGGATGGAAATGTTGCTGAGAATTGTGATTGTTGGGTATTATGAGTGTGTGTTGGTTGGTTCAGGTTCACTCCTATTTATAGCGAGTATTGACTTGGAGCTTTATCATGCTTAAGTGCTAAAGAATTCGGTAGGATGATTGTGTTAAGGTCCTTGATAACATGTTGTAGACGTGTGTATGATCAACTTTGGTGGTAGTTGGGAATCATTTTTGTTGTTAGTTAAGTTTACATACAACAATATTTATCACTCGAGTGTTGAGATGACTTCATAGAGGCATTGTAAGGGAGGCGATGTAGGTGTTCAACTGGTTGGTTTGAGGTTGGAGATGTGAAGCCCTTAGGGGGTAATGAGATTCGGTAAGAAGGGCATACTAGACAAGTATCCCCAATAATAAGATGATTCAGATACTACTCTACCCTTACTTTAGCCAATCTTTCATAGTTGATCACTTGGGGATGAGTGATGGATAAATTTGTATCTATTGTAACAACCTGATTCCGTCGTTAGGGAAAGCCAATGGAGAGAATTTGGGTCAGAAAACTTTTTCATAGTATTTAGATTTTCCCATCCTTGTCCAGACTTGGACGAAATTGGAGTCATTGAGGTGTAAGGAAATCTGGTAACAATCAGGCGAGTCATTTATGATTTTGAGTTCATGAGTAGTTAGATAACTGGTTAAGGAATCCGTACGACTTTACGAAATTGAATATGGGTGAGTAGACTCCCGGAATCGATCTTAGCGTAAAGGGTATTTACTGAGCGTTGTGAGTTAGAGGTGTGTTGTGAAATGGGAAATTTTGGAATTCTTGAAATAACTCTCTATCTTGAGATTACCGCTTTGGCGGGGCTATTGTGGCGGGGTGGTGGCTGCTGTGGCGAGCCCGATGCGAATTAAAGTTGTTAATAAACCCCTAAACGACCTCATTATGCACTTTTCAACTTTTAGAGCTAAGGAACGACCCTAGGCGACTCCTACTCATTTTTCACCATTCTTGAGGCTAAAGCTAAGATTTTCACTCCCCGAATCCATAAAACGTAATAGAATGGGTGAATATTGATGGGGGAAGGTTTTGTTATAGATTATGTGGTGGAAACAACACTAATTTGGATAATTGGGATCATGGGTTTGATCTAGGGTTCATAGAATTGTTAGTACTCCGGGTAATTAATGATTATTTATTGATTCCCATATTATAATGATTGTTTGTAGACCAAAAACAAGCGAAACAAATCTGGAAAGGGAAGGATCAGGTTTCTTAGGGTTTCAAGCTTGTTTCCAGGTAGGTGATGGTTGTGATTCTATGATTATGTGATGTATGCTTGTTCTTGCTTCATTATGATACCTGTATATGTATGAATGTTCCAAAGTTGTTCACACTTGTTGTAAATGAGATAGATGATTGATGAATGCCATGAAATCATGACTTAAATGTATGATCTAGATCTTGTGATTGTAACTGTGGTATGTGAATGGTATCGGTTGCCACGTTCCGGTATAACTAACTTAGATCGGTTGCTACGTTCGACATAAAAATGCGATATGTTGCCACGTTCTGGCATAAATATGGGATCGGTTGCCACGTTCAGGCATGCTAACTGTTTGGGTTGGGGTTCCATGAGACGACCAATGATTTGACATAAAATGTGAAGTTGTTCGTTGTTTGTTGTTCGTAAATGTTGATAATATCGTATACGTTAATATATATGCATGTGAATATAATGTTGTCTTGACTTGTTTATGTTTCACTAGTGGGATAGCCGTGTGATCCTACCAGTACAGTGTGGTTGTGTAATGATACTGCACTTGCTCTTTCTTTGTTGAGTACATGGCATCTTCAGGTGGCTATTGATAGACCTCAGCTAGGTGACTTTGCACATGTCCGAATTCAAGGGTGAGCTAGTTCTTTTAGGATGCCATGAATCTTTCTTGTTTAAGTTCACTCTTTTCGGACTGAGACTATTTGTTTACTTTCGGGGTTGTGCCCCTTGTTCTTAGACTTGTCGTTAGTAGAGTTTTAGTACAATGACTTTCAGGTTCGAGGTTATTCTTCCGCATTGTTAGTTACTATTGTTAGAGTTTATGGGAACTCTATTTTTATTTCCTTAGTGTTGACTTAAATGCCTTAGTTTTTTGTTTAGTTTCTTGGTTAGGGTTGTAGTAGTGGTTCTCCCACCAGAGGGTTAGTGTGGATGTCAATCACGATGGTCTGGGTCGTGACAGTTGACCATGATCAACTATAAGCTTTATATTTTACTTTTTAGTCCTGTGTCATTTCAGAAAGTGTATTCATATTTAAAAAGTTACATTTAACTTCTACTAACTTTTCTTGTAATTGATATTTTCCACATTTATATGCTTATATGAAAGCTAAGTTATAACTTGCTATTGCTATTTTATTTATTTTTGTATGGTTAATTGATTTTAGTATTTCAGAAAATAATTGACTTATCTAACGGAGGATTAGTGAAGTGTCACCACGGTCCTTTAGGTTTTGAATAATAAAAATTACGTTTAAAAATGTTCATATACTAGGCACGAAAAAAATAGAGGTCTATCTATCGATTATGCTGATCATAAAATATTTGGTAAATATATGTAGTTGAAGAATCTTGATAATTAGATGTCAAATAACCAATTTAAGTAAGATGGTCAATGTAATAAATATATTTAAAGTTAAGTTGAATGATTGTCAAAATTAAGACTCTATATTCAAGAAATTTGAGTTTATCAAGTAGAAACTATTTTCAAGAGAGAAAAGTTATCTACATTTAAAATGAGGGATTCTAAAATTAATTTCTTGAAACTAATATATAAAAAAAAAAATTGAAGTCAAAGTGAATATATATATTCTCATGGGACCCATATATTATTTTTGTTTTAGACAAAATATTAGTGGGGTATATATTTTTGACAAGGTATTGTGTTCTTACAAAAACACTAAGTCTCTTCCTTTCAAGTGATGCAAGAAAATCTTGAGGTATAACTTTATTGAATTTTATGATGTAAAAATTAGAATTTTCTATTCAATCTCAATGAGGTACTCTTTTTCACTGATTTTTTTGTTGTTGTTGAGTTTTCAAAAATGAATTTGTATGTTCAATAGTTGTAAATAAATTCTCATGTAACTTGAGAAACGTACGAAACTCAATGCTAGGGTCCAACCATAATTCCTAAACATCCGTATCGAGCCTTTCTCTCAGAAAGATGAAATAGATTCGGTCAAAATTGGATTTGTCAATTTTCTTTGCCCAGGTTCCCTTTCATAGACCCTACCCAAAGAATGGGGCAGTTGTTGACACATAATTTTGACCCTATGAAATTCGAGTTAACTATCGAGCTTCTTCAATTTAAAACAATTTGAAATAATCGTCTTAAAAAAACCTAAAAAATATATATTTTAAAATCTCTTTCTAATTAGTTTTGGTTAGAGTTTTTCAGAAATAATTATATAATTATATATATTGGTTTGTATAATTTTCATCTTTTATATAATTAATTGATAAATAGCCTAAAAATAGTGTTTAGGAAAAATACATATTTATTTCCTTTAAATTAGTGAATTTTATAATTTTGTATAATTAGTTTTCTATCTTAAGTAATGAACTTGATAATTATTTCATCTTGTTTAAATTAAGAAGCTCAAATAATTAATCTATAATAATGCATCTCATTTTAACTTTGGCCAACTTTAGTTATATCTAAATCTAATAATAGCAGCTCAAGTTTCTACGTTTTAAATAAAATGGGGAATTTTCTTAACTCTTGCACATCTGCACATATATAGATATATGTTTATATATAACACCTTATGGTACACTCTATATTCCCACGCCCTCACGCGTTGGTCTCTCCTTTTCTTTTCAAACTTTCACGCGTGCTACTCTCCCCTTTCTTCTTCCCAAAATCGCAAAAGTCAAGAGAAGAACCCTAGTTCTTCATCCGCCCATCACCCCTGTGAGTTCCTCTCCTCATTTTCAAAGATTACCAACCTCGAAACAAGATTTGTTGACTTTGGCTGAGAGGGATCTCACCCAAATCTGATGCGGATCAAGAGATATCACATCGAATCCGGAATTTTGGGGGTATGTTCTCCTCTTGCTTGTTTTTCCTTCCATTTTTTTCCAACCAATCTCTCATCTTCCGCTCAAATGACTATTTGAATTCAAACCTTTATTTTTTCAATAAATACCTAGTATTGGTGCCATTTAGAGGAGGGAATTGAAGTTTGAAGGAGAATAGTATTCTTCGAAATCGAACCCACAAAAGTTTGAGCCTAAGATTTTTGATTTTTCTTTCCAATTCTTTTACATGTTTGTTGGTCAGTAGTAGTAGGAAGCTCTTCAACCCGTTTGTCTCGGTTCGCTGCCCTCGAAAAGGTAAAATTTCTTTCTAATCTTAATTTGTTTCTTAGATAATGTGTCCTTCTGGTCAGATTTAGTCTTAGATTTCTTTTCCATTAGTCTGTTTTGCCTTGTTCAATACCCTACTGATTTAAGTCATTAAATGATTGAATCATAAATCTATGATCAACTATCTATTTCGATCAAGGTGAAATGCTTAGTCATAGGCTGGAATATATTGATTATTATTAATGGATAGATAGTGATATTTGGTTTCTGAATTCATTAATAGTGTGGTTTCTTTGTTGTTGTATTTTGTTCCCAATTTTTAGTGTGTAAATGTTAGGTTCAAAAGGCCAAATTTAAGCCTAATATTAGCTCAACCATGCCATGAATATATTGTTAGCTATGTTGATCTATGATCATTCTTTCTTTTTTTTTTTAACATATCTTGCAAGCATGTCTTGTTTATTGGAAATCCCAAGTTGTCATGTTATCCCTCGTGTACTTATTTATCTTCTCTTCTCTTGCCTATGCATTTTTAGTTAAAATCTAGATTTAATAGGTCAGTAGGTTTGCATGCTCCAATATTCGATCTTGTAGCTTAAGTGAAATAATGGTCAAGGATGCCATTATTATAAAATTTGCTATGATTTCTCATATGTGTTTCCCAAACCTGCCACAACAGGATCATGACTACATAACCATCAACCTAGTTTACATTATTGTTGTGGTTATATGATGATCAAGTGTTGTTTTATTCCATCATGACATTTTCTTTTCACTATTTTGGAGTTCCCATGTGTTGGAGTTTGAGCTTGTTTGTTAGTATTATTTTGTTCTATGTTAGCAATTGAGCGTCTGTTAATCACTGCCTACTTCTTGAGGTTTTGTTATTTCTTGACTGCTCCGTTTACATTTGTTGCTACTGAAAGATGCCTATTTCAATTCAATATGTTAAAATATAGCGGTAAGTGTTAGCATGATTTAGTTAGTCTAAGCATGACTTGCGTTCTTGTGAGGGTTTAGCAGGCTTGAAACTATTAGTTTGACCCTTCTTTTGGCAGATTTGAAATATGATTAGATGACCTCATTGATAAGCCTTAGCACTGTAAAAGTTTCTTTTTTATTTGTCTTGCCTCTTTATCTTTAATTGAGCTTTATACATAGAAGTCTTAACCAAGAAATCATGTGTCCCAATTTCAACTTGCCTTGATTGTTTCCAACAAAGCATGTTAAAGCCATTGATTCGAAACATTGATGTAGTGTGAAATTTAGTCATGTTCCCTTCATACGCAATTACATTCAGTTGAGTTTGTCAGCCCGTTCATTGATGCTAATTTCTTTTCTTTTGTTTCGGTGCATATAATCCATCCAAGTCCACTTTGGACTCTCCCTTGCATATTCTTGAGTTGTTTCGAGTCTGCCTCATCAAAGGAAGTTATCGTGCAGTAAAAGGGAAGCTGAAACAAGAGAAATGGAAGCAAAAATACAGGTGGAAGAAGAAGGTATATGCTGATATACAAAAACATATACAATTGATATACACAGCAAATGGGTCAAAATCCTTAAGTTTCAAGCAAACTCAAAATTGAGAAAAAAGACCCAATTGCAGCAGTTTTGGAGGCTTAATTTGGGTTGATGCCCAAGTCATTTTGAGCAACTAGACTTGGGCCTAAGTCAATCATTTCTTTAGTTATTTGACTTATGCTTATTTTCTTATTTGTGATTTGTTTAAGTCTAACCCTTTATTTGATTTGGTTTAATTTAATTAAAATCCTCAAAAGATGAACAATATTCTTTATGTTAGTTTATTTTAATAAAAAATCATTTTTTTTATCAACTCTTCTATTTTTTATTGAACATCTTTAGGCAAAACTTTTTATATTTCAATTAATTTAAAATAGTTTTCGTGACCAAATTGGTTTAAATTATTTCTAAAATGATTCAAATAAATTCTAATTAATCTAGTTTTGTTAAAATTCTAATCACTTGTAATTTAATTGAAATGTTTCAAGTAAGGTCCCTTTTTCTCAAAAAATTAAAAATGTTCCTTGTTTGACTATTTTCTCAAAGTTAATCGAATATTGTAAATCATTTTTTATGGTAAATCATTTTCCTAAAAAATAGTCAAAGAATATTTTAGTCAAGTCGTCGGATAACCACGTGTTAGCGGCTACTTTAACTGCTAGTACCTTCTTACAGTAGAAATAAGAACCTCTTTCCCCTTTTCTCAGAATTTATAAAGACTTAATTTGTTAAGGCCTTTTTAAATTAAGTTTTCTTATTTTCTTTAAAAAAATTAAGTGCAACACTTTTCTTAGTATTTTTCTTAAATTGTTTTTATATTTAGAACATCTCAAAAAGTAATTTTTCTAAAAATAGTAAAATTACGACATAACATAGACAAAACTTTGACTTATTTTATGTAGATAATGGTGAACATGAATAATTGTGGTCCCGAAGTAATCATTGATGAAAATGAGATAGACAAAATATCTTATTTGCCCAAGGATATTCTTGATAAAAAATTCAAGGACATGTCATTTTGAGAATTGGTAAAAATGTGCGTCTCGTCGAAATATTGGGAACATTTCTAGGCTATGCATCCAATTCAAGTTCTAGATAGAGAATTCTTTAAAGATATAAGTGGTAATATAGGATTGACTGAAGATGGTTTTAGTGGTCTGATTGACAATATTCTCTTGCAACATGTTCGATCAATAGTGAAATTTTTCCTTGATTTGTCAACAAGTAAATGTGTCAAAGAACTACCCTAAAAAATCACAAACACAATCACTATATGTTACCTTTTTGCATCTTTGATTGCCCAAGTGTCACATATTTAGATGTCACCAATTTCATAGTCAAACAACCTTCTTCCAAAACATTATTCCCCAATCTCCTTAAATTGTCCTTGAAATCTATCAAATTTTGCCAGGCCAAAGAAAATTATGTCTTGAATACCCCATTACTTTCATCCTTAACGTTAATTGCTTGCAGTTTTGATCATTTGCTCACCATATCTACTCCTAGGATCGAGTTCTTGACTATTGATGATAGTCATGACATTCACGTAATTTTTTCAAATAAATTTATCATATGTTAGGGAGTTATCATTCCATGAAGAATCTTATTATGAAGAAGAGAGGTTCATTACATGGTCACTTCTTCCTTATTTGTGCTCTAACCTAACAAAGCTTGTTTTGCTTAATTATTGCATTCAGGTTAGTATAATTTTATCTAGACATATTTCAATATTTTTTATTACAAAGTTATCAATAAATTTTACTATGGTCATATATACTAAACCATTAATGCATTTTTGCCTTCTATTTTTCTTTTATCAAGCATTTGGGTGCAAAACTTTTTCCAAAAAAGATTGATCAATCAAAACCCTACCATTTGGAGCATGTAACGTTGTGTGTGACATTTCTGGATCTAAACCAAGTTTGTTATATTCTTTCCTTGATTCGACATTCACCCAACTTGTGTTCACTGGAAATAGATGTAATGTATCTCACCTTTTATAATTTAAATCGAATTTAAGTTATATATACATTGATAGTAGGTTATATTTACGTGTTGTAGTAGGTAATCTTTGTTTCCGGTAGATACCTTTTAGTGACTTGATATAGTAAAAACATTTTTATATACCGACATGTATGAGTTAAACACTTTACAGTTTTAGAGTTTAACCTATACATGTACCGACAATTTAATAAATTTTATTCTCTATCAATATCAGGTTATACAAATTAAAAAATATCTACAAGTAATATTTTATACTAATGTAATTTCTATTCCTTAAAACAGTTTTACTTGTTACAACTTGTAAAAGTTAGTAACCTTTTTTTTTCTTTGACCTTCTATAGATTTTCAATACCTTGAGAGAAAGAAACATAGGTGAAGTTACACATTATCGGGAAGATCCAAACTGTGTTCACCAACAATTTGAGAAGCTTGAATTTTTAGAACTAAGAAAGTTTGATGGGACACTATTTGAACTCATTTTTTAGAAGAAGATATTGGCATATTCCCCTTCACTTTCAAGGATGATTGTTGAAACTTTTGATGATATTGATGTAGCAAAGGTACTGGATTTGTATGAAGAACTTATGATATTCTTAAAAACATCACCAAGGGTAAAAGTCATCGTGGCACCTCATGGTCAAGCTGCGTAACTTAAGGATTTTATTCTATGAAATGTTTCGAATGATTTTAATGGCTTTTACTTTCCTTTCAAGCTTGAACTTGTGATGTTTTATAGGGATCTTACTAAATGAATGTGGAGATTATGGATGAACTATTATTTCTCTGTATTTTTTCATTTGAAGACTTGTTGTTTTTTGCAATGATGTGGGGGATTATGGTATGGTCTAACAGAAGCAAATTCTATGTCAATAATATACATACGAGAAATATGCTCGCTATACGAGGAAGCACACCTTAGTCATTAAAAAGAAAATTCTAAAGATATGAAGAATTCAGTGCAAAGTACATAATATCACTAGTGGGTATTAGACCAACTACACATGCAGACTTATTAATTATGTGATCGATGATGGGCCAAACCTTAAGGTTCAAGTAAGTTTAGGAAAATCCTACAATTGTTGAAATGATGGTTGTGAAAACCTCAATGAATACTTGTAGATAATTTTCATAGCTTGATCAAGCGTGTCAAATTAAAGACAACGTCCTTAAGGATATTTAACCCCATATAGGTGTATACCTAGGATTCAACTAGCTTTTCAAGTGTATAACTAGGAGCACAAAGTTTGAACGGATCCCCGACGTCGAAAGGAACCACCCCCTCTATACTTTCCCATACCTTCAGATGAGGCATGAGAAAACTGACATGATGTACGGGCACCCTCTTTGGATCGCCAAACTCCTCTCTCTCAATTAATTTTTCCTCCTTAGTATCTCTCACAATGGACCAAAAGGAAGCCCCTTCTTGAGATTCCCTAAACACAACTAATATGAAAGAGAAAGTTGTAACACCCCAAAATTTTCTTAGGTTGAACTAGAGCCTAAACATAGTGTCAATAAGGTATAAAATGAATTCCCCTAAGTTAGTAGACCATCTAGGTGTGCTATGGTGGTCTATGAGTTAAGGCCTAATGGAGGAGTGCCAAACAAAAGGGGCAAGCCAAGGCTGCCCCAAATTTGGAGCAACTGCCTCAAACTCCATGGCCATCACCACGGCTCGTGTTCATGACCACGGACCGTGGGAGGCTTCGTGGAGTTTCCTTGGTCGAGGGAGAGGGACCTCCAAGTGTCCCAAACACTGCCTCACCCTTCACGAGAGGGACCACGAGTCGTGGTCCACTTTACGGGTCGTGAAGGTGGGTGTGGAGTTCTCTTATCTTTTAGGGAGTTGGGGCTTGTTAGGGTAGCTACTGCCCAAGGCACCACGAGCACCACTACAGGCCGTGGTGCACTTGACTAGGGAGAGGGGTGGCTTGTCAACATCACTTGGCACCAAGGCTTGAAGGTCTTGCCTCCACAAGGCCAAGTCATGACCAAGACCATCATCACGGACCGTGGTCATGACCACGGATCGTGGGAGGCTCCGTGGTTTTGCCTTGGCCAGGTGTTGGCTTGTGCACGAAGGGGAGCCACTGCCTCCAACACCACGGGCAATACCACGACCCGTGGTGCACTTTCAAGGTCCGTGAAAGTTGGCCGTGATCCTTGATGGGGTCAATTTAAATGAGGAGTTTTGGGACTTTCCTTTTAAATCCTATTTAAGTATGGCTGTTTTGGGTATTTTTAGAGGTTAATTATATATTGGTTTTTAAGTCTAAATTCACAGGATTTGGTCATTATACACTACACCCTATTGAAATCAAAACTCTCCCACTTCTCTCTAAACTCTCTCTCTAAAAACCTTAGAAGAAGAATAATACATTGGAGCTAGGGTTTCAAGGTTCTTTGCCAAATTGCTTGGAGTTTCTCCATTGATTCTCAGGGAATCAACTAAGGTATGGTTGCTTATCACTCTTGGGATTCCTTTCCCCAAGATGTCCCTTCAAGATGAATTTCAAAATCTCCAATTTCTAGGTTTTAAATTCAAAAACGTGGGTCTTCTTTCTAAACTGAAATTGATGTTATAAACTTAATTTGATTGATGTTATATGAACAATTATGAATGAATTTATGTTGTATTTGTGGTTTCTTGAAGAATTCCCCATGACAGCCATGTTTCTCCTTCTTTTCCTAATTCTAACCCTAGTTTGTGTTGGATATTGAGTGAAGGCTATGAATCGAATGTGATGTTATGTTATTCATGTTTTTATGATGATTCTACCCTAGGTTATGTATAATTTCTATGAAATTAGGGTTGAGTCTTTGAATGAAGCCTTGAAGGCTATGAAGGGAATATGTCAATTGCTTATATTGATGTTGATTATGTATTACTTCATGAATTACCTCGTATTATGTATTATTTATGAACTGATTGGTGATTGAAGTATGAATGTCCTATGAAGGGAAAGAAGGTATGAAGGTTGGTTGTTCTTTGAACTCAAGTATGGAAGGTGAATTACTTAGATTGTAATGATGCTATACCTAATGTGTTGTTGTGGTGTTGATGACCTAAGTTCCTCATCCTTAACCCTCTACACTTGAATTAGCTATGAACTATGTAAGTATTATATGGTATGATTGCTATATGATTGAAACGTAGTTCTAATGATTATAGTGTAATGTAAAGTGAAAGGGTTACTCACTTACTAAGTGTTTCTAAAGTGAAAGGATTGTTACTCACTTATGAACACATATGAGCTATTATGGTAAGATGTTTACATAAGAGTCTAGTAAAGGCTAATGTGAACTTATGTGATGACTAAAGATGATTACAAAAAGGAATTAGATGCTTAGCACCGAAAGGGCATGTAAATGAGATGGGGGTCTCACGTTTAGTAAGTCCGGCTCCCTACATGGGTTTCCTCATGTTTAGCAAGTCTGGATTACCCGCGGTATGTGTTGTCTCAAGAGATGGAAATCCCCCACATTTAGAAAGTTAGGATTTCTAGGAGCAATGTCCTTGACCCTTAACTATGTGCCCACATACGACTTTAGCTTAGTGGATCCACCTAGATAGCTATGTACGAATGGTTACACCTTAGGCAAGTGTTAACCCTCTCTTTTCGGTGTGGGACTAGAACCCCAGTTTCTATGTAGCTCTCATGGTCTATGTCGGTTATGGAAATATCTCCCTAATGTAAAACTAAATGAAGGTATGAACTCTTACTAGGGCTTTCTTAAGTTCTACATTGTGTAAGGGAGGGTATGGGACTTCTCTTGAACATTGCACTTGTGGGATCCTAAGAGATGGTTATAGTAGTGTTCTCCTATGATTACGATGATTATGACTTATGTATGTTGATGCTATGTTATGTATGATCATTATGAATATGGTAAGTTATGATGAAGTATGATCTTTTATATGTATGCATGAAGTAGGTTGCTTTATGTGATACTTGGCTTTGAATAGAGTTATGGGATTCTATTCCTTGCATTGCACTAGTATTACTTGGGTTGTCTACGTGTTGGGATGATATTATGTTGGTTTGTACTATGATGCTTACTTTGTGTGCATATTGGATTTACTTGGTAAAAAGCATGTTTTGACTAAAATGACCTTTTATGTTTAGTTCTCAAGACACTTGGAGTTGCTTCCCCAAGTTGGTGAGTCCTCAAGTCCGGGGACAAGACCCTATGATCTAGTTGTTATGTTTAGTTCTTTGCTTATGTTGATAGACATTGTTGTACTTTTCTATTTCTAGACTTCTTATTGATGTAATTGCTATGTCCCATTTTCGATACTTCTATGTCTAGATGGTATATTGTGACAAAGATAGATTATATTTTTTCATATATGAAGTGAAGTTGAACATCCAAGTAAAAGTTTTAAATTTTCCGTGTTTTTATTCTATGATACATGCTATGATGAATGCTAAGGGCTTGTATAAGACCTCTTTGAGGTCGAATACGCCGGTAACGACTAGGGGGTGCTCTCGGGTCGTTTCAAAAGTCAACTCCCTTACAAATCTACAAATCCTCTCCATCTTGTCCAGAATAATGGAAAAAACATGCCTAGACATCTAGCCAAAATGGGGCTCATACTCTACAAAACATAAGATTTCATGTGTCAGATTCTCGAACCTCAAGCCGCTCTCCTCTCTCACTCTCCAAGGGACAAAGTGGTCATAAAAGGCACTATAAAGTATGTCCCAAATCCCTAGAGGAGATCCAACTGGCAAAGTCCCTGAATAAACTCTCCACCACTCTCTCACTGGCCTAGAAAGTTCGATACCGAACCCCATGTGACTTAGCTAACTCAATAGCCTATGTCAACTCTTGGAATATAGTCAGATACTTGATACGCTCAAATTACACCTCCCTAAAGAAGCATAAGGGATCGTTATCAAGCAAAGAACCCAACTTGTAGGTTGGTGTCAATCCCATGAGGAAAATGGTTTAGACTTTACTTTAACCAACAATTATATTCAATTAGTCAAATTACTTCCAGAAACAAGAAATAAAAGGGGGGGGGGGGGGGGGTTTGTGAAACAAATTGTAAGAATTCAATAAATAATCAGTAATCAAAAGTCAGTTTTGGTTGTTATCAAGATGAGAAAAATAACTAGGGTATACGTGTTCCCCACAAGCTCATAACACAGTAATCCTAGTAATAGCAATGCTTTCCTAGTGTACTACATGCAAAGTGATAAGTTATGTATCTCTAAATCCTTGGTCCGGCATCTAGAGAATTTCACCCCGCACCTTGGTCCGGCATCTAGAGAATTTCACCCCGCACCTTGGTCCGACTACGTGTGTATGATATACTAACCCTTACTTTTTCCTCATATTAGACATCATAATCGATATTTTGTTTAGTTATTACTTCGCACCAATCGACACTATCCTATTAGATAGTATCACACTAAATCTATGTTGATAATTCTTTTCTTATTGATTACCTCCTTGGTCCGGCAAGTAGCAACAAGGCGACTTCTAACGCGTGCACTCGTTAAAAAGACTTATAAATGAAAGAACTATCAATGCATGCAAAACACTATTCAAGAATTGTTTATTTACTATTCATACTTTGTTAATCACTCATGGTTCCCACAACCCTAGTTGTGGGGTTTAGTTACCCATAATCATATGAACATAATTCATTGTTTTAGATGAGAGAATTATGAACTTACGTAAGAAGAATAATAAACCCAGAAATTCAACTTGAAATGCAACACCAAAATCTTCAAACGAACTTAGGAAATTAAGAATTGCTAAAGTTGCAAGTAAATCTCCCAAGTCAAGAACTAGAATAAAATAATAATCTCTAACCCTCAAAAACGAGGTTTACATGCCCTATTTATAAAAAACAAGTCCTAAATTAAAAAGGTAACAAAATAAGGAAAGTTTGTTTAGGCACGCATCTTCATTCCACAAGACTGGTTCACGAACCGTCGGATCTACAGTTCGTGAGTCCATTATGTCAACCAGGACTTAGAAAATTTTTTAGCTTCCAAAAATTAGTTTCATTGAAGCAAACGACGGAGTTGCAGTACGGATCGTAGATCGATCTACGGTCCGTCAATCCCTCTTCGTAACTCCATACTTAGAATTTTTCAAACATCAGGTACTGGAACCCTCGCAATATCAATCTACAGATCAACAGTACGGTCCGTAGATCCATCTACGGACCGTCAATGGCCACCGCGGTTCCACACTTGGTCAGATTTCCCTGATTTGCCTTCCATGCCTTGCCTGCTGATCTATGACCACCATCTGCAGAGCGTCAATGGACCTACGGTCCGTAGATCACCTCCGTAGATGCCCTTTTTTGCATTTCTTTGAGCTGTCTCTTTACTTCCGCGCTTGAACATCTTTCCTACAAAATATGATAAAACCACATAAAAACCAATACAAAAAGGCCCTAGACACACACAACTTGTAGGTGAAATGTATTAGAAATACCGTAAGCTCACGGTATATCAATACTCATTAGCGTCCTTGCTCTTGCTACCCATAAATTGTGGTGGGTCCATCTTCTAGAATTTCTGATATCTACGGTGCTCATTCTCTGTCAGAACAACCAAAGGTGCACCTTGACCACCAACTACCGGTGCAAGATCATTTCCAACCATGGTATCCACCGGTAGCTTCCCCACAAGATCATGAATAAATGGAGTATGTTGCTGCTTTGGGATTTGAGACATCACTCTAGTTTAAGAGCCATGTCGTGTGTTTGTTGCATCACCACCCTGCGTAAATCTTTCAAGTACATTCAACACTCTCAATAAGGTATCCTGAAGTAAAGGTGTGGTTATGTGCTCTTGAGGAACCTGGTCCTTTCGAATAATAATCTAAGACGTTCGAGAGGCTTTCGACCCCTCGATGGTGTTGCTCTATGGGCACGACCTCTGGCTAATGCCGCATCATGGGCACAACCTCTAGCTCAGGTTGTACCCCTACCTTAAGTTGGTGCCTCAATAACCATCTCAGGGATTACCTCCCCTCTACCACTAACAACAGTGGCTCTAGTCCTTGCCATCTATCCAAAGAACACGCGACAACTTAGTACTAATGAAGGTTATCACACACGATGAGAAAAATGAACAAAAAGCAGTTCCGCAATAGTTTTTGTAGCTTTTAAAGATAAGTACAGACATCTCTGCATCATTCCTCGAGAATCTACTTACACTTGACTTTATACACATGAGATTTATGAACTTCGGGTTCTGATATCATTTGTCACGACCCAAAAATGGGTGTAATGGAATTAATTTTATCCCACCAAGGTAAGTCATCTTAAAACCAAATATAGCGATAAAATGCAGTCCAATCATCTTAAGAATGAAAGTTTAAGAGCATTTTAGTAATGCGGATAACAAAGTCAACTTAATGAAAACCTCAAAAATCTTGTTGTCATGTGTACAAGCCTCTAAATTATAACAATAAATTTGGAAGAAAATAAGTGTAACAGTCCAGTCTGCTAGTGATATTATCCGCTTCTAGTGATATTATCCGATTTGGGCCTAGGCCCGTATGACTTTAAAATGCATTTTTAATTGGTAAGACCAACTTATGTATGTACCCAACATATCTCATGTGTGTTGTTGATGTAAGACTTATAATCTTAAGTTGAGGCATCACATACACCCCCTCTATGGACTCAGTGTCCTCCCTAAGGTCTGCTTCACCGTATGAGATTTTCCTATACTGAGGTTTACCCAGTCTTACCAAGATTTTCCCAAAACTCAGTTAAGCTCTAGCCCAAATCGACAAGGCTGACTATCAAGACCTAGAACGTCGTGATTGACACCCATACTAACCCTCATATGGGAGAACCATTAGTACAACCCGTCTAAATAACTTAACGAAAACTAAAACATTTAAAGATACGAAAGTAGGTTTAAATGTCTAAAGGAAAATACAAAGTTCTCATAAACTCTGGATGTTTGAATAACCTACTAACAAAACATTTGTGGAAAACAATCCCTAGAATCTGAAAGTCAATGTACCAAAACTCTACCAAGGACAAGTCTAAGAACAAGAGGTACAACCTAGAAACTAGACAAGCGAATATCTAAAGTACTAGTCTAAGTTCGCAGAAAATGGACTATACAGAATGAGAACTCATGGCAGCCTAGAAGAACTGGCTCATCCTTGAATTCTATCTTGATCAGTAATCTCCTGAATGAGGTATGTCAGTAGCCGCCTAAAGATGCATTGTACTCAACAAAGAAAGAATAAGTGCAGTATCAGTACACCACCACAATGTACTGGTAGGATCAGACGGCTACTCCCATATGGACAATATACAATGAACAATCACAACATAGTAAGCAGACATATATATAATACATTTCAGTTATCATTCCAGAGCAACATACAATCTTCCATTATCAATGACAAGTAGATATAAGGATAACAATCACAAGTAGTTCTCTAATGGAACCCACACCCAAACTGTTAGTGAGTCGAAATGTGACACGTAATCAAATGCATTTGTCGGAACGTGAAACCCGATTCAATATATGTGTCAGAACGTGACACTCGATACAATGTATGTGTCGGAACGTGACACCCGATACAATGCACAACAACAATCACAATCACATCCATAATCAACAATACTCAAATCATACAATCAAGTAACAAAATCATTGCATGTATTGTTCACACATAATCATTTTATTAGGATCGATTTACATTTCCCTATTCACATCCTAGCATGCATACAATATAGCAATCAATCGACATATATCACACAAACAGGAAATCAAGCACTCACCTACCTCAAAACCAAGCTTAAATCCTCCTAAGATACTTGAGGCTTCCCTTTCCGGATTCTTTTTTTCTTGGTCTATAAATGACTAATTTAACGAAAGGATCAATAATTAAGGTCTAATTACCTGGATTATAATAAATTCAATAACCCAAGACCAAACCCATGATCCTAATATTCAGATAGGGATTTTTCCTCCACTAACTTAGGCCGAAAAGCTCCCCAATGTTAAATACCCATGAATCTAAGTTTTACGGATAAAAAAATGGATTAGAGGAGTAAAATCCTTACCTTTAGCACCAAAAGTCGTGGAAAACTGTCAAGAAATTGCCATGGGTTGTCTCCTAACTCTTAAGAATGAAGTTTGCAGAAAAATAAAAAAATTGGGATTTTTCCCCGACATAATTCGCGACTGGCCCGCTACAGCAGACCCTATCCCACCACAGCGGCCCGGCCCTGGAGGCTTATACGAAGACAGAACCTCAGAATTTGACTTCCAAGCTCCCATTTCACAACATACCTTCTACCTTTGACGTTCAGAAACTACCCTTTCACGCTAAGATTAGTTTCGAGAGTTCTACTCGCCCACACTTGATTCCATAAAGTCGTACGGGTTACTTATTGTCTTAGATATCTACTCATGTGATCAAATCCATAATTACATCCCATTCATTATCATATTTCCTCAGACCTCATCTGACTCAGATTTCATCCAAATCTGGACTAGGCTACAATTTTTCAAGTCACTACTCAAATGTTTTTTGGTCCATATTATTTCCCCATTGTCTTTTCTATAACGACGGGAGCAGGTCGTTACAATAGATATCAATTTACCCATCACTCGTCCCCGAGTGATAACTAGGAAAAACTGGCTAAATCAAAAGTAGAGTGGTACCTGAATCGTCGACCAACTGGGATATTTGTCTCGAATGTCCTTCTCGGTTACCCAAGTAAATTCCTCCATTGGAAGATGCTTCCATTGGAATTTCACGGACTTAATCTCATTGGTCCTTAGCTTTCGGACATCACGATCTAGAATTATAATCGGTTCCCTCTCATACCGAAGGTCCTTAAGTAACAACATTGAGTCCCACTTTATGATGTAATCTCCGCTCCTATGATAGTTCTTCCACATGGACACATGAAACACCAGATGAACTCCAGAGAGGCAAGGTAGTAAAGCCAACCTATAAGCCACTGGCCCTACACAGTCAAGAACCTCAAATGGACCAATGTATCGAGGACTAAGCTTGCCCTTATTACTGAATCTCATCGCCCCCTTTATGGGTGTCACTTTTAGAAGGAATTGCTCACCAGCCTGATATGTCATGTCCCTTACCTTACGGTCTGCATACTTTTTCTGTCGACTCTAGGCTGCCAGAAGCTTAGTTTGGATACTTCTCATCTTATCCTGAGCATCTTGAACCAAAAAAAACCCCAAACGTTTCACATCTCTAGCCTCAAACCACCCTATGGGTGATCTACATCCCCTCTCGAAAAGTGCCTCGAATGGTGCCATGTCAATGATAGAGAGGCAATTATTATTATAAGAGAACTCACACAACTGTAGGAACTTATCCCAATGCCCTCCAAAGTCAACCACACATGCCCTCAACGTGTCCTCTAACACTTGAATAGTTCTCTATGACTGCCCATCTTTCTGTGGATGGAAAGTTGTACAAAAAGTGAGTTGAGTTCCCAGCTCATAATGCAATTTCCCCCAGCACGTTACACTCTATTCTGTCTGGAATGAAATGGGATGACTTAGTAAATCTGTCAACCACTACCCAAATGGAATAAAACTTCCCCAAGGTCTTGGGGAGACCAACCACAAAATCTATAGCTATCATCTCCCACTTCCATTCTGGAATTGGCATTCGCTGAAGCAAACTTGCAGGCCTTTGCTGCTCATACTTTACCTGCTAACAGTTTTGGCACTTGGCCACAAATACATTTATGTCTTTCTTCATACCAGGCCACAAATAATGTCATTTCAAATCTTGGCACAACTTGGTCACACCCGGATGAATGGAATACCGTGAACCATGGGATTCTGTCAACATATTTCTGAATCAAGTCATCCACTTGGGGAACACAAATTCTCCCCTGAAAAAGAGCATACCACTCGCATCAAGAGTCTTATTTTGTGCCTTACCAGACAATGTCTTCTTTCTAAGCTCCTTCAAATCCTTATCCTCAAACTGTTTGGCATTAATCTCCTCAATGAACGTGAGTCTAACCCCAATTCTAGCTAACACCCCACCTTTCTCTGAGATGCCCAACTGCATGAAATTTGATTCCAATGTCTGAATCTCCTTGTCCAAAGGTCAATTGGATACACCCAAACAAGCTAGATTGCACATGCTTACTTGTTTTAGTCTTAGTGCGTCTCCTACCACATTAGCCTTACCCGAATGATATTGGATGGTGACATCATAATCCTTAAGTAACTCCATCCACCTTCGATGTCTCAAATTTAGGTCCCTTTGAGTGAATACATGTTGCTGATTACGATGATCAATAAACACCTCACACTTGACCCGATAGGGGTAATGCCGCCAGATCTTAAGGGCGAACGCTACCGCTGCCAACTCCAAATCATGCTTCGGGTAATACCTCTCATGTACTTTCAACTGCTGCGATGCATAAGCTATGACATTCTTATCGTGCATCAACACAATACCCAAATTCGAATGTGAAGTATCACAATAAATAATGAAATCTTTACCTTCCACCGATAGTGCTACAATAGGTGTAGTGGTCAAGAGAGTCTTGAGATTTTGAAAGAATTCTTCACATTTTTCAGTCCATTCGAAAGGCCCCTCATTTTTAGTCAATCTTTTTAAATGCATGGTAATAGAAGCAAAGTTTTTCACTAACCGATGATAGTAGCTAGCCAGCCCCAGGCTTCAGTCATAGAGATATGTTGGACCCAATTCTTAACCGTTTCAATCTTTTGGGGATCTACCATTACCCTTTCCCTGAAACTATATGCCCCAAAAAGGCAACTGAATCCAACCAGAACTCACACTTGGATAATTTATCATATAACTTTTCTCTCCCAAGGACACTCAAAACTATATGAAGATGGTCAGCATGTTCTTCCTTACTCCTTGAATACACCCAAATGTCATCATTTAAGACAATAACAAAAGAATCCAGGAATTGTTTAAACACACCATTCATCAAACTCATGAAGGTTGTACGCACATTGGTCAACCCAAGAAACATCACTAAAAACTAATAGTGCCCATAGCGGGTCCTGAATGCCATTTTGGGTACATTCTCAGGCCTAATATTTAACTTATGGTAACCAAACCTTAGATCAATTTTAGAGAAAACTGATGCACCTTACAATTGGTCTAAACATCATCTTTCCGAGGCAACAAATACTTATTTTGAATGGTGACCCTATTCAACTGCCGTTAATGTATGCATATTCTCATACTACCATATTTTTTCTTAACAAATAAGACAGGAGCACCTCACGGGGAAGCACTAGGATGAATGAACCTTTCATCAAGAAGTTCCTAGATTTGAGCCTTAAGTTCTCTCAATTCTACTGGAGCCATGTATAAGGAGGGATGGAAATGGGGCGAATACCCGATTCCAAATCAATGCAGAAATCTATATCTCTATCCAGAGGAATACCAGGCAAATCAGTAAGGAACACTTCGGTAAATTTAGACACTACACGATTATACTCAATAGAGGGAGACTCAACCTCAACATCCCGAATATGAGCCAAATATACCAAACAACCCTGCCCCACTAGTTTCCTAGTCTGAATTGAAGATATCACCTTAGATGGCTTAGGCTTGTACACCCCTTCCCACTCTTACTTTTCCCTACCTAGGATCTCTAGAGTCACATACTTAGTATTACAATTTAACACAACATAATAGGGGGATAGCCAAGTCATGCTTAGGATTATATCGAAGTGAGTCATATCCAAAATAACCAAATCAGCCCAAGTCTGAAAACCTATAAACAAGATAGGACAAGCACGATAAACATGGGTGACTATGACAGACTCTCCAACTAGGGTAGAAACATGGATAAGGGCATCAAGTATACCACAAACCATGTCAAATCCCAAGGTAAATTGAACTGACACATATGAATAAGTAGAACCAAGATCAAACAAGACAGTAGGCATCCGGTCACAGACAAGAATAGTACAAGTGATCATTGTATTAGACACCTCAGCCTCGGTCTTGCTCGAAAAGGCATAACACTGAGCCCTCTTATCTTGACGGGTGACCTCCTTGCCTCGCTGTATTGATCCTCTACATGCATTACCATTTCCCCAGCCTCTATGGCCTCACTGATTTACTCATCGCCAATCTTATAGATGCCCTCTACCATTATTACCACTGCCCTAGTCTGCTGCTGCACGGAATCAAACATGTGCGGGTGGGGACAATCTCTCCTCATATGCCTAGGTTCTCCATAATTATAACAAGTGCGGTCAAACGATGGCCTGATGCCCGCCGAAGGTGCGACTCTCTAGCTACCCTGAATAAAATTTTGTTGTGGAGCTCCAGAGTAACTACCTGTGGAAGCGGGCAAGGCTGACTGAATTGGCCGAGCTGTAAGTGTCGGCTTGCCTGAACCTCAAGAGTAACAACCATGGAAGTTACATGTGCTATTGGACTTCTTAGATAAAGAAAGCCTTGGCCTATCCATTGTGTCTAATTCCTTCCACTTTCTTCACAAAATCTGTCACCTCATTAAAACTTTTTCCTGCAGAGGTCATGTGAACAGATAATACCTGTAACTTGGAGTTCAGTCCCTTGAAGAATAGACGAATCATCCCCTCATCAGTAGTCACCAATTGTGTATCATATCTAGACAAATCATGGAACTTAGCCTTATAAGCAACTACTGACATACCACCCTGCTCTAAACCATGAACTCATCCTTCTTACAATCCCTCAATGTTCGGGGTATATACTTTTCCAGAAATAGAGCATAGAACTGTGTCCAAGTCAATGGGGGAAAATTGACGATCTACATTCCACATACGCCCTACATCACTACTTGGCCTCACCTTGAAGTTAAAAGGTTACGAACTCTACCCATGCTGATACATAATACCCAACTTATGAAACCTCTCATAACAATCCAAGATGAACTCATAGGAATCCTCACTCTCAGAACCATAGAACACAAGCAACTTCAATTTCAGACACTTTGTCAAGGTCTCATGCTCATTACCAGTTATCACGGGACCTAACAAAAGATGGAAAAAGACATTGATTCCTAACACTCCATTTACCATGGGAAAAGTAGCAGTAACAGGGCAGTTGATCGGAGGTTGAGCAACTTACACTACGAGAAGGACACCAGGGCCGTCCAACCGCTTCAAGAAAGACATGATATGCTGAGCTAACACTAGATTTAAGGGAGGAATGCCGGTAATCCTGGCCGATGATCCTCTTACTTTCAAACATCCCCCTCATCCTCAATCTCCACATTCTCTTCGACCTCTTCTTGCGGTGCAGGAGGGGCCTCATCCTTTGGAACATTCTCAACTGAGGCTCCACCCCTAGCATGTGCCACTTTTCCTCTGTCCCTGCCCCTTACTCTTCCCCTATCCCTGTCTTGACTGTGGCCTCTGGCTGCAGACTCTTCGACTGGCTCATTGATGGGAGCTACGGGTCTAACATCGTTGAATCTAGTGTTAACCATATGCAGATATAAGAGTGAAGGGAATTAGATACCAATTCGGATCACCAGATACCAATTGGAATTAAGTTATAGCAAGAAAGGAGACAAGAGCAAACATAGATATTTCTTAAAGTCCTTAGCCTCTCGTAGAATAGTACAGATGAATCTGTATCGTTCCATAATAATCTACTATACTCATTTTGGTACAATGAGATCAATGAACCTAGGGCTCTGATAATAACTTTATCACGACCCAGACCATCCTGATTGGCACCCATACTAACCCTCTGGTGGAAGAACCATCACTACAACCCGACTAAACAACTTAACAAAAACTAGAAGATTTAAAGATACAGAAGTAGGTTTAAGTGTCAAAAGGAAAATACGAAGTTCACATAAACTCGTGAAGTTTGAATAACTAACTAAAGTCATAGAAAACTGTCAAGAAATCGCCCTGGGTCTTCTCCTAACTCTTAAGAACAATGTTTGCAGAAAAATAATGAAATTGGGGTTTTTCCCCGACTTAATTCGTGATAGGCCTGCTACAACGAACCCCATCTCACCACAGAACGGTTGAGTTCCAAGCTCTAATTTCACAACACACCTTCAACCCTTGACGTTCAAAAACTACCTTTTCACGCTAAGATAAGTTCCAAAAGTTCTACTCGCCCGAATTCCATTCAGTAACGTCGTATGGGTTCCTTAATGACTTAGTTATCTACTCATGTGATCAAATCCATAATTAGATCTCCCATTCATTACCAAATTTCCCCAAACCTCACCTGACTCAGAATTCATCCAAATCTGGACTAGGCCACAATTTTTCAAGGCACTACTCATAAGTTTTCTGGCCCCAATTCATTCCCCATTGGCTTTTCTATAAAGACGGGAAAATGTCGTTGACTGACACATGAGTGGCTCAGATATCATTTGTAATAGCTTAGCCCTTTAGTGAAATTCTGTCGTTTTGGCCTAGGCCCGCACAACTTTAAAACATGTCACTAGTTGGTAAGGCCAGCTTACTTGTATACCGAACATCTCTCTTGTGTTTTGCCAATATGGGACTTCTAATCTTAAGTTGGTGCGTCATAACAAGTAAGTCTCAAACGACATTGTCTCATAAGTAGAAAAATAATAAATAGTAGTAAGAGGGCTCGGTGAGATGACAAACAGTTACCTCAAAAATCTCCACATGAAGCACCGAACAAGAAGAGAAGAGAGAGTATCACGAAGATTTTGGCTCGTAACCTACAAAAATATAGAAGCAGAGGTGAGTACCAAAACACACGGTACTCAACAAGCAGACTCCTAAGTCCAAGGCAAAGAGTATAGAATACAGTTACTGCTTATATTTCAACCGAACCTCCACAACTACAACTTGCATAAACTTAAACCAGCCCAACATAATATTTCACAACTTACGTAGCATATAGTACAACAACATCACTTCAACAATTATTGATCAACAACACATAAAATCAAATTCACCAATTACAAGTTCCATAGAAAAGTACTCACATGTTCACAAATGATAAATATACGCAATTCTATGAAATGCAATGCCAAATATAGTGATGCATACTTGTCCTAACAATAAACACATGTTGTATCTTAGTTCGGGACCCATATGGGACGTATCTATTCATGCATATGTCGTGGCGTGTGACATGACCCTCGAATTGTAATATCCATCAAGGCATGCGGGATGTCTCTCAAAATAGTACATCCCATTTAGTTCTTTATTCTTCCTCAGTTCACATAACACCTGTCACAAACATGTCTTAGAAACAATGCAAATAACATGTTCACACAATTAATAAGGAGATGACTATTTCCATTTAAATTCACAATCTTCATTAACACAATCGCGATACAACATCACCAATGAATCAATAAATCTTTTCAATCATTCTCAACACATCACGCATCAATATATAATCAAGTTGCCTTTTATTACCTCTTTTTCCTCATTAGGATTATTCAAAGTGAAGAAGTCAACCCATTTTAGAGTCCCATTACTGCACCAAACATACAACAAGAAAATACATGACTTTATACACTTAACAAGGAGTAGAGAAATCCATTTACCTCAAATAATCGAACAATCACTCTGGGACTTGAGTCTTTTCCTTTCATTGGGCTTCCAAATCAACGAAATATATTCAAATAAATAATCACAATATAATTTTGAAACTAACAACACCCATATTACTATATATTCCTAGCCTAGACCTAGATATTCACCCATATGTATAATCAAGTTTCTAATCTTGATGTCAATTAACAAGACAACTCTCATACTTTCCAAATTTCAAGCCTAGAGTTAATTTTTGATTTCTTCAATATTATAAATTTAATGATATTTATATAATATAATACACCTAATGTTTAAGTATCCATATCAATATATCAAAACTTGAATCATAATATGATAACAATAAGAATTTTTTCAACTTGAAATTGGATTAAGCTGTTAGTAACCTAAGGACTGTGAAATCCTATTGCATAATTGACCTATATTATACAAAAACAAATCACCACAATTTAAAGTTTCTATTGATTTTACTAATTGACCAATCATCACCCTCATATTCAATAGTTTTAATTATTACAATTTTTTTGTTTCTCACCCATTGTCTAAAGCCCACATTGGAGCTCCGACTAGTGCACCACAACCCATGTTGGTATTTCCATCATTACTTAATTGGTAATTATAATACATTTCCCACTAATTCGGACCAAAGCAATTCCAAACAACATTAACATAAATGCACTAGACTCTTCAAGTATAGAACTAGGAGCACAAAGTTCGAACGAGTCCCTGATGTCGGAAGGAACCTCCCCCTCTATATGTTCCCCTAACTCCAGATGAGGCATGAGAAAACTGACATGATGTACGATCCCTCTTGGGATCGTCAAACTCCTCTTTCACCATCAACTCTGCCTCATTCGTGGCTCTCACATTGGACCGGAAGGAAGCCCCTTTTGCGATGCCCTAAACACAACCTATATGAAAGAGAAAGTCAACCCTCTTACAAATCTACAAATCCTCTCCATCACATCTAGAATAATGAACAAAACATGCCTATACAACTGGCAAAAAAGGACCTCATACTCTACAAAGCATAAACTTTCATGTCTCAGATATTCAAACCTCTAGCGGCTTTTCTCTCTCACACTCCAAGGGAAAAAACGGCTATGAAAGGCACTAGAGGAGACCCAACTGGAAAAGACCCTAAATGAACCCTCCACCACTCTCTCGCTGGCCGACAAAGTTTGATACCGAAACATATGTGACTTAGCTAAGTAAACTGCCTCTAACAACTTTCGGCATGTAGTCAGATACTCATGAGCGTCCTCGCTCTTCCCACCCTGAAATTGTGGTGGGTCCATATTATGGAACTTATGATATCTGTGATGCTCATCCTCTGTCAAAACAACCAAAGGTGCACCTTGACTGCCAATTTTCAGTGCAAGATCATTTCCAACCATTGGACCCATTAGTGGCTTCCCCACAGGATCCTAAATAACTAGAGTATGTTGCTGCTCTGGGGTCTGATCCCCAACTCTTGTCTAAGAGCCATGTGGCGTGCTGGTCGCACCACCACCCTGAGTAAAGCTTTCAACCACACTCAACACTCTCAATAAGGTATCTTGAGGAAAAGGTGTGGCTACGTGCTCTAGAGGAATCTGGTCCTTTCGAACATTAATCTAGGTTGATGGAAAGGCCTCTCTAGCACGACCCATCACTGGTGTTGCTCCACAGGCATGACCTCTAGCTAGTGCCACTCCACGGGCACACCTTCTAGCTCAGTCTATACCCCTACCTTTAGTTGGGGCCTCAATAACTATCTCAGGGATTACCTCCCCTCTACCACCAACAATAATAGCTCTAGTCCTCACCATCTATCAAAAGAACACGCGACAACTCAGTACTGATGAAGGTTACCACAAACTATGAGAAACACTGAACAAAAAGAAGTTCCCTAACAGTTTCCATAGCCTTTTGAAGATAAGTACATATATCTCTCTATCACTCCTCGAGAATCTACTTAAACTCGACTTGTATACCCATGAGACTTATGAACCTGGGGCTCTGATATCATTTGTCACGACCCAAAAATGGATGTGATGTCCTCATTTTATCCCACCAAGACAGGTCATCTGAAAACCAAATATAATGATAAAATGCGTAAGTAAAAATAGGACTAAAAGTTTAAGAACATTTTAATAATGAGGATAACAAAGTCAACTTAATAAATACCTCAAAAATATGGTTGTCACGTGTACAAGCTTCTAATATATTACAATATATTTCAAAAAATAAGTGTAACGGTCTAGTCCACTAGTGATATTATCCCTTTGGGACTAGGCCCACACGACTTGAAAATGTGTCTCTAGTTGGTAAGGCCAGCTTACTTATATACCCTAAATCTCTCTTGTGTTTTGCCGATGTGGACTTCTAATCTTAAGTTAGGGCGTCACATACATCCCCTCTATGGACTCAGCGTCCTCGCTGAGGTTTGGCCCCACCGTATGGGATTTGCCTATACTTAGCACTGAGGTTTACCCCACCTTACCGAGATTTACCTATAATCAGTTGAACTATGGCCCGCATTGACAAGACCGACATAAGAGTTACTCTGATACAATTCGTAACGGCCCAGCTCACTAGTGATATTATCAATTTTGGGCTTTGTCCAGCACGACTTTAAAATGCGTCACTAATTGGTAAGACCAACTTACTTTTATACCCAACAACTATTATGTGTTTTGCCAATATGACTTCTAATCTTAAGATGGGGCATCAAAATAAGTAAGTCTCAAATGATATTGTCTCTAAAGTACGAAACAAATCATAAATAGTAGTAAGAGGGTTTGCTGAGATGACAAACAACTACCTGAAAAATCTCCACAGAAAGCACCGAACAAGGAGACAGGAGATAGTATCACGAAGATATGGGCTTGTAAACTACAATAATATACAAGTAGAGGTGAGTATCAAACCACACGGTACTCAGCCAACAAACTCCTAAACACAAAGCTAAGAGTATAGAATATGGTTACTCCTTATACTCCAACCGAACCTCCACAACTACAGCCAACATTAAATTAAACCAGCCCAATATAATAGTTCACAATTTATATAGAGTATAGTTTAACGACACCACTTCAACAATTATAGATCAGAAACACATAAGATCAAGTTCACCAATTATCAGTTACACAGAAAAGTACTCACATGTTCACAAATGATAAATATGTGTATTTCTATGAAATACAATGCCAAGTATAGTGATGCATGCCTTACCTAATGATAAACGCCCATTGTCTCTCAGTTCGGGACCCATGTGGGACATATCACTCGAAATAGTACATCATTTTTACTTCTTTACAGTCCTTAGTTCACCTAACACTTGTCACAACCATGTCTTAAAAATGAATCAAATAATATGTGCACACAATTAATAAGGAGATGACCATTTCGATATCAATGCACAATCTACATTAACACAATCGTTATACAACATCAACAATGAATCTATAAATTTTTTCAATCATTCTCAACACATCACACATCATTATATAATGAAGTTTCCTTTTATTACCTTTTTTTCCTCATTAGGATTATTCAATGTGAAGAAGTTAACCTATCACCAAGTCCCACTATTCCCCAACACATACAACAAGAAAATACATGATTCTTCACACTTAACAAGGGGTCGAGAATCCATTTTCCTCAAATAATCGAACAATCACTTCGGACTTGAGCCTTCCCCTTTCGTTGGGCTTCCAAATCAATGAAATCTATTCAAATAAATAATAACAATAAAATTTTGAAACTAAAAACACCCATATTACTATGTGTCTAGCCTAGACCTAGAAATTCACCCATATCTATAATCAAGTTTCTAATCTTGATTTCAATTAACATGACAACTCTCACACTTTCCAAATTTCAAGCTTTGAGTTAAGTTTCAATTTGTTCAATATTATAAATTTAATAGTATTTATATAATACAATACACCTAATAATTAACTACCTATCTTAATATATAAAAAACTTGAATCATAATATGATAACCGTAAGAAACTTTTCAACTCGGAATTGGATTAAGCCATCAGTTACCTAAGAACTATGAAATCCAAATGCATAATTGACTTATATTATGCAAAAACAAATCACCACAATCTAAAGTTTCTATTTATTTGACTAATCGGCCAATCATCACTCTCATATTCAATAATTTCCATCATTACTTGATTGATAATTACTATATGTCTATCACTAGTTCGGACCAAAACCATTCCAAACAACATTAACATAAATGCACTAGTCACTTATTAATTAATATATCAATATAGGTATAACATCCTACTATTCCATATATACATTATTAAAGGAGATTGAGACTTGGAGTGCTCTTACCTTCACAAGCACGTAGCTCAGTCTTAGCAATTCGTCATTAGTTTCCGCGTCCTTTTTTTTTCTAAAATAATAATGTACTAAATGTGACTAACCCCACTAACTTATTTTAATATATATGGGACAAGTGGTATAAGGAAACCAAATTTTATTAAGTAAATTAGTTATCTAAAAATTACCGTCAATTTATTAACTACAGGTAATTAAATAGTTCAAAATTCCCAAAAATAACCATCCTAGTAATTACAATATACCTCCTCAATTTTAGGTTCAAAAATCCTAATTTTTAACCCCTAATTGTGCACTAAATCTAAAAACGAACAATCTAATAAACGAAAGATACCAAACTTACTCCAAGATAGAATGAGCAATCCCTCCTTGAAAATGACCAAAATGGAGCTACAAAACTCGAAAAGATCTTATGATAAACTCTATGTTCAAATTGGTGATTTATTGCTTCCATGTATTAATTGGTTTTCGCGAATGTAGATCTCAACTCGAAACGTGATCAAGTCATCTGATCTAACCGATCCCAATCGAACAATATATCAGAAATGTGATTTCTCATTCAGAACTGAACGACAAATTTTATCGTTCGTGAATGCGACACAGACCTCGTGAATGCACATAAGTCCTACAATTATTCTTAACAAATGCGATCGATCCCTTGCGAGCATGGAGAAGAAAACCAATTGCTCCAACAATTCGTGAATCAACTATTTGAAATTCTCTATTTTACACATCAAACTCATCTAGAAAACCAAATATACATATAAATCATAAAATATATTACAAATTTGTTGAAACATCAAATCACAAATTTAAAGTTTTCTACCAAATGTTGACCATGATTAACTCTAAGCTTTATATTTTACTTTTAGTCCTGTATCATTTTTGATAGTGTATTCGTATTTAAAAATTATATTTAACTTCTAATCACTCTTATAGTAGTATTGCCTACATTTATATTCTTGTATGAAAACATGACTTGTTATCGCTATTTCATTTTGTTTTCATATGATTAATTGATTTTAGTATTACAAAAAAAAAATTGACTAATCTAACGGATGATTATTAAAATGTCACACATCAGAGCCTACACCCTGGACGTAATGGCACTCGAAAACCATTGCTGGTTCCCAAGCAAACCCTTGTCCTGGCTCATAACTCAGCGGAAGAGTTACTCAAGCAAAGTGAAAACTCATTATGCAAAAATAACTTTAAAAGATTAATTTAAACTCAACTCCAATAATCATTTGAAAATAATTTAACATGTATTACTTAAATGCCTCACAGACTCAAAATATTACAATAACAAAGGAAATAATTATAGACTCCTTGAACTTTAAACTATCTATGAAGCCTCTACTATTACATAAGGATTATCGAGACAAGACCCTCGACATCCTAACAAACTAAAAATAAATGTGGAACTATTCGAAAGCAAGGAGGTTCAACAAAGCTAACTGGAACTGGAAGGGGTCTCAACGGAGCACCTAAATACATGTATCTGGATCATAAAAGATGCAGGCCAAATGGTGTCAGTACATGGAATGTACGAGCATGTAAGGGGAATTTTAAAACATAAACATAAGTTTGAAGTGATAGAAAAGAAACATACTTTCCGCTTCTCAGACTCACTCAACTAAACTCAAAGTCCACTTAAGTATAGGATACTCATCTAAAGGATATATTCAATTCAAAGGTAAGATACTCAACTCGAAGATACTTGGCTCAAGATACTCCAGAATAAAGCAACAATAAAAGATATAATATGTGGAAAACTTTTAAAACAATAGATAATAACTCAATTGTATGTAAAAATTACAATAATAACTCAATTGTATGTAAAAAAAACAATTATAATTCTTATTTGGGAGATTCTCTAACCAACAACCATCACTATGAGTTATGTGATGATACAATCTCTCGCCCACGCTTGCAGAACTGTCCTATACCTTGCCAGAGTATAAGACATCCTCAACTAAGTGGATCCACTAAGCTATGCTTAAAAGCAATAAGGAATCATCTAAAAACTATGATCTTTTTTACCTATGTTGGCGTACATAGTTTATGAGGACTTTTAGTTGTCTAAACTCGTCCCCATATCGGTGCTTGATGAGTCAGCAAATTGGACTCATTTAGGGCTTTGTTTTAATGGAAATAGTGTCCTTGAATGCTTGTTTACCCCAATACCTCATTAACATACTGAATTTTCAGGTATTTGAAGTTTTAGTGGAAGCATGGACACTTAGGTGCAAAACGGAGCAAATAGGGTTGAAAAGAACAAGAAATGGAATCCCGCGGATCGCCGAGTTTAACTTGTCGAGTCAACGAAACGACATAAGCCGGCCTTCATTCCAGTATGCGAAGCCTTGAAGGTAGTGGATCAAAAGGCGAGAAAAGGAGCAGTCGGCGGGTCGCCGATCAGTTTCTTGAAGCAGTATTGTACTGCCCAATGATCCAGAATGCAAGGATGCTAAAAGCAAGACACTGAAGGCAATGAGCTGACGAAAGGGCGGATCGCCGAGTTCATCGACGATCTCGACTAATGTTGCCAAACAATCCTCCGCAACACAATCTGTGAGATTTATAAATACTATTTAGAGTTGTAGTCTTAGAAGAGATTGGAGTGTGGAACAATCATTATTATTATTTTCACTTTAGAACATATTCTAGCTAATACTTTCTCTCAAGTTTGTAAAGGGTTTTGTGGAGACTTGAAGAAAAGAGTTCTTCTTCCCCAAGTTGGAAGTGGGTCTTCTCTATTCACTTCCCTTTACTTAATTCAAGGTTTAATCTCTTATAGCCAGTTGATTTCATTATCATATTTGGTATAATTTCTTATTTCTTGATGTGTGGCACAAAACCCCATTCTTGGTGTGTGATTTAGCAAATATGGGTTAATATTCTTGTTGGGTCTTACTTGCTGATAGGTTAGATGTATGTTAATGGTTATTTCACCTAGTGGTTGTGGTTTAATCTAAAGGGTTTGTAATTGCAAATACAAAGCCACCCATGTGGTTTCGACTTGCTCGAGAGGGAGGTCGCGAAACCAAAACCAATAGACTGATGGCCTAAGGAGTGGGTCTACATGAGGTTCAGCCCGAAAGGATGAGCCCTAGTACCATATCCTAACACTTAGCTCAAGAGAGTGAGTGGGGTAAGGCGTAGGCTGGTCTTCATACGACAAATGGGTGTCTGAGAGGAACGTATTTGAAACGGGGTAAGTTGCCCGAGAGAGAACTTATTTCCATTTAAAGCTTAACCTAGTCACTATTATCTTGCAAATTTCCTATTGAAAGCATATACTCAACAATTTATCTCAACTTGTATTGCGGTAACATCCCAAGAACCTTTCCCCATACATGATTTTCTTGTTTATTTTGCTATTTTATCACTTGTTACAAAACCCCCATTTGATATTTCACACTCTCGTGTCACCTCTTTTAATTTATTATGTATTTTATCGCAAACGTCTTTAACTATGACTAACTTGATTGAAATTCTAATTGGTTATTAATTCTCAAAAATCGCTCCCTTGGGCCCTCGGTTGGATTACTATGGTATCGACGATCGTAGACACTCATATCGTAGGATAGGGTCGTTGGTTACGATAAACATCAAAATGGCGCCGCCTCCAGGGAGTGGTGTTATTTGAGAATGTTTAGTTTATGAGAATTTTTATTCTTCTTAGCAGTAGTGTACTCACCTAATTTTTAGTTTTGTTTAGTTGGTTGCGTGTTGAGGCAGGACAATGAGTATACATGATGGAGAAGGTGGACCAATGTAGTCTCTTCCACCAGAGGTGATGAGGCTCAGGGATCACATCCTAAATTTCCAGCATCTCGAAGGAGAACCCTTCCATGAGTCATGGCTGCGGTTTAAAACTCTATTTATACACTGCCCAACTCATGAAATGCCAGATTTAATCCTACTCGAATGCTTCTACAGGGGTCTAAGTTTTGGAAACAGAGAAATAATGAACCAACTCATGCCAAGTGGACGTGAGAAATACCCCTATGAGACCGCAGCTAAATTCCTTGACCTTGCAGCTAAAACCAACAAGGATGGAGAAAAGGACCAGTAATTGACCATTTTGTTGGGTCAAATGAATAGCTTGACCCAAAAGGTCGAAGAACTGGAGTTGATGTCCAAAGGAAAGAGCAAGCACCCATCATCTATGGATCAGGGAAGATGCATGGACATTGAAAACAGACGTATCAACGATATGTTGTTAACCATCTTCCAAAAGCTGAACGAGCAAGACAGAGTACTAGAGGAAATTAGAGAAAATGTCGAAACACTGAATCAGATGAGCAGCTCTTATTCTTGGTCTATTAAGCTAATCGAAACTCTCTTGAATCTTGCACTACCTCAGTTTCATCCATATGAGCAAGCGGGATCACCTAGCTATACTAGGTGTAACACCAAAAAGCCAGTTCGAGCATCGACCTGCGTCATGCCAAGACGTTAACTAAGGCGCTGTTTGGGAGGCAACCCAAAACCTGTACGAGCTTTAGTTTTATTCTAGAAATAATGGTGTATTAATTTCGCAAGAGAAAATGTGGAGAATGAATGAAAAATGTGGATTGGTAATTGATAGTCCTATTCGGCAAAGTAGTTGAACTATTCGGTGACTTCGATCTAGATCGTCGGCAGAGTCTAGATCCAAGCTACAGTCTGTAACAATTGGCGACGAGGACAAATCTCTTGGCGTAACGCTGAATCATTCAGCGATACAAAGTAATATCGTCGAATGAGCAACAACTAGACAGTTTTTAAAGACCAATAGACTCAAAGAAATGGAAAAATGTTCAATTTCCACTATCGAAAAAACCGCACCTAGTAAGTAATTTTCATTATCTCTACACTCCTAGTATTTTAGTTGTCGATTAGTGCTAAAGAGTGGAATTACATTGCTTCCTAGCATTTCAACACAGTTCAAGCAGCATAAAAGGTTGGTTTCTCCCAACTCCCGAAACTACTAAAAGTTTGTTGTCTTATTAATTTAAAGTTGGTTGGGTTTATATGTGTTAGGCCTCTCTCTAATAAACCTATCTTTTCTAAATGCCAGATTCGATTTGAGAATCATGCCTACCTGATCTCAATTTTTGAAATCCCTCTTTGCCTGTGCATGAAATGATTCGAGCATTGGGTGAATGAATGTCATGGATCTTAGTTTAATTTCATTTTTGCAACTGTTAAATTCTATTTTGGGAATTTGCGAGGTCGAATTAGAATTGAAAGGAGGCACGTTAGGTTATTTAGCGAACTGGGTCGGGTTTGTCAAACAACAAGGCGGCTCACCTAAAGTGACTTTGATTGCCCTCTGTTTGCATTCCCAAATATTCATTGAACTGTAACTTTCAGCGAACGAACCTTTGATCGCCGATAGTAATCGGTGATTCTCACTTTCTCATCACCGACTAGTGAAAGCTATTAGGGCTAAATTGGAGGCTAGCTCGACCCGACTCGCCAAAGAGATTTGGCGATTCACCGACAAGTTCAGCGCATCTGTCTGCAACTAAAGGTCTGCACCACTGATTTACTTATTTCTAACTTACTCCTTATTGACTACAGAAATGGCTATACCCAAAGTTACAAGAAGTAACAAGCCAACTCAAAGAAAGAAAAAAAGGGATAACAATCAACGATGATACAGCTGTATCTAAAAGCAAAGTTGCAAAACCTTCCAGTGCGAGCAAAAGAGGCAAGGGCAAGGACATAATCATTCAGCTATCAGATGCACGTTCTGATAGCATGGGTTTTTACACCAATGACCCAACAACATATGATAGTCAGAGTATGAGTTCAGATAAGGACGAACTCATAGAGGCACAGAGGAATGAGCAACGATCCAAACAACTTAATGACCCATCGCGGATTATAAATCCTCGATCCACTGCTCATACTCCTCCAGCTCCAGAACAAGCAATAATACGGGCACCTCCAGTACAAGCCCCCCCTCCTAGATTATCAAATAGATTTAAGTCTGATGGACTAAGAACAATCATTGAGGAAAAATGGTTGTCCATAGATGGGTTGATCGACAGGTATCCTGAGATAATCGAGTGCCTAACCATGCACAAATTTCAAGTTTTCAAAAAACCACGTGGTTGTTATATGCCATGCTGGGTCAGAGAGTTTTATAGTGCATACAATGCATTGGTACCTCAGCGGAAGACTTTAGTGTCTTTAAAAGTAGTTGACTATGTAGTGGTCAGAGGAAGGAAAGTTGCTTGTGACAGTGAGGCTATCAACATAGCCTTGGGTATGTCCACTAAGATTAATGATCACTGTCAGTACTTGATCAGAACGAAGGAGTTGGATGCGATGAAACAGTGGTTGATTTCGGTAATCTCAGATAATAATTCTCCAAAATGGCTAGCAGAAGGAATCCCAATCGAAAAGAAAGATCCGAACGTAGCTGCAAGATACTGGTTCAGATTTATCAGCTGCTCCATTATGCCATCACAGAATGAATCAATACACTGTCGAAAAAACCGTACCTACTAAATAGTTTTCATTATCTCTACACTCTTGGTATTTTAGTTGTCGATTAGTGCTAAAGCGTGGAATTACATTGCTTCCTAGCATTTCAGCATAGTTCAAGCAGCATAAAATGTTGGTTTATCCAACTCCCGAAACTACTAAAAGTTTGTTCTCTTATTAATTTAAAATAGGTTGGGTTTACATGTGCTAGGCCTCTCTCTGATAAAACTATCTTTTCTAAATGCCAGATTCGATTTGAGATTCTTGATTACTTGATCTCAATTTTTGAAATCCCTCTTTGCCTGTGCATAAAATGATTTGAGCTTTTGGTGAATGAATGTCATGGATCTTAATTTAATTTCACTTTTGCAACTGTTAAATTGTACTTTGGGAATTTGCGAGGTCGAATTCGAATTGAAGGGAGGCACGTTAGATTGTTTAGCGAACTGGGTTGGGTTTGTCAAACAACTAGGTGTCTTGTCTAAAGTAACTTCGATCGCCCTCTGTCTGCATTCCAAAATCTTCATTGCACTGTAACTTTCAGCGAATGAACCTTTGATCGCCGCTAGTAATCGGCGATTCACACTTTCTCATCACCGACTAGTGAAAGCTATTAGTGAAAAATTGGAGGCGAGCTCGACCGGACTCGCCAAAGAGATTTGGCAATTCGCCAACAAGTTCAGCGTATCTATTTGCAACTAAAGGTCTGCACCACTGATTTACTTATTTCTAAGTTACTCCTTATTGACTGCAGCTATGGCCAGACCCAACGTTACAAGAAGCAACAACCCAACTCAAAGAAAGAAAAAAGGGGATAACAATTAATGATGATACAACTGCATCCAAAAGCAATGTCGCAAAACCTTCTAGTGCAAGCAAAAGAGGCAAGGGCAAGGACAAAATCGTTGAGCTATCAGATGCAAGTTCTAATAGGATGGGTTTTTACACCAATGACCCAACAACATACAATAGTCAGAGTATAAGTTCAGATGAAGACGAACTGATAGAGGCACAGAGGAATGAGCAATGATCCAAACAACTTAGTGACCCATTGCAGATCAGAAATCCTCGATCAACTGCTCAAACTTCTCCAGCTCCAGAACAGGCAATAATACTGGAACCTCCAGTACAAGCCCCCCCGCCTAGATCATCGAATAGATTTAAGTCTGTTGTACTAAGAACAATCATTAAGGAAAAATGACTGTCCATAGATGGGTTGATCGACAAGTTTACTGAGCTAATGAAGTGCCTAAACTATCAAAAATTTCAAGTTTTCACAAAACCACGTGGTTCTTATATGCCAAGCTGGGTCAGAGAGTTTTATAGTGCATACAGTGCATTGGTACCTCAGCGAAAGAGACTAGTCCTGTCTTTCAAAGCAGTTGACTATGTAGTGGTTAGAGGAAGGAAAGTAACTTGTGACAGTGAGGCTATCAACATAACCCTGGGTATGTCCACTACGATTAATGATCACTGTCAGCACTTGATCAAAACGAAGCAGTTAGATGCAATGAAACAGTGGTTGGTTTCGCTAATCTCATATAATAATGCTCCGAAATGGCTAGCAGAAGGAATCCCAATCAAAAAGAAAGAACAATGCTCATTGACAAGATACTCGCCCCAAGAACTTAACCAACCATCATAATTCAAGAATGAAGAACAACACCTCAAGAATTTCATCAAGAACCTGAATATACTCAATCTCATGTATGAATTTGGAAGTGGAAACTCATGATTGGCGTGTGAGTGAACAAACTCAACACTATGAAAACTTATATACCTCCTAAGGATCAAATCGTTGTCAAAATCCCTCGAAGATCGCAAGAATCTTGAACGCTTGAAGATTTTCTCCTCTTGAACTTTTCTATAAAACCCTAAGCGCATTTAGGAATAACTAAAACTGATTCCAATTATTTTAGACCCCTAAAAGGTTACAAAAAAAGGGCTAGGCTAGAGGGGTAAGGAAAACACCAAAATACCCTCCATTAATTCAGGGAAATTTCCTTAACTTGACAGGTTGAGCTCAAATAGGCATATCTCCCTCATCCAAACTCGAATTTTAGCAAACTCGGCGGCGTTGAAAAAATAACTCAGAGATATTTTATTTTATATCTTATGGGTATCCTAACTCATCCACTGCAAAAAGTTATAGTTGTTTGAATTTGACCTAAAAGTTTAAAGAAGTTATGAATGACTTGAATGAATTCTCTTTAGTTCTTTTTGGAACATAAGGTGCTATATCTAGTGACTTTAACACTTCAGAAAATTTAATTTTTTCGGTAAAATATTACTCACAACAAAGAATGGCTCGAGAGTTAGCTAAAAAATATTCGGGATGTTACAATATCTCCCCCTTGGGATCAGTCGTCCTCGAATCATGGCTGGACTGGGAATGGAATGGGGTTACTATTTACCACCATATTTAACCAACATTGGGCTCATATCAAGAACCACCTAATGCACCATGCATTCCTCCACATGCTACCAGCATCACTTTCAAGCTTAGTACTATAACCACTCCATGAACTCCTACTAACCAACCCTTATAAGAATTTCTCATTCTCTCATTTAACTATTTCTCATAGTGAAACCTCATCTTCTTCTTCCTCCACATTTATAACCTTAGATGGAATTATCACACAATCACTATCACGATAAGAACATTAACCTTTTCCTTCTAGCATCACTCAACTACTAAAAGAATCAGGGAAAACATATCTCACATGCTCTTTTGAACTGATTACTATTTTATTCTCAATACTAGACTTGATTTCTCTTCTTATCACCTCCCCCTTGGGTCTAAAGCTGACACTTGAAAGCCATGGACCTTTTCCATCATCTCTAAACTTGTATACATCTCCCTTTACCTTAGAACTCAGGAAAAGTTTATCTGATAACTACCGAACTCTCCGTAAGCAGGTACTAAGGCCTCTTTCTAAGATGTTTCTTGTAACCTCTTCTCATTGGCTTCTAAGTCTTTTTAATCTAACTCCTTTAGGAATATTAACACTTGCACCAGCCTATCCCATATTGGCATATTAATTATACAATTTATTCACACATGAAAAAATCGTAACCTCAATTGGGACCTCGTCTGCCCACATACAATCTCGGGTGTACTTCTTACTACTCTGCCTTCATTTCTCTCCTCCATGGGTCATAATACCATATTTTCATTACAAGGTACCACCTTGATCTCCTCACCTATATAAGGTCGAACCTACTAGATCAGATCTCAAAATTAACACCATCACCCTTATGTTTCCATCGTTTGATCACGACACTCATCTCAAATTCAAGCTTATTGTCTAGTACTAAACACGAATATCAATATGATTTCTCACACCTTATACTACCTGCACCTACCTGAAAATTCAAGAAACACTCACCCACTAAGATCTCATGACAAGTAGGAAATCTTTAGATCTGCATCTACCTACCTACAGATTACCTTCACCTTCCATTTCACAACTTAAGTACTATTTACTCACTTGTTGTGCATTACCTCTCCAATAATTCTATCATCCTCTGAATACCATGGGGTTCTCCTTTCAAAAACACATAAACCTAGCTTGATTCTATCACCTCATGAATACTCTGCTCTGTTATTCAACACATTTATTTAGTCTTCTCAAGCACGATGGCATATCAGCATCAACTCTATTCTGGTTAAAAGTATACTCTATCTCATCCTGACTAGTAACCATTCCTCTTCCTTCTATCAAAAACTCTATACACTATTATTATTCCTCATTCTACTCATAAAGGAACTTATCACTTACAAGTGACTGGGTGTATGACTACAAGCACATAATTTACCTCATCACTATCCCCTTTCATTAGATTACTAAACCTCTACATACTTTTCTCTTAACTTAAAGGCACTACTTACTACTACTGCTCATAATCTCGTAATTCATACTATCTTTAAGGGTGAAAATATTACCCTAGATCTAAAACATATTTTCTCATAAGGGTCTCACCGGAAAAATGATTTAGAGAAGAGAGTACATCTCTATCTCAACTCAAACGGACGATTCATATAAATGTGAGTTCATTCTTTCGAACTCTATAGTTAACTTACTCTTAGGCTCCTCTCAAGCCCCTCTACAGTCTCATGACTTCCTCAAGAATTTTTCTAAGAACAACTCATCGATAAAGTACTGATTTTTCATTTCAACCACCTCTAGTATGAGGGGTATTCGAATGAATCTGAGAAACACACGAGGTTTACTAAGCTCTTTATGATATAGTTCTATTACACGATTTAGAGTACGAAAGAAGGGAAACTTTTCTTAAATGTCTGTAGTCCCTCGTTTATAGACGTGGGCCCCTCAAAACCATAAACAAGATCCGACTGACACGGCTTCATAAACACTCTAGGAAACTTGAACTCTAACTCTGATACCAACTTTGTCACACCCCGATCTTACACCTTTGATGTAACAGCCACTCGAAAACCATTGTTGGTTCCAAAGATAACCCTTGGCCTGGCTCATAACTCAGCGGAAGACTTACTCAAGCAAAGTGAAAACTCATGATGCAAAAACAACTTTAAAAGATTAATTTAAACTCAACTCCAATAATTGTTTGAAAATAATTTAACATGTATTAGTTAAATGCCTCACAGATTCAAAACACTATAACAACAAAGGAAATAGTGATAGACTCCTCGATCTTTAAACTATCTATAAAGCCTCTACTTTTACAGAAGGATTATCGGGAAAAGACGCTCGACATCCTAACAAACTGAAAATAAAAGTGGAATCCTCCGGAAGTAAGGAGATTCACCAAAGCTACCTTGAACTGCAAATTGTCTCAACGGAGCACATGTTGATTACCCTGAATACATGTATCTTCATCATAAAAGATGCAGGCCAAATGGCGTCAGTACATGGAATGGATGAGCTTGTAAGGGGAATTCTAAATCATGAACATAAATTGGAACTGATAGAAATAAACATACTTACCTCTTCTCAAACTCACTCAGCTCAACTCAAAGTCAACTCAAGGATAGGATACTCATCTCAAGGATAAGATACTCATCTCAAAGGTAAGATACTCAACTCAAAGATACTCAGCTCATGATACTCAACTCAAGATACTCAAGGATATATCAACAATAATAGATGAAATATATGGAAAACTTTTAAAAAGTAGATAATAACTCAATTTTATGTAAAAATACAATAATAACTCAGTTGTATGTAAAAATACAATAAAACACTTATTTCGGAGATTCTCTAAACGACAACCATCACTATGAGCTATGTGATGATACTACGTCTCGCCCACACTGCCAGAACTGTCCTATACCTTGCCGAAGTATAATACATCCTCAACTAAGTAGATCCACTAAGTTATGCTTAAAAGAAATAAGGAATTGTCTAAAAAGTATGACGCTTTTTACCCATGTTGGCATACACGGGTTATGAGGACTTTGAGTTGTCTGAACTCATCCCAATATTTGTTCTCAATACTATTCCCAATAATATAACTCATGCTCATATGTTTAAAAACATTTCCTCATCCTCAAACTTTTAGTTTATTACTCAAAAGGTTCTCTTAAAAGAGATAGTGCTCAAAACTCTTCATGAACTCATTTGAAAATCGAAGTTTCCTCTCATCTTAAATGTAAGAACATTTGATCTTCAAAATACTTAGTTCCCGAATATTCATTTTGAAAAATGAAACTAAACTCTCCTCATCCACATCCTCATTTTCTCAAGTCTTAAAGAGATTATAAATAATTGTAAAAGAATTCTCAAAATAGGGTTCATGCCTAATTATGGACGTGAACGACTCAATTCAAGGGTTTAAATAACCATATATAGAACTCAATACTCGAAACTCAATAACTCCAGAACTCAAGGACTCAATGATACTACTCATCTCAAGTATGCTCGACTCATAGAGTTCATGCGAAATTATGGGCATGACCCACTGTCACGACCCGAGAGTACCCCCTAGTCATAACATGGCGTATTCGACCCCGAAGGGGTCTTATACGAGCCACATAGTCATTCATTGCATTCAATAATGAAAATAGTGCGAAATAATAAAAAAAAACTTATTTACATCCACACATTTAAACTTCATTAAAACAACTTTAAAAACACACAGCGGAAGTCTAAGTCTCACATGGCCATCTTAGACACAGTCACAAAACATAAGTAGGGACACGGCCCTTTACAATCAAAAGAAGTCTATTACATGAACAAAAGAACTTAAAAGTCTTATCCTCGAATCCATGAGGACATACCAAGTCTTGGAGGAAAGCAATCCAACACTTCAAACTAGCTAGAAGGGATCACTTGCCGGAACCTACACTTATAGTAAAAATATGAAGAATATGGGTTAGTACACAAAATGTACTAAGTATGATGACCATGCAAGACATGTTTTAAAAGGGACATTTTGGTTAGAAACCATGCATTATGCCACTTTTTGAAGTACCATGAATAGTTGCATAAAAGACATACAATACAAGCATAAACATCAAGTAAGTCATAACATTACCTTTAAACAATTTCAACATGAAAACCTTTACCTTGGACCTTCACCTCAAGAAACCCTTATGCTATACCTCGTGCAATGTATGGATGGCGTCCCATACCACCATCCATACTAAGGCATCACATTAAGGTCACTTAAGGTAACTTATCATTCCTTTCTTTCACATTTGCACAATATTCATACATAAGAGGTATATCATCACTTAAGACATGACAAGGGAAAATAACTCGTAATATAACCCAAGTATAGCATGCATCTCATATTAAGCATTTGAGAGCCAACATTCTTTAATAACCTCATTTAGGCCACAATTGCATCACATACATTAGGATTTAGAGAAACTCACTATGACCCTCTCCAAGCCTACTCGTGCAATGTATAGGTAGCATCCCATACTACTACCTACACTTTGTAGAACCTATCAAGAAACCATAATGAAATCTCGCATGATGGGAAGTAAGCGTTTAACCGACATAGACCATGAGAGCTTGTCATGGAATTCGGTGTCATAAGTCCCCACACCGTAAATAGGTGGTCTACTTGCCTAAGGAAGACCGGTATATAGCTTAATGGATCCACTAGCTACCTATGCGGGCACATAGTTTATGGGATAAGGTAGACGATCATTGAAACTCATGCCTAACTATTGGGGGAGTTTCCATCTAACCAAATCCACTCGGTGCTTAGCCAACATTCCCATAGAATAGTTCGTTACCTTGACATTATCACATATGAGAGGTGCCATTGGCCTACCAACTCCAAATTACATTTATTAACACGTGAAAGGGTGCTTTAAGCCTACCGTTTCAAGGTTCATTTAGGAAAGCTCATTAACTCCTCTTGAAAGGGTGCCATGGGCCTACCGGTTCAAGTCTCATCATTAACCTTCATGGAAAGGTGCCATAGGCCTACCGATTCCAAGGTTCATTATAAGCTCGTGTGGAAGGGTGCCACTAGCCTACCGATCCGAGGATTGAACAATCAACAATATAATCATTTATACAAGAAAATGATGCATAAGCCCTACCAATTCAAAGTATACTTTATATTGAAGAATCCTTCATATTCTATCATCAACATTCATGAGTGTCAAATTGAGAAAGAATCTTTCAATAGCAACACCTTTACGTTCATAACATGATCACATTATCTTCATTGAATTCTCATTCATATAATGTCATGATAACACTCCAATTTCTCATACTATGCCTTTAAGGCCATGGTCACAATACATTCCATAATTAAACACCTCCACCATAAGTGGATCAAACCAAGCAAGAACAATTTTTATCCATAATATGAGATTAAGCCAACTTACCATCCTCCAAAGCCATAATAACCATTACTCAATTCCCAATAATTCTATCACCACAAGGTGATTCACCCATAATTTGCCCATAAGGCCACAATCCTCAATTCATCCATATACCAACAATTCATAATAAATAGATATACAAAATCATATAAATCAACAATACAATCTGATCTAAACACAATTTCATCAACATTAAATCATAGGCATTAAACCCACTTCATAAGCAAATTCGAGGCTTTTAATGAAAACATGAGTTCTTGAAGAAGATTCATATAAAATCATCTTAAAATCATAAATACAACTTCAATTCACCAATATAATGACTTTGAAAACATTTTACCCATGAACCCATACCTAGAATGGAAAATAGAAGTTTTGTTCTTTGAAGACTTTTGAAACCCTTTTTAATGGACTCCTTGAAGGAAAGATAATCAAGGATCAAGGGTCACCATACCTTTGCTATGATCTCCCACGAAATTTGATGAAGAAAGCCTTGAATCCAAAGCCCTAGCTCCCACTTCTTCTTCTTCTTAATGGAGGATTGTAGAGAGGGAAATGCTTTAGGGATGGGAATTAAACTAATGGTATCTAGGAAATAATATATGTCCTTTGGAAGAATGGTCCAACACTTAGAAAAAAAATGAGGCGGGTGAACAGTAACCACGCCTACTGGAAATTGCCTTTTCCTGCCGAACAGATTTTTACGAAAATGGGCATAACTTCTTCGTCCGAACTCCGAATGAGATGAAACGAAGTGCGTTAGGTAGCTAACTCAAAGGGCTTTCCATGGATATATTATTGGCCACCCAAATAATTTGTGTGCTAGGAGATATGACCCTCCAAAGTAGGCCCTCGAAAAAGGCTTCACTTGGAAATTTCGGATTTTGATACGGTTGCTCTAAAATTTGGGTTAGACCCATTTCCCACTCAATTTGACCCCCTAAACAAGAATATGAAGTCGGATTTTCGAAAAACGAAACGGATCTTTTTATATACAGCTAAACAAGTTTCCGGTAACTTCCGGAGCACATTTTTAAGAACTTTTTGGGTCAAATTCAAATATAATCATTTCATTAAGTTCTCGACTCCAAACTCACATGTGAGGCTCTAGTTTCACTCTATCATTTTCCGTGTCGTTACACCCACTCAACTCAAGGACCTCCATGTATAACATATGGTAATCCATAATTATGAAATATACTTTCAAAAAGAGTTAGGAACTCAATACTCAAGAACATAGAATTCAAAGATACTACTCTTCTCAAAGATACTAAATTTATGGATTTCATGTAGAATTATGGACATGAACAATTCGACTAAAGGGTCTTAATGAAAATATAGAACTCATGGGTACAACTATTCTCATTCTCGTACTTACTTCCTCAAAATACTTAGCTAAAATCGATAGTTTATATCAGGGGATTCACAATTTAACTCTAAGACTTTCATGAACTCTACTCTAAACTTTTTCTTGAATTTGAATTATGAATTCAAGAGTTGTGATTAATGATATATAGGATCTCTTGATGATTTGATGTGATTTACAATAGTAAAATCAGGAAGCGAATGAAGGTACACTTTAAAAGAAGTTAAACGGGGCGAATTATGGAAAAAGACGGGCAGGCAACCCTGGCGCACTGAGTGGCATGGGGGGCCAGCCACTAAACTTCAGAACCATTTTTCTAGCGCATTGTTGGCGCGGTGCGCCTGCCCCTACCTAGAAAATCTGACGAATTTTGTTCTTTGATTTTTGGCCCTAATCCACCTAAAATCGAATGGTTTCTTATAAACTCTCTTAGATTAGTTCACCCAAGTTAATTACATGAAATCTACTCGAAAAATCTCAAGAACAATTGTCATTAACAAGATACTCGCCTCAAGAACAAAACCAACCATCATAATTCAAGAATGAAGAACAACACCTCAAGAATTTCATCAAGAACATCATTACACTCAAGCTCATGGATGAATTTGAAAGTGGAATTTCATGATTAGCATGTGGGTGAAATAACCCAACACTATGAAAACTTACATACCTCCTAAGGATCAAATCCTCGGCGAAATCCCTCGAAGATCACAAGAATCTTGAACGGTTGAAGCTTTTCTTCCATTTTCTCCTCTTAAACTCCTCTAAAAAATCCTAAGCGTGTTTAGGAATAACAAAAAATGATTCCTATCAGTTTAGACCCCTAAAACGTTAACAAAAAAGGGTCTAGCCTAGAGGGGTAAGGAAAATATAAAAATACCCCTCATTAATTTTGGTAAATTTCCATAACTGGAAAGGCTAAACTCAAGCAGTCATATCTCCCTCATCCAAACTTGGATTTTAGCAAACTTGGTGGCGTTAGAAAGAGGACTCGGAGGTCGTTCATTTGATATTTTATGGTTCTCCTAACTCATCATGTGCTAAAAGTTATGGTTGTTTGAAGTTGACCCAAAATTTAAAAGAACTTACGAATGACTTGAATGAATTCTCTTTAGTTCTTTTTGGGACTCAAGGTGCTATATCTAGTGACCTTAACATTAAAATTTTTTAAAATTTCACGATAAAAACTTACTCACACCGAAGAATGGCTCAAGTGTTAGGCCAAAAAATTTCGAGGAGTTATAGTAAACGTGTCAAATAACTTAACCTAAAAATCTCAAACGCAAGAATTATGCATTAACTTTTTGTATATTTGATTGTCCAACTCTCACATATCTAGATGTCACAAGTTTCATAGTTAAACCACCTTCTCCCAAAGAATTATTCCCAAAATCACCTTGAGTTAACCTTGAAGTTCATCAAATTTCGCTCAGCCAAAGCAAATTATGTCTTGAATACCCCGTTACTTTCATCCTTAACGTTCATTGCTTGCAATGACATTCATTTCCTCCCCATATCTGCTCCTAGGATCCAGTTCTTAACTATTAATAATAGTCATTAAATTCACACAATTTTTTTTTTTGTAAATTTTTGAAATGTGAGGGAGTTGTTATTTGGTGAAGAATCTTATTATGAAGAAGAGAGGTTCATTACATGGTCACTTGTCCTTTATTTGTGCTCCAACCGAACAAGACTTGTTTTGAATATATCTTGCATTCAAGTTAGAATAATTTGATCAAGACATATTTCAATATTTTTAATTACAAAGTTCTCAATAAATGTTACTTTGCTCATATATACTTAACCATTAATGCATTTTTGCCTATTTTTCTTTTACAAAGAATTTGGGTGCAACATGTTTTCCCAAATGGTTTGATTAATCAAACCCCTACCATTTGGAGCATGTAATGTTGTGTGTGACATTTCTAGATCTAAACAAGGTCTGTGGTGTTCTTTCCTTGATTTGACGTTCTCCCAACTTGCGTTCATTGGAAATAGATGTAATGTATCTCACCTTTTATAATTTAAAATTGAGTTTAAGTTATATATACATTGATAGTAGGTTACGTTTACATGAAGTAGTAGGTAATCTTTGTTACCAGTAGATATTTTTTAGGGACTTGATAGAGTGAAAACAATTTACATTGCCATTGTATATATGTCAAACACTTTACAGTTTTAGAGTTTAACCTATACAAGTACCGACAATGTAATGAATTTTATGCTCTATCAATATCAGGTTATACAAATTAAAAAATATCTACAAGTAGTATTTTATAGTAATGGAATTAGTAATCCTTAATATAAGGAAGTTTTACTTGTTACAACTTGTAAAAGTTAGTAACTTTTTTTTTGTTTGAATTTCTATAGGTTTTCAATACCTTGACAGAAACAAAGATTGGTGAAGTTATATATTATAATCTGGAAGATCCAAACAGTGTTGACCAACAATTTGAGAAGCTTGAATTTTTGGAACTAAGAGAGTTTGAGGGGACAATATTTCAACTCATTTTCTTAAAGAAAATATTGGCATATTCCACTTCACTTTCAAGGATGATTGTTGAACCTTCTGATGATCTTGATGTAGCAGAGGTATTGGATTTTTATGAAGAACTTATGATGTCCTTAAAAGCATCATCAAGGGTAAAATTCATCGTGGCACCTCATAGTCAAGATGCGTAACTTGTGTTTAGAGGGAGATTCAGGATGTTATTCTATGGAATCATGACCCAAGGGGTTCTTAGTTTAATATATCCAACAATTTCAACGAATTTTACCTTTCTTTCATGCTTGAACTTGTGATATTTTATGGGGCTCTTCTTTAATGTAGTGTGCAGATTATGGATTAACTATTATATCTTTGTAATTTTTCATTTGAAGACTTGTTGAGATTTGAACAATTAGTACCCAAGATTGCATTAAGAATACTAGGTAATTTAGTAAATCAAGTTTAAACCTTGATGTAGATTTTCTTCATTAAGTGTATAATTAGTTGATGAGTACTCTCTTCATTAATTTAGTAATTCGTTCTCTTTGTTATTCTTATCGTGCATTGGTATGATCTCTTTTATAATCCATCGTTATGCACTTAAGATCATGTCTCCTCATAGTGCTTATACATGCTATTCTAATGCACATAATGCTAATGCAATTCCTCTAGTCCAGGACCATGAGGTTTTGAATGTAGAGTTTCGTAATGAGATCCAACTATTGGCTTAGAGTGTAGCCAACTAGAACAGTCAGCAGGCCCTAGTTCCTACTAAAACTAATGTTGGATCAGCTGTAACTAGAGTTTGAGATTTTGTCGGATGAATCAGCCTGAGTTTTTAGGGTCGCAAGTTGGTGAGGACCCACAAAATTTAATTGATGAGGTTGAGAACATCTTTGGAGTGATGCAAGTGTCTGGTAGTGATAGGGTGGAATCAGAATCCTACAAGTTTAAGGATGAGGCTCACATATGGTTCACTTAGTAGAAAGACAACATAGACTACTTTGTCTTTTGTAACTCCCTATATAGCATCAAATTTGATGTTAGTCCAAAAACTCTCTTAGAACCCTTCTGAGTATCTACTCTAGTCGGTGTCCCAATTATAGCTAGACGGGTATACAGAAATTGCCCTGTCATAGCCTCTTAGAAGGTCACCTCACCATATCTTGTAGAGTTAGAAATGATAGACTTTGATGTCCTTCTAGGAATGGATTGGTTACATTCCTGTTATACCTCAGTCGATTGTAGAACTAGGATTGTTCGTTTTTAGTTTCCAGACGAGCCAATCTGTCACCCCCTGAGAGCACCCTGATGAGTCCATAGATTGGACTCATTTAGGGCTATAATTTAATAGAAATTGTGTCCACAAATGCTTATTTTATCTTAATATCTGATGAAAACCCTTAAGTTTCAGGTATTTGAAAATTGAAGGAGAGCATGGACATAACCTCGCAAAAAGGAACGAAGAGGCAGAAAAGAACAAAGAAAATGAAGGCATGAGGATCGCTGAGTCCACTTGACGAGTCACCGAAGGGTCTCACTTGGCCTTTTTTTCCAGTGTGCTGAAACCTGAAGGAAAGGTTCAAGTCGGCAAAAAAAGGGAGCAGTCGACGTGTCACCCAGATGTTCCACGAGGTAGTACTCTGTCGCCTAATGACCCAGAGCACGACGATGCTGAAGGATGGTGCAAGACGGTGATGAACTACCTTATATGATCGGTGAATCACCGAGTTGATCGGTGATTCCGACTAATGTCGTCGAATGGTCCGCTGCTACACAGATTTCTTTAAAACTATAATTACTCGTAGAGAGTTTTAGCTTAGTATAAAATTTTTAGTATCAAATTTTGAGTATCATCATATTTTTAGTGTAAAACAAGTAATATAATTTTAGTACTTTTTATTTTTGCTTTGAGTTTGAGAGGGTTTTGAAAACTTGAAGAAGAAGAGGGTTTCATCTCAAAAGATTTGGACTTGGGTCTCTTGGATTCTTCATTCTTGGCCTGTAACAAGACTTAAATCTTCATACCCAATTGAATGCAAGCTCATTTAGGTATAAATTTATATCTCTTGATGTATGTCTAAAAACCCCAATTCTTGGGGTGTGATTTAGCGAATATGGGTTAAGATTGTTGTTGGGTCTTGCTTGCTGATAGGTTAGATGTATTTTAGTGTTGATTTCACCTAGTGGTTGTTGTTTAATTTAATGGGTTTGTAGTTGCAAATACAAAACCACCCATGTGTTTTCGGTTTGCTTGAGAGAGAGGTCATGAAACAAAGATCGCTAGACTGATGGCCTAAGGAGTGGGTCGACGTGAGGCTCAAGCCGAGAGGGTGAGCCCTAGCCCCATATCCTAACACTCAGCTCGAGAGAGTGAGTGGGGTAAGGCGTAGGCTGGCCTTCATGCGGCAAATGGGAGTCCGAGAGGAACCCATTTGAAATGGGATAAGTTGCTCGAGAGAGAATTTATTCCCACATATAGCTTAGCCTTGTCCCTATTACTCTACAAATTTTCTATTCAAAGCATGTACCCAATAATTTAGATTAACCCGTATTTCGATCAGATTCCAAGAATCCCCTCTCATTCATAGATTTCTTTGTTATTTCTACTATTTTTACTTACTAGTGACAACCCCCATTGTTAATTGACTATTGTGTCTCCTTTTTAATTTCCAATGTTTTTAATCGTTAATATCTTTAACTAAGACTAGTTAGAACTGAATTTTATTTTTCAATTAATTCTCGAAACCACTCATTGGAGACTCGACCCCAACCCTTGGTTGGGTTATTATAATATTGCATGATTGTAGACACTTGCATCGGAAGTTGTGTGCTTGGGTACGCAAACATCAAAATGGTGCCACTGCCGGGGAGTGGTGTTATTTTAGAATTCTTAGATTAGTAGAATATTTGTTCTTCTTAGTTGTAGTTTACTTCCCCAATCTTTAGTTTTGTTTCATTAGCTTGATTATATTCAAACAGGAGAAGCAAGCATAGCGAGCTATACTCGGAAGCCAATGGAGTTTCCTCCATTAGAGGTAATGGTTTTCCGAAATTGTATCCCCATTTTCAAGAAATTGGAAGGTGAACGGATCCACAAGTTATGGGCAAGGTTTAATGAACTGATCAATCAATGTCCGAACCATGAAATTCCCAACATCGCTCTCCTTGACTGTTTCTACAGAAGCCTTGGTCCTGGTAACAAAAGTTTGGTCGACCAACTCAATCCAGGAGGCATTGCGTAACAACCATATGTGGTAGCAGCTTAACTACTTAATCAAATGGTTGAAACGCACCAAGAATTAGAAAAAGACTTCATGATGGCCGCCCTAATTACTCAGATGGATGAGTTGGCCAAAGAGATGGTGAAGATCGAAGTCCAGTGTAAGAAGAAGGATAAACATATCCCCCCATCATGAGCGAAGATGTCTCAAGGACAATGAGGTTAAAAGCCTTGAGGGAATGCTCTCAATCATACTCAACAAAGTTACTGAGCAAGATAGAGAGCTGAAAGAAATCAATGAAGACATTGAAGGATTGGAGCAGATGATTTGGTCTCATTCTAGAGTTGTCCAACTACTCGAGAACCTCATGGGTTATGCGTCACCCGATCTGCACCCGCAAAAAAATGAGGGGTTGCCTGGTGATACCAAGGCTAACCCCAAAAATGGAGTCTGAGTGTTGACGTACATCGTGCCACGACGTTAACTAAGACGTTGTTTGGGAGGCAACCTAAATCGCTTTATAGCTTTATTGTTTTTTTAGAAATAACGTTGTGTTGAATGAATAGGTTAAAGTGTGGAGAGTGTGTGGAAATTACATTTGGTGAACTAATAATTTCATTCAGCAAATCAGCGAGTAGGTTGGCGATCCTGATGAAAAACGTCGGTCGGACCTTCATTTTGACCGAAGGTCCTGTAAACCATAGTGAGGTAAATGAGCTTTCAGCGTGTCACCGACTGGATCAGAGAGTCTGACTAATGTTACCAAATGGTTCCGAACTGGATGGTTTATAATGGCAAAAAGTTCAAAAATGTGAAGTCCCTCACTTTCCCTCGCTTTAAATCTTCACAAATTCACACCAAGGTAGTATTTTCAATATTCTTATATTCTACAAGTATTTTGGTTGAGTGATCAGTGCTTAGAGTTGGATTTCTTTTCCGCCTAGATTTTCAAATCGAATTTAATCAACATTGAAGGTTGGTCTCCTTTACCCATATTTACATTTGAAAGTTTTGTTCTTATTTGCAATAATTGTCTCTTAGTGATATGTGTTGGCCCTCTCTAATAGGATTAGAATGATTACATGCCTATTTTAATTCAAAAATCTTGCCCGTATTGTTTAATTGTCGAATGCCCGTAATTTTGTGCTTTTTAATGAATCGGGTTGTGATTGCGCATTGTTTTTATTCTTTGGGTAAAGTCGTAATAGCCCATGTTTGTGCTAATGACGAAAGTTGCTAAATGATATTATGGGTAACCACATTCTTAGGAGCAAATATCAACAAATAGCTAAACTTGGCAAAACCGGGAGAAGTCTGAGTATTCAGGAGTGATGGGTAGTATGGGTCTTGAATGAATTTCGTTAGTTCATGATTTGATTTTGCTTTCGGGATTTGCAGGATTGAATTCGAGAAGATGGATTGAAAATGGTCACGTTGGACCATTTGGCAAGATGAGTCGAGCTCGCAGTATTGTTCGGCAGTTTGCCCTATGTCTCCATCTCTCCCTTGATATTAGGTCAAATTGACCGAGATTGTAACTTTCGGCGAGAAGCCATGGGTCGCCGAACGCACTCAGCGACTCGCCGAAAGGACTGTCCTATCGCTGACTTGCTATAATTTAACGCCAAACCTTTCGGCGACCCCCCGAAAGGACTCTACTTGGCGGGCCTTTCTGCAGTACATTGTTTGTGCTTCTATTTGCTTTTTGCCATAACTCCTCCCATATCTTTTGCAGGTATGACTAAACCTAACAAAGCTGGTAGCAACAAACCACCCCGTCACAAAGAAAAAGGGATCAAAATCAATGAGGATGCAACTGCAACCAGGCACAAGGCCACCAAAATTTCCACAACTAGTGGAATGGAAGTTCCGACAGTATTGGTTTTTACACCAAAGACCCAACAACATGTGACAGTGAAAGCATGGGTTATGATGATGACGAACTGATTGTGGCATAGAGGAATGAGTTACGATCTAAACAGATGAACGACCCATCTCGGATAAAAAATCCTCGATCCATCACTCAGACACCTTCAGTTTCATAGCACGCAATAGTAATGGCACCTCCAGTACAAGGCCCCCCACCTAAATCAACGAACAGATTAAAGTCTGAGGGGCTGAGAATGATCATTGAGGAAAAATGACTCTCCATAGATGGGGTGATCGATAAGTACCCTGAGATAATAGAGTGCCTGAAACATCACAAATTTCAAATATTAACAAAACCCTGTGGCTCTTAAATACCAAGCTGGGTCCGAGAATTTTACAATGTGATACACTCAAATTACAACTCTTTTCAGAAGCATAATCTATCCTTATCACATAAAGAACCCAACCTGTAGGTTGGGGTCGATCTCACGAGAAATATGGTTTAGACTTAAGTTCAATAACAATTATATTCGTTTAACCAATGTATTTTCGAGACAAATACGTAAAAGTGGGAGGGGATTTGTGTAACAAAATTTTGAAATTATGAAAGTAATTAGTAAGCAAGATTTAAACTTTTGTTGTTATCAAATTGAGAAAGAAACTAGCGCATATGTGTTCCCCATAAGCTTATAACTCCGTAATCCTAGTAATAGCAATCCGTACCTAGTGTATTACATGCAAAGCGATAAGTTATGTATCTCTAAATCCTTGGTCCGGCTTCTAGAGAATTTCACCCCGCACCTTGGTCCGGCTACGTGTGTATAATTTACTAACCCTTACCATTACCTCATATTAGACTCCACATCGATGTACGGCTTAGTTTTCACCCTCGCACCAATCGACATTAATTCTATTAGATAGTATCACACTAAATCTATGTTGATAATTCTTTTCTTATTAACTACCTCTTTGGTCTGGCAAGTAGAAACAAAGTGAGTTCTAATGTTGTGCATCATTAAAAAGACTTCTAGTCGAAAGAATTATCAATGCATGCAAAACACTATTCGAGAATTACTTAGTTACTATTCATACTTCGTGAATCGCTCAAGGTTTCCACAACCCTAGTTGTGGATTTAGTTACCCATATTAGCAAGGAAACAATTCATAATGTTTGAAGAATAAATCATGAACTTACATGGTAGAATAGAATAATCCCAGAATTTCAACTTGAATTTTAAAGTAAAACTCACAGAAATGTGCTTAGGAAATTAAGAATTGCTAAAGTTGCAAGTTAATCTCCCAAACCAAAAACTAGCACTAAAATAATAAAGTCTAACCCTCAAATATGAGGTTTACATACCTTATTTATAGAAAACAAGTCCTAAATTAAAAGGGAAATAAAATAAGGAAAGTTTATTCAGGCACGTGTCCTTATTCCACGAGTTTGACTCGCAGACCGTCAATGGATCTATGGTCCGTGAGTCCCTTCCGTCAGCCAGGATTTAGAAAATATTCGAGCTTCCAAAAATCAGTTTCTCTAAAGCAAACAACGGAACACCAGTACGGACCGTAGATCAATCTACGGTCCGTCGATCCTTCTTCGTAGCTCTATACTTAGAATTCTCCAAAAATCAGGTATTGGAACCCTCGCAGGTACATTCTACAGTTCAGCAAATGGTCACCGTGGTTCCACACTTGGTCAGATTCCCTAATTCTCCTTCCATGTCTTGCCCTACTGATCTACGATCACCATCTACGGAGCGTCAATGGACCTACGGTCCGTAGATGCCCTTTTCTGCATTTCTTTCAGCTGTCTCTTTACTTCTGCGCCTAAACATCTTTCCTGCAAAACATGATAAAAACACATAAAAACCAATACAAAATGGCCCTAGACACACACAACTCTTAAGTGAAATGTATTAAAAATACCGTAAACTCACGGTATATCAACACCCTCAAGTTAAATTCGTTGTTTGTCCTCAAGCGACGCACTAAGAGTCTAAACCACACTTGTATAGAAGCGCGCAATTCAAGCATAGGCAATCACATGGCTATCCATCCCAACTCTTCTCGAGTGCAGATCTTTTCTCTCAGACTCAACAAGCTAACTTGTGCGGATCTAAACATGACAAAGACCGACCAACCAACACACAACATACACAGTTTTACTATCACCAAGGTACCAACTTTCCGACAATGGAACTAGTGCCTTTACATTAAAGGAAATCCCTTTTTCACGCAATAAATTTGATTTTTGAGTACAAGGATTTATTCAACAACTCACATTCAGAAGTAATTTCAACTACAGTTAGTGCTAAATACCATAGGCTTGCCCTTATTTTCACTTCTTAGACTCTCTAAACTAGGTTCTAGGATCACTATAGGACTTTCTTGGCTTGTAACGTAGGCTTACGGTCAGGTGTGGTACATTTGGGTATGTTTTAGTGACTTTTTGCCCTCTTTGACAATACATTAGGATTTCTACCTCTTTTTTCCCTATTCTGGACATCCTACCGGTTTACCTTCTTTCCATTGATTCTCTTCAACCATGGATGTGACTTTAGACTTTGTAGCTCTTTTATTTTTCCTTTTCATCTTTTTCTTGCATTTTATTCTTTTCTTTAGCTTTCAACAAGACATATCCTTTCCTCTCTCCCTCTTTCTTTTTTTCTTTTTTAACATCAAACTCTTTTCATACCCATTTTTCTTTAGGTTTCCTCTTTCATAGCCACCCTCAATTTATGGATTTTCCATTGGTTGAGGTGCACAATACCCGATGTCGGGTCATGGCCAAGATTGAGGTTACTTTTTACATTAGTCACCCTCAACATAGACTCATGGCCTAAGTTGAGGTTCACATGTCTAAGGATGGACCGGGGCCAAGATAATAGATTATGGAAAGGTGAGTTAGGAGTTTAGAAAGAAATGGTCTCAATTAGGATCAAGGCATTTGGATCAAAGGGAACATTTATTTTATTTGGTTGGATTCTTCTTTTAGGCAATTTATGGATTTATCATAACAAGGGCCTATGATCAGTTCCTAGCCTCTAGAGTAGATTATCTTAGAAGGACTAACCGAGCAGGTTCTAGATTGGCACAAAAACTGTTTGAACAATCAACTATTCTCACACACTCTTGGCACATAGTTTCATTATCAAATTACCTAGTTCAAGTTTTAGCTTAAGTCATGCCATCAAGTTAGTTCATTATCATGTCATACTCAGAGCCAACACATTCAACTCATTCTAGTTTATTTTAGCATATATCACAAATTATTTTTGGACAGGTATAAGTTCTTTCAAAAAGTTGCCATCACGCTTCATTCTTTCTCATGCTTATACACATACAATCCTAACACATGCCGGTTCAACAAAAATTAAGCAGTCTCTTGGGGGAAAAGAACACAGGCAAGAAAAACCCAAGAGAGGATTATGAGTTGAGTTACTTTGACTTCACCCTATCACTAATAATCCATTTACCCCACCCCCAACAAAAAAAATAGGTGCAATTGTCCCCAAAGCACACAAAATGCAGTAAAAGGTAATGGATTTGGGTGAAACAAAGTTGTGGCGCATAGCGCCGACGAACCATCAACAAGTGGGTGGGTTCGATTTCCCAGATCCCGCTACAACAACATTGGGGACACCCTAAATAGTGCCCACGTCAGCAATCACAGTAATCTCAGTAGTGCTATCAATCATTCTAACCGCACCATCAGTGGTGCTCACATCATGACTCTCAACAGTCGAAACCTCGATAATAGACACAGAACTCGAAGCCCCACGTGCACTCTCATGAACCTTCTGCTGGCGCTACTCCTCATCTATAATAAAGGCCTTTCTAGCTTGTTCAATCCACTGGCGCTCCCACTTCTTTGCTCGGGCCTCCTCAGTAGTGTTAGAATTTTGGCTGGAGTGGTGCCTCTTCCCACGAGCGCGGGTGGGCTCGGGCTATGCTTCTATATCCTCTTTTAATAGAGCATCAATTACGGTATCATCAGCCAATGCAGTGGGTGCATATTCTGGCTCATCTGTGGGAGCAACATGGATGGAATCAATGTCTGCCTGGAGACTTTCTAACTTAGTCCAAATGGAGGAAAAATCTGTGACCGGGGCAGGATGTGCAAGTACTCTCAACTCAAAGGCATCCAGGCGCTTATGAACGGACCAAACCTTCTGATCCATCATGGCTTCCATCCTCTTCTCCATCCTAGGCTCGGAATCTGCAATGGACTTCTACATCCAGGGCATCACATGGTGAAGCAGTGTGGCCATCTGGGCCTCCATTTTCTGAACTTGAACTAACGGAACAACAGAGGCTCCATAAGGCGGGGTGGTTCTAGGTGAGCTGGGGGCTTGACTAGCGGCCTGAGAAGAGGAGGATGGGGTATCATCAGTATGGGTTGGAGGGGCACGCTCATCACCCTGCATCACCTCCATAACATCTACTAAATTAGTACCCAATGACACATTGATCTGCGGACCTCTGCGAGGTGCTGCCAAATTTGCCTCGTCCCAAATCAGGACAATATCTAGGGTCCCCGTTGCGTGTATCAATTTGTCACAATGCCAGATCGTCACACCACAGTCCTTGCATAGTGGAAAAATTAGGCACGAAAAAGGGTAAGTAGTGGAGCTCTTGAACACCCTCTCTTGAATCTCTGCCAATAGCATGCAGGCGAAGTTTATCTCGAACCCCGGTACTAATGCTGCCACCATTACTACTCTATCCCGTGTAAGTGCATTGTCGGCCTTTGTGGGCAACACTCTGTTCCGCTCGAGCAACCAAAAAGACTTGGCCACCAAATTCAAGGTGGCCTTCCGAATACCATAATGTGGTGAGCTAACCCACTCCACATACTCTCCATCTGCAGCTATGTGCCTGGCCAACCACAGTAAGACACCCTCCCTCTGTTCGGCATTATGCATGAAGGCTCCACTTCTCAAAACATCCCATCTGTAATCAAATTCGACCGTGTTGAGTGCCCCAGTGTGATCAGGACAAGGGACATAGGGGAATTGGCTGATGGTGGTATGTGATATGTCCACTAGAAAACCACGGACCATAGAGAAGTGATAGGAACCTGGCATGTGCGCTTGAACCACTTGCCAATCGAACCTCGGAGAGTGGCAGCATATGAGGCATAGAACTCCCACACAATCTCCTTGCTATAAGTCCCAAGATCTCGAGCCATTTAGTTGAATTGTGAAGCTGAAAAAGCCAGTGAATGTCGAGAATAGTATGTAAGCTCCCCGTGATGACTATGCGCTCTTCCGTAATAAGTCGGGCCATCCTCTCTTTCACATTCAGCATTCTGGCATCCTGGTAGATTTTCCATTGCCCCTCAACACACCATCTGTTTGGATCCCCAACCACCGGATCAGGGTTGTAGCTTTATGACATTAAAACTTCTCCCGAACTAGTGGCCTCATCAGACGAGGCAGCTTTTTCATGTGATCCTGAGGCTGTGGCGGATCCAGAACCAGAGCCGAAAGCAAAGGCGGGGTCTAAGCCGGAAGTAGAACCAGCCTCAGAATCGGAAGCAGAGCCAGTCGGTGACCCGATTAGTGTGTTCTTCTCATCAGACTGGGAGACAGGGACTACGTCGGTGACCACCTGCTAGGATGTATTTTGGGTAGCTCGAGGTACATTAGGGGATGTCCTCGTGACCGGTGGAACATATGTTGGATCCTGTACTACGGTCGTGTCTTCATCAATCAACCTAAAAGTAGGCTGCACGGATTTTGACTTGCCCTTTTTGGAGTAGGTCACTTGCTTCTTAGGAGCCATGGTACTTGTGGATGTCTAATTAGTACCATAATAAACTCATGACACACTCGAAAATATTTTAGAACTAAGAACGAAAAAAAACAAAAAATAGAAAAGAATTCAAACACTGGCTTCAGTGACCACCTATGGTGGGCATATTCGCTCAGTAGGCTGACTTACGGTCCGTGGATCCATTCAGTAGATCTGAGGTACCAAAAATTTGGTCTCTGATGAGAACCAGAGATGTGCAGAATGGTCCATAGATTGATCTACGGACCGCAGTCCACTTACGTGGTTCCACACTTGGTGAAATTCTCATGTGCCACCAACCACAGGCCTAATCTACGATTCGTAGATTGACCTACAGTCCGTAGACGGAGTCTCGTGGATGGGATCTGTGCCAGGTTTCAGTCATCCTTCATGTTGACCCCAATTTGACCAATTTCAACAATATCAACTAATATAATCATGCATTTCAACAAAAATATACTAGTTCATCATTCTAAGGGTTTCGATTATTAAATTTACAGGAATTGCACAAAAATTAGGAACCCTAAGCCGAAACTTGCATTTAGACTCTCATTATATTGGTTGTATACATTATAAAGATGCACAATCACTATCTATCGTCCCAAGGGTATTTGTATTTTTAATTTAGCATGCTTTTACATACAATCAACTACCCAAGGTCGAGACCCAATTCCGGACTTTCTCTAATCAATCAATGAATCAAAATTCAAAATGAAAGGAAAGTCTATTACCTTACAGCAATGGGAATGAAGTGATTGTCTGACGACTCGAGACTTCCAACAACCTTTTGCTTGCCTTTCGCACCGAACCCAAACACGGAACTTTGAAAATGTGGAATGGGATAAAGTTGAGGAAGGAGAGAGTGCTTTGTGAAATAGGAGGATTAATATGGGGTGATTGATGGTGGATTTATGGTAATATGGCGTGATTGGAGTAGTTAGAGGGGTGTAGAAACGGTTTTGGGTTATAAATGGGGGAAGTGGGAATGATTTGAAAAAGAGGGGGTTTTATTTAAAAGATGTTCGGGTCCAGTCAGGCAGACTAGGGTTTGGACCCACGAGACCCTGTCTACCGTCCGTCGGTCCATCTACGGTCCGTAGCTGACGACCGTAGATCGCACTTGCACTTTTATAAATTTAGGAACCTTACCTGGGATCTACAGACACCATTCACGGTCCATGGACTGAACCACGGACCATAGATGGGGTCCGTAAATCTCTGCACCGGTCCTTTTTCTGTAGATTTTGCTTTTCGTCCCTGCACATGTAGCACCCATTAGTCCATTCTTTTTACATTTTCTGGACACTTTTTAGACACGGACTCTATGTTATGCTATATCTAGCCAACACTTACCAAAAAGAAAACACCTATCTAAAGGAATACAGAAAAAAACAACTAAACAATGTAAACTACTAAAACGAAAACCTATAGTTGGCTAGATTGTACATTTTGGGTTGCCTCCCAAGCAGTGCTTGAATTAACGTCGCGGCACGACACATGCTCTTGATTACTCAGACTTCATCAAGAACATAGGCCTCAACAACCTCTTGCACACTTTCCGCGTGTCCCAGATAGATCTTGATCCTTTGCCTGTTTACCATGAACCTTGTTCCTTCACTTTTCTCAAGCTCAACCACTCCATGGGGAAGCATTTTTGTGAGCAAAAATGGCCCGGTCCATTTGGACTTGAGTTTTCCCGTAAACAAGCGCAACCTAGAGTTGAATAGAAGCACAAGATCACCCACAACAAATTCTCACTTTTCAATTCTTTGATCATGATACTTCTTCATCTTTTCTTTGTACAAGGCTTAACTTTCATAAGCTTTTAGGCGAAACTCATCAAGCACATTCAAGTCATTCATTCTTTGATTAGATGTGGCGCCCCAATCCAAATTTAGCTTTTTCATCGCCCACATAGCCTTATGCTCTAGCTCTACCAGTAAATGGCAAGAGTTCCCATATACAAATTGGTAGGGAGACATACCTATGGGAGTCTTGAATGCGGTGCGACAGGCCCATAGAGCATCATCAAACTTCCTTGACCAATCCATTCTATTAGCATTCATAGTCTTTGCCAAAATCTGTTTGATCTCTCTGTTGGACACTTCAACTTTCCCACTAGTCTGCGGATGGTAATAAGTGGCTACATTATGCCAAACACCATATTTCTAAAGTAGCACCTTGAACAACTTATTACAAAAGTGGGAACCTCCCTCACTAATAATCGTCATCGGTGTACCAAATCTGGAGAAGATAGTCTTTTTCAAGAAAGCGGTGACACTTTTACCTACATTGTTGGGGAGCCCTACTGCTTCCACCCACTTCGATACACTATCAGCCGCAACAAGAATATACTTCATCCCATGTGAACTTACAAATAGACCCAGAAAATCAATGCCCCATACATCAAACAACTCAATCACCAATATCGGATTCATAGGAAGCTCTAGCATCTTTGGCAACGGTCACAAGACTTGGCGAAATCATGAGCATCTTGGTGGATGGTGGGCCAGTAGTGACCACACTGCAAAATTTTATGCATAGTCCGGACACCACTATGATGCCCACCAACAGGCGATGAATGACACGCCTCTAGTATACCCATCATCTCGACCTCTGGCACACAACGATGAATAATCCCATAGTCACAACTACGATACAAATAAGGCTCATCCCAAAAGAATTTCTTCACATCATGCATAAACTTTTTCCTTTGGTGAAAAGACAAATCAGGTGGCACCAAATCGCTTGCCAAATAATTAGCAAAGTCTGTGAACCAAGGAATCAGATCATTAGAAGCAGCTAATACCGTTCATCTGGAAAAGCATCATTAATTTTAGCCCTATCACCAAGCTTTAGCATAGCCTCTTCCTCCAATATGGACAAGTGATCGGCAACTTGATTTTCCGTCCCCTTTCTATCTTTTACCACAAAATCAAACTCTTGCAGCAATAATACCCATCTGATCAACCTCGGTTTTGCATCCTTCTTCGCCATCAAATACCTCAAAGTAGAATGGTCAGTATGCACTATGACCATAGTACCAAGCAAGTAGGATCGACATTTTTCGAATATGAAAACCAACCTCTTGTTCAGTTACCGTATAGTTATTTTGGGCAACATTTAGAGCTATGCTAGCATAGTAAATAGGATGGAGAATTTTCTCTTGCCTCTGTACCAATACCACACCAAGTGCCACTCCACTCGCATCACACATTACCTCAAACGGTAGTCCCCAATCTGGTGAAATAATGATAGGTGCAATAACTAAGTTCTACTTCAACTCTCCAAATGCTCTTAGACAAACATCATCAAAATAGAACTTACACTCCTTCTCTAGCGGTTTGCAGAAGGGATGCGCAATTTTTGAGAAATCTTTGATGAACCTCCTATAAAAACCTGCATGCCCAAGAAAACTCCTAACACCTTTTACATAAATAGGTGGAGGAAGTTTTTCTATCACCTCAACTTTCGCTTTATCTACCTCAATGCCCATCTCAGAAATTCGATGACCTACCACTATACCTTCTTTCACCACAAAATGGCATTTCTCCCAATTGAGCACTAGGTTGCAGTCTTCACACCTTTTAAGCACCTTAGCCAAATGATCCAAACATTGATCAAAAGAATCAACTACCACAGAGAAATCATCCATAAATACCTCAATAGTGTCCTCCACCATATTAGAGAATATCGACATTATACAACGCTGGAAGGTTGCTGGAGCATTGCACAACCCCAATGGCATTCGGTTGAAGGTGAAAGTCCCACAAAGGCAAGTGAAGGTGGTCTTCTTTTGGTCCTCCAGAGATATAGAGATCTTATTGTAGCCAGAAATAACTATGAAGAAAACAATACCAACCCTTACCAGTAAGTCTATCCAACATCTGATCCATGAACGGCATACAGAAATGGTCCTTTTCTGTCCAAGCACTTAGCTTTTGGTAGTCCATGCAGACTATCAATGAAGTCACGGGCCGCATCAGAACAAGCTTGTTTCTCTTATTAGTAACAACAATAATCCCACCTTTCTTGGGCACACACTGAATAGGACACCCCAAACTACTATCTGGAATGGGATAGATAACTCCAGCTGCCAACCACTTGATGATCTCCTTTTTGACTAACTCTTGCATAAGAGGATTTAATCTTTGTTGGTCCTCAATACTAGGTTTGTGATCCAGGATGAGTTGGATTTTATGAGAACAAATACCGGGAGGGATCCCAATAATATCCGCAATAGTCCACCCAATGGCTAGATTGAACCTCTCCAATATGGCAACCAAACACTCTATTTGTCGCCCATTCAAATCAGCCGCAATAATGACTGGTAAAATATCATCTTTTCCCAAAAACATGTACCTCAAATACCGTGGTAGAACCTTAAGCTCTAATTTCGGTGCCTCCTCAACAAACGGTCGTGCAGGTGGGGACTCACGATTTTTCATGTCCAACGCTAACTTATTTGGGTTTTACCAATATTCACACTTATCAAGTGCAGTGACCAGCTCATCATACTCTTCAATACCATCACTGTCGAAATTCATCATAACCGCTGCTAATTCCTCAACACCCACTCTCTCCTCAACCTGGACCTCAGAAACACTCTCAACTCTATAGGTTATTGCCGATACCAATTGGAGCTCACTACTTTGCTTCATAGACCTACAAATATTGACAGTTGCCTCTTCATTGTTTAGAATGAATTTCATCTGCCTTTTTTCCATATAAACCAAAAGCGCGCCCCGTAGCTAAAATTGGTCTCCCAAGAATGATTGGAACCTCAAAATAAACTTCGTAGTCAAGAATCACAAATTTCCTAGAAAGATGAACGACTCCACTTTCACTATTACATGATGGAGCACACCTATGGGTCTCTTCACAATTCTGTCGGCCATGAGTTATCGCTTCACAGTCATTTTTGGATCTCCCAGACCCAGCTTTTTGTAAATCGATAATGGCATCAGATTAATGCTAGCCCCAAGACTACACAATGCCTTAGCAAAATGCAACAACTCGATGGTACATAGAATAGTAAAGGCACTAGGATCCTCCTTCTTCTGCACAAGGGACCTAGTAGCAATAGCACTACAATGTTGCAATCTATCATCATCCTCGAAGCTCACGACCCTTTTCTTTGTCACCATATCCTTTATAAATTTTACAGACCCATGTATTTTCTCCAAAGCCTTTATCAACGGAACATTGATGGAAAGCTGCTTCAACATGCTAATAAACTTGCGGTATTTGCTTTCATCAGTATTTTTCACTAACCTTTGTGGGAAATGAGGTGCAGGTCTCGGTAGGGGGACAACTTTCTGAGTTACCTCTTCTTCCTTCTCTGTCGTATTCTCGGTCTCTCCAGTCACCTCAACCACATCATGATCTTTACTAGTATGAGTTTCTACCCCAGAGGGCATTGGTGGATCAATAGTCTGTTTACCTCCTCGGGTCGTGACTTTCAATGCAATGTCTATCATTTTTGGATTTTGGATAGTAATACAAAGAAGAGTGCCAGGTTGACGTGAGTTCACTGTAGTCGACAACTGAGTCATCTGTAGCTCAAGATGCTTGATTGACACTACGTGGGTGTCAACTTTTTGACCAATACCAGACAAGTCATTTCACATCTCCTTGACATTCTTATAGTCGCGTTAAACTTCCTCATCATCTTCTACATCATATCCTCAATACGTGACTTATTACCTCCCGCTTCCCTAGGAGCAGAATTTCAATTTTGAGGAGGAACAAAAGGTCAAGCCCGATGGTTTCTGTTGCCATTGTTTTTTTGGTTGTAATTGTTGTCGCGATTGTAGTTCCCATCCCAGAAAAATTGACCATCGTTGTTGTAATTGCCATAGTTCCGACTTTGGTTTTCTTGACCTTGGCACCAATTATCCGTGTTGGAACCTTGGGCGTTTGGTCGGAAACCCCCCATCTGCTCATTCACCGCATAAGCATCCTCTTAAAAATAATACTCCTCTGCCGGTGGTGGAGTTCTAGTCAAATAGTTCATAGCATTTACCTTCTCCGCTCCTCTAGTAACATGCTTTAACACCAACCTTAGTTCAGTTATCATCTGTGCCATCTCCTCGTGAATCTTATCTGCGGGCTGGTTGTTTGAAGCTTGAACGACAAATGTGCTCCTCATAGTGTCTGACTTTATAGTGCTCCAAGCTTTATTATTTTGCGATATCTACTCCATATTTTCTGTAATTTGTGCAAATGTGCATTTACCATACGAACCCCCCGCAATAGTAACGAGCACTACCTTACCATTATCATCATGTCGTCGGTAGAAGTACTCCTTCAACGACGCATCATCAATACGGTGATTCAGGACACCCCTCATGAAGGCAATGAACCTATCCCAAGAACTACTCACAGACTCTCCAGGTAATGCTACAAAGTTGTTGACTTTATCCTTCTTGTTCAACTTCTTGGACACTCGAAAGAATCTTGCTAAAAACGCCTCTATCAACTTCTTCAATGTATATATATTGAGTTGTAAGGGAGTTCATTGAACCATACAGCAGCATCTCCGATCAATGATAGGGACAACACACGCAACCCTATGACGTTCATATCCCAATCCGATCGACCTATACAACTTTTGCAGATATGATTAAGATTGGCTATGTGAGCATGTGGATCATCAGCTGGCAACCCCGCAAACAAGCCCCTCACTGTAAGCATTTGCATTAAGCTACTGGTCACCACAAATGTATTCCCCTGAGGTAGAGTCCGTAGGACAAGAGGTCCATCAGAATCGGCAATATTAAGGTTGACCTTGAAGTTTTCATGCAGACGTGGTCCTTGTGGTTCGTGTGCTCTCAGTGCATCTTCCAATCTATTCTCAACTGGAGCCTGATTATTCGCATCAATTACCCTTGGTGGTTGCAATCCCACACCGTCACCTAACTCTCCCTTAATAAGGTTAACCGGAACTCCTTGTTTATTCATTCTCCGCAAAGTTCTATTCAGTTCGGGATCGTAGGGAGTAAGTGGTTCGCCTTGGCTCCGTGTATTTGGCATACACTAGAGTAAGACCCTGAGAGAGACAAACACAAAAGAAAAAGTAAAATTAGGAAATATTTGACTAAAGTTCAATAATGCAATTAAACTTAATCTAAAAGCTTTATTCCCCGGCAATGGTGCCTAAATTTGATATGCTCAAATTACACCTCTTTTCAGAAGAATAAGCTATCCTTATCACGTAAAGAACCCAACTTGTAGGTTGGGGTCGATCCCATGAGGAATATGGTTTAGACTTAAGTTCAATAATAATTATATTCCTTTAGCCAATGTATTTCCGAGACAAATAAGTAAAAGGGGTGGGGCGGGGATTTGTGTAACAAATTTGGAAATTATGAAAGTAATTAGTAAGCAAGATTTAAACTTTTGTTGTTATCAAATTAAGAAAGAAACTAGGGGGTCTGTGTTCCCCATAAGCTCAAAACTCTGTAATCCTAGTAATAGCAATCCCATCCTTTTGAGTGTATTACATACAGTGCGATAAGTTATGTATCTCTAAATCCTTGGTCCGACATCTAGAGAATTTCAACTCGCACCTTGGTCCGGCTACGTGTTTATAATTTACTAACCCTTATCATTACCTCATATTAGATGTCAAATCAAAGTATCGCTTAGGTTTCACCATCGCACAATTCAACATTAATTCTATTAGATAGTATCACACTAAATCTATGTTGATAATTCTTTTCTGATTAACTACCTTCTTTTTCTGGCAAGTAGAAACAAGGCGAGTACTAACGTTGCTCACCGTTAAAAAGACTTCTAGACGAAAGAATTATCAATGCATGCAAAACACTATTTGGGAATTACTTAGTTACTATTCATACTTCGTTAATTGCTCAAGGATCTGATGCTTATCGTGACCAACGACACTAACCTACAGTATGAGTGTCTAGGATTGTTGATAATAAAGTAACCCAACCAAAGGTTGGGGTCGTGTCCCGAGAGAGTGGTTGTGAAAATAGTAGTTAGGCTAGAATTTTGTTTTATTTTGCTGTAGTTTGAGAAATTATCGAATAAAAACAAAGTAAATTCAAATGGGTGACACCAAAGTGTCAAATATCAATGGGGGTTTGTCACAAATATAGCTAAATCAACAAAAATAAAGAGAAAATTCAAGTATGGAAGAAAGTTCTTGGGGTATGACTGCAATACAAATTGAGATAAATCATTGGGTACATTCTTTCGATAAGAAATTTACAAGATAATAGTGACTAGGCTAAGCTTTACATGGAAATAAGTTCCCTCTCGGGCAACTTACCCCGTTTCAAATGGGTTCTTCTCGGACACACACTTGCCCCATGAAGACCAGCCTACACCTTACCCCACTCACTCTCTCGAGCTGAGTGTTAGGCTATGGGACTAGGGTTCACCCTCTTTGGATGAACCTCATGTTGACACACTCGTTAGGCCATCAGTCTAGTGGTCTTGGTTTCGCGACCACCCTCTCGGTCAAGCCGAAAACACATCGATGGTTTTGTATTTGCAACTACAAACCCATTAAATTGAACCACAACCACTAGGTTAAATCACCATTAAAATACATCTAACCTATCATCAAGCAAAACCCAACAACAATATCAATACATATTTGCTAAATCACACCCTAAGAATGGGGGTTTTTAGCCACACATCAAGAAATAACAAAATACACCTAAAATGATACTAAAATCAAATGGGTATAAGAAATTAAACCTTGATTTAAGCAAAGGAAGAAGAATGGAGAAGACCTACTTCCAACTTGGGGAAGATGAAATCCTTCTTTCTTTAAGTCTTCCACAAAAACCTTCTCCAAACTTGAGAGAAAATATCCCAAAGAGTACTATTCTATTTTGGAAATTAAAATAAATGTTCGACTCTACTAAAAATTAATAACAAGTTTAGTATTTATAGACTTCAGAACATAGTGCTGGCGGATCTTTCGGCAAGGTTAATCGAAATCGCTGATTAACTCGGCGATTCGCCCTTTTGTGTAGTTCATCGCCATCTTGCACTATCCTTCAGCATCGTCGTGTTTTGTATTATTGGGCGACATAGTACTGCTTTGTGGAACTATTCGGCGAAGCACATACTTCTCCTATCATCGCCTTTTTGATCCTACTCCTTTAGGGCTTCACGTACTGGAACAAAAGGCGAAGTGTATCCCTTTGGCAAATCGCCAAGTGTGCTTGGCGATGCTCAGGCTTCAGCTTCTTCGTTCTTTTCAGCCTTTTCGTTCCTTTTTGCGCCTAAGTGTCCATGCTTCCACTAAAACTTCAAATACATGAAACTTAAGAGTTTTCATCAGATATTGAGACAAAATAAACATTTGACGACACTATTTCTATCAAAATAAAGCCCTAAATAAGTCCAATTTGTGGACTTATCAACACTCCCAACTTAAACTTTTGCTTGTCCTCAAGTTCAGCAGTTCAAATAGGATGTCTCAAAAAGTGCTACACAATACTCAATCATCAATGCACACAAAAAGACTCAATTTACTCATGCAAGGATCAATTGTGCACTCAAAGATTCAAATTGTGACACACCATTACCAAAGATTCTCACGCTCGCAATACTTTATACTTGTGCAGGTTCAAGCTCAACAAGAAGTATCTAAATGCCCTCACATAAAGAATGATTCTGTATTCACACACAGAGGTTAATCAATTTAAGATCAGGAATCAGATGCAATGCTCAAACTCAGTAAGAGGAACACAATGCATGTTTTTCACCCATAGGTTTGCCCTTATTTTCCAATCGACTTTAGATTCGGCTTACTCTAGATCAAAAAGGTCTTTCTAAGGCTTGTAATGGGGATGAGTGCAAAGGCATGGTCATTTAGGTTCAGTGACTTCTTTTTTTTCTCATGAGATGTGGTATTCTCAAGGCATTCCCTTTATTCCTTTATCAATTCTTTTTCTAGTTCTTCTAAGTCATCTTTTTATTCACCTCCATGGATTACTTGGAAACCTGATTTCCTTTGTACTTTATTCCAAACACTTTTTTTTTCTTTTTTTTTTGAAGGGGTTCCATTTTTATGCAACACCATGTGTTAAAGGAGGACTTTTCTTGCACTTCTTGACTTCTCCTTTTCCTTTTCACCACACCCCCAACTTAGGCTTTTGGCCTAAGTTGGCTATTCGCTAAACCACAAATCAAAACGATTATAGGTTGTGGGTCAAGTAAGGTCTAATGTCCATCAAGGTTCTTCCAAAGAATGGTAAGGCTCACGGGGTGTCCAAAAGAGTTTCACACGCTCATTGGTAGGCCACAAAATAGGTATATGTCAAATTTGGCTAACACTCTTTAAAGTTGCCTAAGATCATCTCAAGAGGACACCTTTCTAAATCAATCAAACTAACGGGGAAAATTCTGGGTTTATTCATGCATGGTTCAAAGTAAGCTCATCACATGAGGCATCGATACTTAAGTCAGACAAGACTACACACTTTCGCTAGTGTGCAAGGGTCATTAAAAGAGAATCAATTTGAGAAATGACTAATCACAACGAGATGAAAAAAGTTCACATATTCTCTACGCAACTTCATTTGTTCTTGTCGTGGCCGCACATTCATGTTTGTTCGATTGAGAGCACTATTCAAGTCATCGATATTGATCGAAACCTAGACTTGAATTTGTACAAGACCAACCACTTTCAACACATGAGGTGGCGAAAATTTTCAAAAAATGAAAATTTTTCGGAAGGGTCAAAATTTTTTTTCAATTAAACTCAAAAGAGAGCCATAAGCTCAAACAATTGCAAAACAGTTTTTAAAAACACAATTAAAATCAGACAACCCAAATGTACACCAAAACACAAGTATCTAAAATAAGCAAAACAAGGTGGGCCTTACCCCGCCACAAATAAAAACATTTGTCCTCAAATGCAAATAAAAAAAATCATTTCAAATGAGTACAAAATTGCTAAAAATAAATTCGGGGTTCGGAAAACCAACCTTAGATGCCAATTAAAATACTTTTGAAATGCTAGGAGGCAATGTAATCCACTCCAAGCACTAATGATCGACTACAATACTAAAGGGAACAAATAATCTAGAAAATATTACCATGATGTGAGGTTGAGAAGTTTAAAAGGAGGGAGAGTGGGAAAATTTAAGAATGCTGAGATTTTTGGCACTTTATAACCGTTCAGTTCTTGTCCATTCGGCGTTGTTAGTCAACTCGCCGACCCACTCAACGGTCCACCGAGTGGCCATTTATCTCATTCTTTCTTCCAAATCTTCAATTTTCTGGGGGTGAGATCGGCGGTTTGCATCGAGATCGCCAAGCAGGTTGGCGATACGCCGAGTTGTTTTTCAAGTTCGCCGAGTTTCACAAGCTCTGTACAATTCTTGTATTGAGTCAAACGGCGGATCCAGTTGGGCTCGCCGACCTATTTAGCGACTCGTGGAATGGACTTTCTGGGCACCAACCTGAGATTTTCCACAGTTTCATCGATTTATCTACAACATCAACACACAATTATTAATTAAAGTAAAATCCTAAATTTACGACCTTGGGTTGCCTCCCAAAAAATGCCTTATTTAATGTCGTGGCACAAGACAACTCCTCACTCAAGTTCCATATGTGAGGTTTGCCTCATATTCATAAGGCCAGCCCTCTTTTGGCTCTAGGTAGAGGACATGCATACACAAACAATAAATAAAGAAAAACAAAACTAAAAGTAAAATTAGTAAAAACTACACTAAAAAGAACAAAAAGCTCTAATTAACTACATTTTCACGTGACACCACTCCCCGGCAGCGGCACCATTTCGACACTAACCTACAGTACGAATGTCTACGATCGTCGATAATATTGTAATCCAACCAAGGGTTGGGGTCGTGTCCCAAGGGAGTGGTAGTGAAAATAGTAGTTAGGTTAGAATTTTGTTCTAGATAGTTGTAGTTTGAGAAATTATCGAATAAAAACAAAGTAAATTGAAATGGATGACATCAAAGTGTCAAATATCAATGGGGGTTTGTCACAAGTATAGCTAAAACAACAAAACTATAGAGAAAATTCAAGTATGGGAGAAAGTTCTTGGGATGTGACCGCAATGCAAGTTGAGATAAATCATTGGGTACATCCTTTCGATTGGAAATTTACAAGATAATAGTGACTAGGCTAAGCTTTAGATGGAAATAAGTTCTCTCTCGGGAAACTTACCCTGTTTCAAATGGGTTCCCCTTGGACACCCAGTTGCCACATGAAGACCTGCCTACGCCTTACCCCACTCACTCTCTCGAGCTGAGTGTTAGGATATGGGACAAGGGTTCACCCTCTCGGGCTAAACCTAATGTCGACCCACTCCTTAGGCCATTAGTCTAGTGGTCTTGGTTTCGCGACCTCCCTCTCTGGCAAGTCGAAAACACATGGGTAGTTTTGTATTTACAACTACAAACCCATTAAATTGAACTACAACCACTAGCTGAAATCACCATTAAAATACATCTAACTTATTAGCAAGAAAGACCCAACAACAATATCAACACATATTTGCTAAATCACACCCCAAGAATGGGGTTTTTAGCCACACATCAAGAAATAATAAAATACACCTAAAATGTTACTAAAATCAAATGGGTATAATAAATTAAACCTTGATATAAGCAAAGGAAGAAGAATGAAGAAGACCCACTTCCAACTTGAGGAAAATGAAATCCTTCTCTCTGCAAGTCTCCCACAAAAACCTTCTCCAAACTTGAGAGAAAATCTCCCAAAAAGTACTATTCTATTTTGGAAATTAAAATAAATGGTCGACTATCCTAAAAATTAATAACCAGTTTAGTATTTATAGAGTTCAGAAAATAGTGATGGTGGATCATTCAGCTAGGTTATTCGGAATCACCAATTAACTCGGTGATTTGCCCTTTGGTGTAGTTCTCCGTCGTCCTGCACTATCCTTCAGCATTGTCATTTTCTGTATCATTGGGCGACATAATACTGCTTCGTCAAACTATTCGGTGAAGCACCGACTGCTTCTTTCATCACCTTTTTGATCTTACTTCTTTAGGGATTCGCGTACTGGAACAAAAGGCAAAGTGTGTCCCTTCGGTGAATCACCAAGTGTGTTTGGCGATGCTCAGGCTTCAGCTTCTTCGTTCTTTTCAGCCTTTCTGTTCCTTTTTGCGCCTAAGTGTCCCTGCGTCAACTAAAACTTCAAATACCTGAAACTTAAGAGTTTTCATGAGATATTGAGACAAAATAAACATTTGAGGACACTATTTCTATCAAAATAAAGCCCTAAATAAGTCCAATTTGTCGACTCATCAGGTTCCCACAACCCTAGTTGTGGATTTAGTTACCCATATTAGCAAGAAAATAATTCATAATGTTTGAAGAATAAATCATGAACCTACGTGGTAGAGTAGAATAATCTCAGAATTTCAAAGTAAAACCCGCCAAAATGTCCTTAGGAAATTAAGAATGCGTGCAAAGCAGAGCCAGACATCTCTCTATTTCCCAGTATTAATCATTGCATTGTGCAAAAGATCTCGGGTGCCAAGAGATCCAAAGAAGGATGTAGAATTGGTTGCCACCGCCTCTACTGATATCCGTAAGATCAAAGCTGAATATCTTAAGGACCAAGCGGAAAAGAAGCAGAAGGAAGTACTGACCACTGGAACTATACTTGCAGAGACATTTTTACCTACTCTGGTCCGTAGGCCTTCAGGTATATCTGACGCTATTACCACTTCTACTGACCCTATAGGTCCCTCTGTTGCTGCATTACCACCCATACCTAATGTTGTCGTTGCCTCCTATGAGCCGATCACTCAAGCATCCTTGATCCAGATGTGATAGCTCGCTCAATCTACTGATTTTTGGGCTGCGAACATAGAAAGCTCCATTCCAAGAATGGTTGAGGTTGCTCTCGATGATGTTGTGGAACCACTGAGCACTACGATTGATAATCTAGCAGCCAGGATAGCAGTGTGTACGCGCGACTAAGGAGCCACAAAAGAGGTGACAGGCTTAAAGGCCGCCATTGCAAAGCTGAGAAAAGATGTGGACTACCGCAACTTTGATATCATTACTCTAAATATTTCTCTAAAAAGAGATAGTACTAAAAATTTCTCATGAACTCTTCTGGAAATTGGTGTTTCCTTTCATCTTAAATGTAGAAACATTTACTCTTGGGATACTTAGTTTTATATATTATTTTGGAAAAAAATGAACTCAACTTTACTCATCCTCAAATTCAAGTACTGAAGTCTTAAAACAAGTTTAAAAAATATTGTAAAAGACTTCTTAAAGTTACTCGAAAGGACTCTCAAGAATTAACTCTTAACTTAACCTTAAATTTGAATTATGAATTCAAGGTTATGATTGATGATATGAATGATCTGTCAATGCTTAGATATTGTTCAGAGTGTAGATATTCAGTAGAAATATAGGTACGATATGAGGGAACTCACACGCAAAGGACAAAAGTGTAAGGTACCGGGCGACCCTAGCGCACTGAGTGCGCGGGGCTCTAGCCTCTGAACTACTAAAAGTGATTTGGGGCTCACAGAGTGGCGCGGTGCCCCAAGGCCCAAACTATAGAACCCATTTCCTGGCGCAGTGCGCCGCGCTAGACCCTGCCTTGAAATACGCAACAAATTTTCCTTCTCATTTTCTTACCCCAATTCGCCTAGAATCAAATGGTTTCTTCCCAACTCACTTAGATTGGAATACTCCACATAAGTACATGATAATATACTCAAAACAACACTCTAATTACTAATATTAATCTCTAGGAATCATTAAAACCCCAACAATCAAGATTAAGAATGAAATCTCAAGAAAACTCATCAAGAACTCAAATCCTTCAACCTCAAGAACAAAATTGCATTGAAAATAGCATGATTGGTGTGTGTGCGAATGAACCCAACACTATTAGAAATCACATACCTCTTATGGATCAAATCCTTGGCAAAACAATCCCCGATTCACAAGAAAACTTGATGAACTCCTTGAACCTTCTCTCTTTTTTCCTGCTTTCTCTTCTTGAACTGTCTTCCAAAACCCTAAGTGTAATTAGCATTGTGAAAACTGAATTAAATAAGTTAGAGCCCTAAAAGCTTACTAAAAATGCTTAAATCTGAAGGGGTAAGAAAAAGACCAAAATACCCCTTATAGTTTCGAGTAATTTTCTTTAACTGGATAGGCTGATTTCAAACTGGCATATCTCCCTCATCTGAACTCGAAAATTAGAAAACTCAGTGTTGTTGAAAAGAGGATTACAATAACTTTCATTTGGTATCTTATGGGCCACCTAAATCATCATGTACTGAATGTTTTGGTCCTTTGAAATTGACCAAAATTCATAACTTATCATAACTTTGCAAAATTTATAATGTAGCTATTTCCAGCGCTTTCTAAATTTAGCTCTCTCTAAGGTGGATGTTACATGTAGACCATGGTGAACTCTAAGCTTTATCTTTTACTTTCTAGTTATGTATCATTTCAGATAGTGTATTCATTTTTAATAAAAGCTACATTTAACTACTAATCACTCTTCTAGTTATCGGTATATTCATTTTAATAAAAGTTATATTTAACTTCTAATCACTCTTCTAGTAATAGGGATTTCCTAGATTTATATACTTATATGAAAGCTAAGTTATGACTTGTTATCTCTATATTATTTATTTCCGCATCATTAATATTTCAGAGAAAAAAATGACTAATCTGACGGAGGGTTAGTTAAGTGTCATCACGATCCTTCTTATTTTGGTTCATAAAAATTACGTCTAATTAAATATGTAGTTTCATATATTAAGCAATGAAAAAAAGAATCCATCCTGATCATAATGTAAATACAGAATATGTGATAATCAAATGTTAAATAACCAATTTAAGTAAGATGGTCAATATAATAAATATATTCAAAGTTAAGTTGAATGACTATAAAAATTAACACTATATATTCAAGAAGTCTAAGTTTCATTAAGTAGAAACTATCTTCAAGAGAGAAAAGTTATCTACCTTTAAAATAGGGGACTCCAAAATTAATTTCTTGAAACAAATATATAAAAAACAATTCAGAAGTCTAAGTGAAAATATATTTCTCCATGGAACCCATATATTATATTTGTTTTTGACGAAACATTGGTGTGGTATGTATTTTTGAGAATTTATTGTGTCCTTACACTCTAAAAGTATACAAAAATACTAAGGGTCTTCCCTTCAAGTGATCGAGGAAAATGTTGAGGTATAACTTTATTGAATTTCAGGATGTAAAACTTAGAATTTTCTATATAGTCTCACTAAGTTACTATTTTCACTTATTGTTTTTTCTCTTTTTTTGACTTTTCATAAATTATTTTTTATGTTCAATAGTTGTATATAAATTCTTTTGAGTGGTCTATGATGTTTTGAGTGTATCTCTGAAAAATCAAAATAAAAGGAATCCGTATTATTAATAAATATTTTAGAAATGATTTTCTATATTTAATAGTTGTATATAAATTCCATAGATTCCGCATATAACATAGTCATGCAAGTGAAATTCATTAGATCTAGCACGAGGTGAATACAATCCTTTTAATATGCACAAACATAAAAAGCTATGTTATTTCATTTTTTTAATAATTTAATTTATGATGTAAATTTTAGATCTACATTGTGATGAATAACGTTTCATACACACTTCATCCAATTCTAAGTGCAAACGATCGCTAAGCAATATAAAACCCAACAAAGGAAGCGGTACGTGCTCAAATTTAATTACGAAGTACAAATGTGATCTAGCTAGCTATAGGAATAGACACTATCGAAAAAGACATGAAACAAATTAAAAGGGTTGACAGGAATGTCAGATGTGGGATTTTTTGTTTGCAATTATCAACTACAAAGTAGTCACTAAAAACTTAAATAATAATACGGAGATGAATTCTCGGGATGTTATCGATTTTAGGAAAATTTCACTATATGGGTAATTGTAACTACTAATACATAGCTAAATATTAGTGGGTAGGCCATACTATGAGTGAAATAGCTTTCTCTCAAACGACTTTCCCACTTCGAGTGATTTCAAACATCACAAGCATAGGAATTAAGAACAACTCATACCTTAATTCATCTACTCTCTAAAGCTAGATGGGTAGGATTGGGTTTAGGATTCACTCTCTCGAGCTGAACCCATGTCAACCCAATACCTACAAACCATTAATCAAAAGCCTTAGCCCCAAACTTCTCTCTGGAGCAAGCTAAGAACACAAAATTTGAACTGCATTCGCAACTATAATTCATCAATTAAACCTCAACTAATGATTAAACCCACTTCAATATAGCATTTAAACTAGTATTTAACAATGCACATAAGCTAATTCGACCCATAATGACATTCTCACGCCTAAGAATTGTGGTTTTAACCAAACATCATAAAAAGGTAAAAACGGTTACCAAATCGATTATCCATCAACTCAGTAAGAATATTCAAGCCTTTACAATGCTCAAAATCAGAAGAAACTAGTAACCCACATGCAAAATCTCTAAATTGTGCCTCAAAAAACCTTCAAGTATACTGGAAGCTATGAAACTTTAAAATAAAACTATCCTAAATGGTAGCAAGCTCCTCATTTTATAGTTCAAAATCCTATTTATAGTCGCCAAAAATTTGCCATGAAGGGCCATTAGGCAAAGTAAATCGGGTTTGCCGAGTGGTTCGGCGAACCGCCCTTTCCTCTCTTTTATCGCCTTTATGCATTGGCTCTCACCATCCTCAAGTCATGTAACTCTAGGCGATCAATCCTTCTATCGCAAAACTGATTGGCGACTCACCGACTGCCCTTTTCCTATCGACGACTTGGTTTCTTCCTCGGGGGTGGCACACTGGAACTTTAGGTGGACTGAATAGCCACTCGGCGATTCGCCAAGTGCTCTTGACGATCATTAGGCTCGCCTTACTCCATTTCTTCAGTTTATTGCATAAATTACCTAAATATTGAGGCTTAAACACAGTTTATAGCGTAAATTAAGTATTTGAGGAGACTAAATTTATCAAAACAAATACCTAAATGAGTCCTACCTTCGTACTCATCAACACCCTCAGCTTAAACTTTTGCTTGTCCTGAAGTAAAACTCAAGATCAGCAGTTCAAAAAGGATGTCTCAAATAGTGCTGCATAAAACTCAACATGAATGTACACAACAAGGTTTAACTTACTCATGCAATGATGAGTTGTGCACTCAAAGATTCAAATTCTGACTCACCATTACCAAAGATGTTCAAGTTCACAATACTTGCTTCAAATACAAGTTCAAGCTCAACAAAGGTACTCAAATTCCCTCACAACAAAGATGATTCAATATTTACATAAAATTTCTCAACAGTTTAAAGTGGAATCACATACAACTCTCACCATCACAAAGATGAACACATGCATGACTTCACCCATAGGTTTGCAAGGCTTGTAACAGGGCTGAGTGTGACGGTATGGTCATTTAGGCTTAGTGGCTTCTACCTTCATGAAGTATGGTCTAAACACCACTTTGTTCCTTTTCTTTAACATTTCAAACATGCTTAAAATCCACCCCATGATTCAACTTCATAAGAAACACCGGATACCCTATTTCTTTCCCAATTTCCACTACTTTATTTCACAACTTTCTCAATTATTTTCTGTTCTTTCTTCTTTTTCATTTTCTTTTCTCTTTTCTCTTCTATTCTTTTTACATGAAGGTGTTCCAACTTTTTAAAAGACATCACTCAAAGGGGGATTTCTCACATTTCTTGATTTTCCTTCTCTTTTCACAATCCCCAACTTAGGCTTTTGGCTTAAGTTGGCTATTCAAACAAATCATACTTCGTGAAGGTTATGGGTTAATGGATAAAGAAATGTCGCAATTGTTCAAGTTTCTTCCAAGAAAAAGGTAAGGCTCAATAGGGTTTAAGCAAGGTTCACACATCTCACGAACTTGGCCACAAAAAAGTTATATTGTCCAATTGTTTTCACTCTTCAAAATTGTTGCCTAAGATCATTTCAAGTGCTTGAATCACTCAATCAACCGGACCAATGAGTCAAATTCTAGGTGTCATCACAAACAAAGTTCAAAGTAATCTCATCACACAAGACATTGGTACCAATATCGAACAAGACTCCACACCTTCTAGCTAGCGTGTAATACTCATCACAAAAGACTCATTCGACAATTGGCTAGTCACAACGAGATGCTAACAGTTCACACATTGTCTATGCAATTTCATTTGCCTCATTGTAGCCGCACATTCATCTCGTACAATTAAGAGAATTATTTAAGTCATCGGTATTGATCACAACCGATACTCAAATTTGCATAAGAAAAGTCACAATCACACACAAAAGAGGTGGCAAAACATTTTAAAAGTTGCTTCATAACTATTTTCATTCAAAACAATAGGCCACAAGCTAAAACATCCAAAAGATCAAGATCAAAACATATATATATATAACAAAATAAGCCCAATATTCACAAACAAGTTAAAATCACAAGAGGTAGGTATGGAAATACCTCACCTCACCCAACAAAAAAAAGAAGTTGTCCTCAAATGCAACTAAAAACCAAAACAAAGTATAACAAGATAACAAAGAGAAAGGGCAAGAATCATCCTGCCAGGCTAAGCCTGGGTGAAGTCTGCATCTTAGTCACTCCGTTTGTCGGGGCATCAGTGCCCAGTGTCTCATCAACCTTGGCTGCACTGGAGCCTGCCATAGTAGTTTCTCTCAAGGAGGCTTGGCTGGCTGTCTCGAACATGACACCTTCTAAGTCAGCCAGATCCTCATAAAAAGCCTCATCTCTTATGTTAAGATGCTCCTCATCTGTTCTGGACTCGGACTTAGTAGCAACAATATCATCCCTAGTGTCATCTTGGGTGGTAGCCGGGGGTATCTCAACACATACTGGACTATTAACACTCAAATCATCTAGGATCTCCACCGTCTGAAATAGCGAAGTAGAGTATGTGGACTTCAGATGGTCCACATTTTTCCTCAGCTCAGAAATATCGGCTTTCAAAGCCATCACCTTAGTAGTAACATCCTGTCCTCTCTCACAAACCTCTACACTCACTATGAGAGCATCAACGGAAGCCTTGAGAGGTGTCAGTACAACAGTAATAGCTTTCTCAATCATCCTGGGTACCTCGACCTATAACCGAGAAGCCCGAACATCGGAAGAATGGGCTAAGTTCCTTATCTTGATAAGCATGGATTGGGTGATCGAAGGCCTGGAGGCAGTAGTACCAGTAGTAGCTCTAGGGGGAGGGGGAGCAGTAGAAAAACTCAAGGCCTGAGAAGCAGTGGAACTAGATGTACCTGAAGGCCCGGAGGCCGGAGAAGGCAAGGCTGCCTCTGCAGGTAATGATTCGATATCAACCTCTGTGGATGTATCCACCAGAGCTACTCTTCTCCTATTATGATCGTCCCATTTGTACTCGGACTCTATATGTCGGATGTCAGTGGAAGATGTGGATGTAACCTCAACATCTCTCTTCTCACTTGCAATACTGTGATCAACTCATCTCTAGTGGTAATTGAGTCTCTTGGTAACTCAAATAACTATTTGGTGGCTTCGCCCATCAAAGAGAATGGGAACAACTTGAGATGGACTAATTCTTGTGATATGTTCTTAAATGAAAACGGACCACAAACGTACACGAAGTTCCGAATATGCTCATGGGGATCCTCATAAGCCAGCCTTCCAATTGTAGGAGGTGAAGCATTGTCCTAGTAATATGAAATATAGTGTTTCCTTTTGTTGGAGATAGACGTATTCCACCCACACCACCCAATGGAATTGGGTCATTTACATCATTAAGATTTCCAACGTCGTCTTGGTGGCCAACTTGGCTACCATTACTCCCGTTTACGTTTATCTCTTCTTATGTTCAACACAAGAAACACAAAACCAAAAACTAAAATATGTACATTCAACTACAAACAAAAAGATCACAATTTAACTTCACTAAAAGAATTTTAAACAACGCCACTCCTCGACAGCGACACCATTATGATGAATAACATTTCAAACACACTTCATCCAATTCTAAGTGCAAACAATTGTTATGCAATATAAAACCTAACAAATGAGTTGTGGTCGAACCCACAGGGAGCGGTACGTGTTAAAATTCAGTTACGAAGTACAAATGTGATATAGCTAGTTGTAGGAATAAATATTATCGAAAAAGACATGAAATAAATTAAAAGAGTTGACAGGAATGTCAGATGGGGGATATTTTGTTTGCAATTATCAACTACAAAGCACTCACACAAAATTGAAATAACAATACAAAGAGAGATGTGATCGATTATAGGCAAATTTTACTATATGGGTAATTGTAACTACTAATACATAGCTAAATATCAGTGGGAAGGCTAGACTATGAGTGAAATAGCTTTCTCTCGAACGATTATCCCGCTTCAAAAGATTTCTTTCGAACATCGACAATCATAGCAATTAAGAACATTCCACCATTAATTCATCCACTCTCTCAAGCTAGATGGGTAGGATTGGGTTTGGGATTCACTCTCTCGAGCTGAACCCATGTCAACGCAATACCTACAAACCATTGATCAAAATTCTTAGGCCTAAAATTTCTCTCTCGAGCAAGCTAAGAACACAAAATTAAAACTGCATTTGCAACTACAATTCATAAATTAAACCTAATATAATGATTAAACTCACTTCTATATGGCATTTAAACTAGTAATTTGTTACCCATAAGTTAAATCTACCCATAAGTTAATTCTACCCATAGTCACATGATTACACCCCAAGAAATTGGGTTTTAACCAAACATCATAAAAAGGTAAAATCGGTTACCAAATATATTATATATCAATTGGGTAAGAGTATTCAAGCCTTTACAATGGTCAAAATCAAAAGAAATTATTAACTCCCTTGTAAAATAACCGAATTAAGTCTTAGAAAGATTTCAAGTCTAATGGGAAACTATCAATCTTCCAAATAAAACTATTCTAAATGGTAGAAAACTCCTCAATTTATAGTTCAAAATCTTATTTATTGTCGCCAAAAATTAGCGAAGGGCCATTAGGCGAGGTAAGTGTTGTTCGCTGAGTGGTTCTGCGAACCGCCCTTTACTCTCTTCTATCGCCTTGATGTATTGGCTCTCAACATCCTCAAGTACTGTAACTTTGGGCAATCAATCTTGTCATCGCGTCACTGATCAGCGATTCACCGACTACCTCTTTCCTATCGCCGACTTGGTTTTTTCCCTCATATATAGCACACTGGAATTTTAGGCAGCTTGAAAAGTGACTCGGCGAGTTGCCGAGTGGTCTTGGCGATCACTAGGCTCTCCTTTTTCCACTTCTTCAGCTTGTTTTTGTTTCTTTTTTGTCTGTTAGTGTCCTTGCTTTTCTCCTTAATTCACATACCTGAAAATCAAGACTTAATCATCAGTTTATAGCCTAATTTAGGCATTTGAGGACACTAAAACTATCAAAACAAAGCCCTAAATGAGTCCAAATCTAGGACTCATCACATTGAAGAGGTCCCAAATTTGTGTAGATTTCCTCTATGTTTATGCAAATTTTATTTTGTTTTTAAAATCAATTATAGGTAGGTATTCACAATAAATAAATTGTGTATGTGAGAATCAGAAATTTTACTATCTAATATCATTTTTTCTTCTTAATAAAATTAGGACTACAAAGAATTTTTGAAGACCTTTAATCTATAACTTTGAAATATGTCTTCATGTTTGTTTTCTTAAAATATAGAGAAAAGTTTGACTTATTTGATGTACAGAATAGTGAACATGAATAATCATGGTGCAAAAATGATCATTGATGAAAATCTCTGATTTGCCCATGGAGATCCTCGATGAAATATTCAAGGACATGTCATTTCGATAATTGGTAAAAACGTGTGTATTGGCAAGGAAGTGGGAACATTTTTGGGTTATGCATCAAATACTTGTTCTAGATAGGGAGTTCTTTGAACAGAAAGGTGGTAATATAGGATTGATTGAAAATGGTTTTAATAATATGATTGACAATATTGTCTAGCAACATGTTGGATCCTTAGTCAAATTTTTCCTTGATTTGTCAACCATCTATTGTAATGGTAGGGACCTTTACCGTTGGTTGTTATGTGTAACTAGTAAACGTGTCAAAGAACTTACCCTAAAAAATCACAAGGACACACATTATACATTGTCTTTTTGTATATTTGATTGTCCAACTATCACATATCTAGATGTCACAAATTTCATAGTCAAACCACATTCTCCCAAAGCATACTTTCCCAAACCTCCTTGACTTGACCTTCAAGTTAATCAAACTTTGTCCAAACAAAGCAAATTATGTCTTGAGTACCCCATTAATTTCATCCTGAACGTTTATTTCTTGCAATGGCATTCGTTTCCTCACAATATCTGCCCCTAGGATCGAATTCTTGACTACTCATGATAGTCATGACATTCGTCCAAACTTTTTTGAAAATTTCTCAAATGTTAGGGAGTTGTTATTTCGTGAAGAGCTAGAAACTTATATGGCGAAAGGGAGGTTCTTTACATGGTCACTTCTTCTTTATTTGTTCTATAACCTAACAAGGCTTGTTTTGAATAATTCCTGCATTCAAGTGAGTATAATTTGATCAAGAAATATTTCAATATTCTTTATTACTATGGTTCTCATATATACTTAACCATTAATGAACTTTTGCCTTTTGTTTTTCTTTTATAAAGCATTTGGGTACAGAAATTATTCGAAAAAGTTACAATCAAAACCCTACCATTTGAAGCATGTAACATTGTGTGTGACATTTGTGAATCTAAACCAAGTTTGTGATGTTCTTTCCTTGATTAGCTGTTCTCCCAACTTAGCTTCACTGGAAATAGATGGAATGTATCTCACCTTTTATAATTTAAAATCGAGTTTAAGTTATATATACATTGATAATAGGTTACCTTTACGTGTTGTAGTAGGTAATCTATCTTAATTTTAATACCATCAGTTTAACTTGGTTACCAGTAGATACTTTTTAGTGACTTGATAGAGTAAAAACATTTTATATTGTCATTGTATATAAGTTAAACACTTTACATTTTTAGAGTTTAACCTATATACGTATCGACAATGTAATGAATTTTATGCTCGATCAATATCAAGTTATACAAATTAAAAAACATCTACAAGTAATATTTTCTAGTAACATAATTTGTAATCCTTAATGTAAGAGAGTTTTATTTGTTACAACTTGTAAAATTTACTAACCTTTTTTTGTTTGAATTTCTATATGTTTTCAATACCTCGAGTGAAAGAAAAATAGGTAACACGTGCATGAAGTTGTGGAACTAAGAGAGTTTGAGGGGAAACTATTTGAACTCATTTTTTAAAAGCTCATATTGGCATATTCCCCTTCACTTTCAAGGATTATTGTTGAACCTTCTGATGAACTTGATGTAGCTGAGGTATTGGATTTGTATGAAGAACTTACGATGTCCTTAAAAGCATCACCAAGGGTAAAATTCATCATGGAACCTCATGGTCAAGTTGTGTAAGTTATGTTCAGAGGCAGATTCAGAATTTTATTCTATGGAATATTTCAAACGATTTCAATGATTTTTACTTTCCTTTCATGCGTGAACTTGTGATATTTTGTACGGGTCTTCTTTAATGTTATGTGGAGATTATGGATGAACTATTATTTCTTTTTATTTTTCCATTTGAAGAGTTGTTGGTTTTCAATCATGTGGGAGACTATGGAAGTGTATCACATAAGCAAACTCTACGTCGATAATATACATATGAGAAAGATGCTCGCTATATGAGGAGGCACGCCTTAGTCATTAAAAAGATCATTTTAAAGCTATACAACTTAAGTGCAATGTAGATAATATCACTAGTGGGTATTCGACCCACTACGCATGCAAGCTTATTAACTAGGTGGTTGATGGTGGGCCAAACCTTAAGGTTCAAATAAGTTTAGAAAAATACCGAAATTGTTGAAATGATGGTTGAGAAAACCTCAATGAATTCTTGTATATAATTCTCATAGCATGATCAAGTGTGTCAAATTAAAGACACTCATTAAGGATATTTCACTTGATATAGGTGTATCCCTAGGATTGGACTCGCTCTTCTAGTGTAGAACTAGGAGAACACTGTTTCAAATCAAAGTGAAAATTCAGCACAAGCACCATATATTTTAGGAGGAAGAATATCTCTCTCTATGTTTTCCACACCTCTCTCAAGATTACATGAACATGATAAATATATATACATGCAAAGAAAACAAAACTGATAATGTCTCAAAGGTAAATTGTCACGCTCCGACCCTATACCCCGGACGTGGCTGGCACATGAGAACCATTGTTGGCCCCAAGAGAACCCTTGGCCTGACTTATTTACTTAGCGGAAGACTTAACTTATAAAGATAACCTCCAAACATAACTTTAAAGAGATATAAAACATAGCCAAAATGGCAACTGAAGTCGTTAAACAACATCTGAATGATAATGTAAAGACAACTTAACTACTAACTTTCTCTTTGTCTATGAAGCCTCTAAACAAATAGGGATATCAGAACAAGACCCTCGATAATCCTAACAAAAAAATACTGAAAGCAAAGTAAAAGGAGTTCTCCAGAATGCAAGGAGGCTCATCAACAAACTCTGAGTGTTGAACCTGATCAACGAGGCGCTGGATGTTGATCCTAGTTACCTGTGTCTGCATCATAATATGATGTAGGTCAACTGGCATCTGTACATTAAATATATGAGTATGCGAGTTGGAATGCTAAACATATCATAGGCTTGAAAAGATTCTGAAAGAAATACTTACCTTATCTCTTCTCAACTCATAAATAACTCAACTCATAATAAAGCAATGAAACACATGAAATATATGAAAAGCTTTATAAAACAGTAAAAGCAACTTAGTTCGTTAAAGAAAATGCAATAACAAACTCAACTTTTCTCATATAACAAAGTAATATAGTTTTTGTGGGAATTTCTCTAACAGACAACCACCACTATGAGCCTAAGTGGTGATACATCGTCTTCCCCATGCTGCCAAAACTTTCTTATACTTTGTCCTCATAAAGAACACTTAACTTAGTGGATCCACTAACTTATGCTTAAAATACTTTAAGGAGTCATCTAAAAAGTATGATCCTTTACTACCAACGATGGCTACAAGATTTATGGAGACGTGAGTTGTCTGAACTCAAGCCCGTACCCATATCGGTGCTCAATACTACTACCAAAATATACTTTAGCTCATATGTTTGTAAAATCAAAACTCTTTCTTTGGTTTGAGATAATTACTCAAAACATAGCTTAAAAGTTCTTTTGGAAATGTCAGTTTCCTCTTTTCTGAAAAACTATCTCAAAGGCTCTTTTGGAAATCAAAGTTTCCTCTTTACTTGAATAATAAACTAGCACAAAGGCTCCCTTTGAAATCTCAGTTTCCTTTCTTGTTTAAATGTGAAAACATTTAATCTTTGGGAATACATAGTCCCGATATACTCTTTTGAAGAAATGACTTCAATTTTTACTCTTTACTCAACTCAAAACTTAAGTCTTAAAACAAAGTTAAGACATTTGTAAAAGACTTTTGAAAACTTTATGAACTTCTTTGACTTGACTCTTAACTTTCCTTGAATTGAATTATGGATTCAGGGATTGTGATATGAAGGATCTCATGATGTTTAGGAATGATTTTAGATAGCTAAACGTGAGAAACGATCAAGAAATCACCGTCTTGAAAGAAGTTCATGACGCGAATATGCTTTTAAATAATTGATCGTGAAATTTAATTTTGAAACAGAGGAGTCCGCGTCGTCTCCGCAACGCGGAGAGAAAATTTTCACCTTGAAGGAACAGGTCTGCATGGAACCTGTTCCTTGTTCGACTTTTTCCTTCTTCGTTTTCCAGCCCCAATTTGCCTAAACTCTACTTTTGTTCTCAAATTTATTTTTGATTCAGGTACGCAGCATATGTACTCAAGAAACTAACTCAAAACAAATCTAAAACACAACTTATAGATCTCAGAAACTCCTTAATTCAACCCAATTCAAGAACAACATTCAAATTCAAGAATATCTATCAAGAACATCAACTTTTAAACTCTTTTAGGATGAATTTCGCTGAAATATACATGCTTGGAGTGTGGGTGAACGAACCCAACGCTATGAAAGACTCATATACCTTGTAGGATCAATTCCTTGGCGAAATCTACAACCAAAATCGATTGTTCTTGGCGAATCTTGCATTTCCTCTTCTCCTTTCTGTTATTTTCTCTTTTCTCCAAGCCCTAATATGAAACTACAGCTTTTCTAAACTGGCAAAATCTGATTTTTACCCCAATTAACTCCTAAAAACAAATTAGAATAATTAAGTAAGGAAAAGACTAAATTACCATTCCAAATCCGGATTAGGATTTCCTTATTCCAACACCCCAACATCCAAAGGGCATAACTCACTCATACGAACTAGGAATCGTGCAAACTCAGCGGTGTTGGAAAGGTTATTCCAAGATATTTCCAACCATATATGGAAATACATCTAACTCATGCTGATCTAGGAGTTATGGCCATTTGAAGTTGAACAAAACTTAACTTATTCTAACTTAACAAAATTTTCCAGATTTTCATTCTTTCCAAAAATGACTATCACCAATTATTAGCTTTTTCCTAGTTATTTCAAATTGCGAGATGTTACAATATGTCCCCCTTTGGAACATTCATCCTCGAATGAGATTACCCTTACTAGGTGAAGGGTGGTAACATCAAGTTCAAACACCCAACAAGCAAATGCAAACAAACAACATGCTCACTAATAATTTAAAGAGTACTAGAAGAGAATTAATACCTTGGTTTGCACGCTCATCGGATTCAAAGAGATGTGGACCTGGTTCCTCCAACGAACTTTGAGTGATGCTACCTGTTTTGTTCTCAACTTGCGAACTTGACGATCTAGAATCTGAACAGGAATCTCCTCATAGGACATGCTATCCTTGATCCCAAAATCTTTGGTTGGTATGATCAATGAAGGATCACCATACACTTTTCCAACATGGAGATGTGGAACACCGAATGGACTGCTCCTGACTCTTCTGGTAGCTCTAACTCACAAGCTACATTGCCAATCCTCTTGGATATTTTGTAAGGCCAATATACTGGGGACTAAGCTTCCCCTTCTTACCAAATCTCATAACACTTTTCATGGGTGAAACTTTCAAGTAAACTCAATCATCTACTCCAAACTCTAACTCCCTCCTCCTACCATTATGATAGGATTTCTGACGACTCTGCGCTGTTCTCAATCTATCTTGACTAACTTTCACTTTCTCCATAGCTTAATGAACTAGATCTGGTTCTATTAACCGTGCTTCACCAACTTCAAATAATCCAATAGGAGATCTGCATCTTCTCCTATAATGAGCTTCATAAGGAGCCATTTGGATGTTAGAGTGGTAACTATTGTTGTAGGCAACTCAATAAGAGATAGGTGATCATCGTAATTACCCTTGAAATCAATCACACAATCTACCTTGATATCTCAAAACACCATCTCCCCCTTGTTCAAATGCCATCACTTTCTACTTATGAACACTTGCCTTTAATTCAAAAAAAAATAGGACTTTGATGTTGGTTCTCTTTTACTTCTGACACTAATGATGATTAAGCCCCATTCATCACCACCACTCCTCCTTCTGTGGAATCGATTAGTCGAACTCCTAGTCGTGCAAGTCTATGCACTTCTTTGTTAACTCTTTCTTATCTCTCTCAAAATGGGTGGTACTACCCATAGACAACCTGCTCAAGGCATCAACAACAACATTAGCCTTACCTAGGTGATAAATGGGTGATAAAGAATACTCATGTCATAATTCTTGAGTAATTCTAACTACTTCCTCTGTCTGGGATTAAGCTCTTTCTGACTAAACACATACTGAAGAATCTTGTGTTGGTGAACACATCCACATGAACACTATAAAGATAATGGCGCCATATTTTCAAAGCAAAAACTATGGCAGCCAATTCCAGATCATGGGTTGGGTAGTTCCTCTCCTGAACTTCCAACTGTCTGGAGGCATAAGCTATATCTTTGCCATTCTACATTAATACACAAGCGAACCCAACTGTAGACCCATCACAATAGACAACAATGCCTTGCGTACCTTCTGGTAAAGTCAAAACTGGAGCAGTAGTCAACCTCTTTTTCAATTCCTGAAAGCTTTTCTCATAAGCTTCAGACCATTGAAACTTCGCTATTTTCTAAGTCAACTTGGTCAAAGGAGATGAAATAGATGAGAACCCCTCTACGAACCTTTTATAATAGTGACCCAGACCCAAGAAACTCCTAATATCAGTGGGAGATGTCGGTCTAGGCCAATTCTGCACTGCCTCAATTTTCTTAGTATCAACTTTAATTACCTCTCCAGAAACAATGTGGCCTAAGAATGCTAGACTCAAGCCAAAACTCACACTTAGAGAACTTAGCATACAACTCTCTATCTTTTAGAGTCTGGAGAACTATTTTCAGATGACTAGCATGATCTTCTTCATTCCTTGAATAGATTAGAATGTCATCAATGAAGACGATAACAAACATAACTAAATAAGGTTCGAAAACTCTATTCATAAGGTCCATGAATGTTGCAGGCGCAACGGTCAAACCAAAGGACATGACCAGAAACTCATAATGACCGTAACGGTTCCTGAATGCTCTCTTTGAAATATCACATTCCCTCACTCTTAACTGATGGTAACCTGATTTGAGGTCTATCTTAGAGAAACAAGTAGCACCCCGAAGCTGATCTTAAAGATTATCATTCCTTGGGAGAGGATATTTGTTCTTGATGGTAACCTTGTTCAACTGGATATAATATGTACACATTCTAAGGGAACCATCTATCTTCCTCACAAATAAGACCGGACTGCCCCAAGGTGTGACACTTGGTTGAATAAAACCTTTCTCTAAAAGATCTTTCAACTACTCTTTTAACTCTTTCAACACTTCTAGTGCCATTTTATATGGCATAATTGAGATACCACGAGTATCTGGAAGGACATCTATAACGATGTCTATCTCTCTCTCAGGAGGGACTCTGGGAAGATCATCTAGGAAAACCTCTAGAAACTCTTTTACTACTGAAACTGACTGAATATAAGGTATTTCAATACTAGAGTCATTAACTAGGACTAAGTGATAGACACACCCCTTAGAAACTAAATTCCTTGCCTTAAGGTACAAAATAAAACGACCCTTAGGCACTGCTGAATTGCTTTTCCACTCTAAGGCTGGCTCATTTGGAAATTGAAACTTGACAAGTCGAGTTCTACAATCAACTGAGCCATGACCGGCATGAATCCAGTCCATACCAAGAATGACATCAAAATCTACCATGTCTAACTCAACTAGATAAGCCATGGTACTCTTGTGATTGACGGAAATAGGACAATCACTATAGACTCGTTTTGCTAGAATAGACTCACCAACAGGTGTGTAGAAAGACTGAAAGGATCACTATGTTTCTCAAGAACAGAGTTACAAAGGAAAAACTCGCTCCTAGATCTAGAAAACCATAACCATTAAAGTTAAAGACTTGGATTATATGAGTGAAAACATCTGGCGAATCCTCTTACTCTTGGCGACTAGTGAAAGCATACAGATGGTTTCCTCCTGCTCCTACCCCTGAATTAGCTCCTCTAGATACATCTTTGTCTGGTGGAGCAACATATGAAGATTGGGCTTTATTGCCCTGATTACCATTACTCTGTCTGCTCTTAGGACACTCTCTCATAAAATGACCATTCTGGCCACACTTGAAGCAACCAGTGGAGACATTAAGACACACCCCTGAGTGGCTCCTACCTTACTTAGCACATGTAGGAGTCTTAGTATCCCCTTAAGCCTTACTACCTTGCGAATGCGCAGATCTAGCTCTGAATTTCTGAGAATTCTTACTATTGTACTTGCATTTGTTTCTTGGTGCAGGTGCAATAGCAGATGATGAAGCATGTCCTTTTTGCTTATTTTTGAAAGAAGACCGGTTCACATTACTCTTTTCCTGCCTGGATTCATTCCCTGATGTCTTAGCGCTCTTATTCTTAAACATCTTTCAACTTGTCCCATTCAACTTATTGCACATGGATCATCAACCTTGCTATATTCACGCCACCTATTAGCATGACTGCCTTACTTTCCTTACTTGACAGATGAGTTAACCCAACTACGAATAAACTCATCATGTTCCTCATGTCAGCAACCATCTATTTGCTTCTCTTAGCTCACGAGGAAAGAAATGCCTCATGAAGGCACTCTCAACCATAGGCCAGCTCAAAATCAATTACACGTAAGCACGAGTTAGAAAGAGAATTTTATAGAGATACACTATATCGCATGAAATGGGTATGAAAAGAGTGAAGGAATTCCTAAATGTTGCAGCCTCCTAATTATAGATATAGCGCGCTTCACACCGATAACTATGACTCTACAGACACAGCTTCATAGACTCCCTTGAACTCTTGAACTCTATGCTGTGATACCAAGTTTGTCACGCCCCGAGCCTACACCCTAAATGTGCTGGCACTCGAGAACCATTGTTGGCCCCTAGCGGACACTTGTCCTGGCTTACTTACTGAGCGAAAGACTTAACTTAACAATATAAACTCAAAATATAACTTTAAAGAGATATAATACTTAGCAAAACCGGCAACTGAAGTCTATAAACAACATTTGAATGATAATGTAAAGACAACTGAACTACTAACTATGTATCTGTCTATGAAGCCTCTAAAATAAAGAGGGATATTGGAACAAGACACCCAATAATCCTAACAATAAAAATACTGAAAGCAAAGTAAAAGGAGTCCTCCAAAATTCAAGGAAGCTCACCAACAGACTCTGATTGCTGAACCTGATCAACAAAGCACTGGATGTTGATCCTGGTTTCCTGTGTTTGCATCATAATATGATGCAGACCAATTAGCATTAGCATATTGAATGTACGAGTATACGAGTTAGAATGATAAACATAACATAAGCTTGAAAAGATTCTAAAAGTAACACTTACCTTGGATCTTCTCAACTCATGAATAACTCAACTCATAATAAAGCAATGAAACACATGCAATATATGAAAAGCTTTATAAAACAATAAAAGCAACTTAGTTCGTTAAAGAAAATGCAATAACAAACTCAACTTTACTCATATAACAAAGTAAAATAGTTTGTGGGAGTTTCTCTAACCGACAACCACCACTATGAGGCTAAGTGGTGATACAACGTCTTGCCCACACTGCTAGAACTGTCGTATACTTTGCCATCATATAGAACACTTAACTTAGTGGATCCACTAGCTTATGCTAAAAGAAATTTAAGGAGTCATCTAAAAAGTATGATCCTTTACAACCCATGATGGCTTCATGGTTTATGGAGACGTGAGTTATCTAAACTAATGTTTGTCCCCATATCGATGCTCCATACTAACCCCAAAATATACCTTAGCTCATATGTTTGTAAAAAGAAAACTCTTTCTTCAGTTTGAGATAACTACTCAAAACTTAGCTTAAAAACTCTTTTGGAAATCTCAGTTTCCTCTTTACTGAAAAACTAGCTCAAAGGCTCATTTGGAAATCAAAGTTTCCTCTTTACCTGAAAAAAAAACTAGCACAAAGGCTCCTTTTAAAATCTCAGTTTCCTTTCTTGTTTAAATGTGAAAACATTTAATCTTTGGGAATACATAGTCCCGATATACTCTTTTGAACAAATGACTTCAATCTTTACTCTTTACTCAACTCAAAACTTAAGTCTTACAACAAAGTTAAGACATTCGTAAAAGACTTTTGAAAACTTTATGAACTTCTCTTGACTTGACTCTTAACTTCTCTTGACTTGACTCTTAACTTCTCTTGACTTTACTCTGAACTTTCCTTGAATTGAATTATGGATTCAGGGATTGTGATTTCTGATAGGAAGGATCTCATGATGTTTAGGAATGATTTTAGATAGCTAAACATGAGAAACAATCAATAAATCACCGTCTTGGAACAAATTCGCGACGCGGAGATGCTTTTAAATAATTGATCGCGAAATTTAATTTTGAAATGGAGGAGTTCGCGTCCTCTCCAAGACGCAGAGAGAAAATTTTCACCCGAAGGAACAGGCCTGCGACGCAGACCTAGAACCTGTTCCTTGTCCGACTTTTTCCTTCTTCGTTTTCCTGCCCCAATTCGCCTAAACTCGACTATTGTTCTCAAATTCATTTTAGATTCAGATACCCAACATATGTACTCAAGAACCTATCTCAAAAAAACTCTAAAACTCAACGTAAAGATCTCAGAAACTTTTCAATTCAGCCCAATACAAGAACGACTTTCAAATTCAAGAATACCTATCAAGAACATCAACTTTCAAACTCTTTTAGGACGAATTTTGCTGAAAAAACATGCTTGGCGCGTGGGTGAACTAACCCAACACTATGAAAGACTCACATACCTTGTAGGATCAATTCCTTGGCGAAATCCACAACCAAAATCGATTGTTCTTGGCGAATCTTGCTTTTCCGCTTCTCCTTTCTCTTCTTTTCTCTTTTCTCCAAGCGCTAGCGTGAAACTTCAACTTTTCTAAAGTGGCAAAATCTGATTTTTACCCCAATGAACTCCTAAGAACGAATTAGAATAATTAGTTAAGGAAAAGACTAAATAACCCTTCCAAATCCGGATTAGGCTCTCCTTATTCAGACAAGTCAAATTTCAAAGGGCATAACTCACTCATACGAACTCAGAATTGCGCAAACTCAGCGTTCTTGGAAAGGTTATCCCAAGTGATTTCCAACCATATCTCGAAATACATCTAAATAATCCTAAGCTAGGAGTTATGGCCGTTTGAAGTTGACCAAAACTTAATTTATTCTAACTGTTCCAATTATTAGCTTCTTCCTAGTTATTTCAAATTGCAAGATTTTACATAAATAATTGAAAGTATGAGAGTGAATGTCATAACTACATTAAAGACAATTCAATATGGGCAATCGAAGGCAATTTATTTTTGTCAGAAAGAGACGTTGCAACAACCATATTTTGGAGCAACATTAATATTATTTTTTGAGATAATTAAAAAGATATGGAGACTCATTCAATAGAATGAATATAGATAATATTTCCTTTTGAGATACTAGAAATATTTTTGTAACAACTTATTGGTTGGGACTGTCTTGGTCAACATATATGTTGGATTACCATCGGTAGACACTTTATTCACATCAACAACCCCTTTAAATACATTGTCTATGACTACCATGTGACTACCTTTTGTCTCATTTGACGACGAAACAAGCTTCCATATTTGGTTCTTTTGAAGAAACTCAATCTATTCACCCATAACACAAACCCAGTGATATGCTTTTAAACTAGAAATAACTTATTTATAGTTTTTAGGCTCAAGAACATTCATGATCTCTGAAACTAATAAAACAAATTTCTCAAAATTTACATATCCAAAAGAATTTTCATCAACTATGTTTGCAAATACTTTTGGTCGGTTGATCACTCTTTTTTTGCATATTACAATGTTATAGAATTGTTGTTGCCAAGGTGTATCAGCATTATCATTTTGATTAATGTCTTGCACCTCCTCAACTTCTGAACTACTAAGCTAAGCTAGTGGAGATTCAACTTCTAGCTCTATACAGTCACTTACACCACAATTTGTTTCTACTATTGTCTTTTTTATTCTGACTGTCCAGTGAGGTAGATTTAATGGATTTCACATCCCTACTAATAATTCACCATTGAACCTTTTGATCAGTGCACCACAAACTCTAACCTTTCACTCCAGTTGCATAACGTAGAAATATGCACTTCTTTTATTTGCCTCAGCTCAAGTTTTTGCATCCCTCACATGAGCCTCATTTGCCTCTGAATTTAGTGAAGTTACGTTATTTCCATTAGTGAATTATCGCTAAAGATCGTTTTTAGTGTAGTGAGGATTCATTTCGAGTTTATGGTTGAGTTTGATTTTGATGTTCGGATTTGAGTAGAATATGATTTACTCTTCTTTAGACTTTACTACTTGTGATTCTCATATTTTTTGTTTGTTTTATTTTCTTTAGCATAATTGCGCAATTATTTTAGTTTTTGAACTGAAGCAAAATTTTGCTTTATATATGTTAACTTCTTCTTTTTTGAATTTGAAATTATGTTATATCTTTTATTCCAATTTATTTGTTATAGTGTTGTTGACTTGTTATTTCACAATGCATGACATTCAATTTTTAATTATATATTTGATAGAACTTTTGTCAAACGTTTAAATTATTTTATGACAATATATTTATATATCTTTTTGTCAAACATGTAGTCCATGATGTTTTTAAAAATATGTACTTTTAGTTTTATAATTATTTATATTAAAAAAAAAAATTTTAAAAAAATATATTAATTATTATTTATAATATTAGTAAAAATAAATAGGTTTATTAATAAACTAGTTTCGTGACACGTCTGTTGCACGTGATTACCAATTCCAAAAAAATATGTTATAGTAAATAGTATTGCTTATTTAAGGGAAGATTTGAATAATAAGCTTAGAAAAAAAAAACTATTGCAGATTTTTTTGTGAATGTTCAACGTGGATCGTCATATATATTTCAGATGTGTTTTGCATGTGTATTCCACGTTAAATTGTTTAGATGTCATATGAACATGTGAAGAGAACAACTCCATCTTATATATTCACATATTTTCACATTGGTTCTGAGTTAGTTAAAAAAAAACTCGGAACATTTTAAAATAATATATTTTGAAGTTAGAAGATCTTATTAACTTGATAATAAATATGTGACATATATAATACTTTAATTTAAATACAAATACCTACCCAAATATAAATATATAATTGCATTAATGAAAATATTTATCTCATAAAATTAACTATTAAATAAATAATAAAATTAAACTAATACAAACTTCAACTGGCGTTATTACAAGGTATATGAACTTTTCTTCGTCTAAAATACTAAAATATTAAGAAATAGTAAATAAGTAAAATAAAAGGGCAATGTTTATATAGTAACTACTATTTTGAATCAAACTTCATTAGAGTATAAATCACATAAGTAGCATTGATAAATAAAGTCATTATTTTGTCTTGAGCATCAAAAACAAATCGTGACAATTCTTTAAATTTTGGAAAAGATATTCAGTAGCATATATCTGCATCACAAGAGAAATTTGATAACAAAAACAAATGAATTTAGACTACATCATGTTAGCTTCATATATTGGAACAATACATACTAATGTATATATTAAGCAAAAAAAATATTCTTATATCATCAAAAAAAAATTCCTGAAGTACTCGAGGTTATTAAATATACCCTATTAGGATAGAACGACTTACTTCATCAGAATAGTGGTACCTTATATCCGCTAAAATTCGAACTCACTCAGCAACAATAAATAACAGAAAAAAAATTAAAATGCAAGAAGAAGAGTAGAAGATCAAAAAAATTGTTGTTTAAAAATGAGAGGAATCCCTTCTATTTATAGTCAACAAAGGGTAGTATGAATAAATGTTTTTTTGTGTCTTATCTGAAATGTCATGACCTTTTCGAGAAGTCGCAACCCTTTGGAATAGTCACAACATATTGAAAAACTCACTATTCTTTGGAAAAGTCATAACTTATTGAAAAAGTCACAACTCATCGAAAAATCACAACCCTTTGAAAAAAGTAACAACTTGTTGAAAATGTCACACCTCTTTGGAAAGTCACAATTCTTTGGAAAATTCACAACTCATTGAAAAAACACAACCCTTCGAAAAAAGTCACAACTTATCGAAAAAGTCACAACTCAGTGAAAAAATCATAACCTAAGTTTGGGATATTATATTAATTTAACATTCAAGTTAGGAGTTCATGCTTTTATGGAAATATAGATATAGATAGATAGAGATATATATATAGAAGATAGATATAGATATAGATATAGATGTATTTCAAGAGACAATATGTCTCTTAAATATCTAACTGAATATCTTTATAAAGACTCATATTTTATTCTATTATTAATTTGTAATTTTTGATTATTAATTTTATTTTAATATTTAATTTAACCATGTAATTATTCTTGAACAATCAACTAGTAATTTATAATTACATTTTGACAAATAAATAGATCATAGTAATTACCCCCTTCATTTCACAATAAGTGAATTGTTAAAACATTTTTCATAGTTAAAATTAACTTAATTGTTCAATCTTCAAGAATAACTTCAAACTTTCTTCAAATTTTACCTTTCATTTGGATTTTCGATGTGAAGAGTTCAAGAAACTCTAAGGGGTCTTTTGGTTTGAATACAAGTTATGTTGTGATAAGTTATATTGGGATTAATTATCCTGGGATTATTTCTTATTGATTGTTTGAGTTTGTTGTACTAAAATTAACATCCATTTCATACTTCCTAAAATTAAGTTGTTTGCTTACAAAAGTGCCATCTACATATATATATATATATATATATAAACCTCCACCTTGTTTAGCTTAATTATTTTTATGTATGAATTCTTACAAATTCCTATTGTGTTCAATTATGTGCTAATTTTTGAGGTGTCAATACTCCACTCTAAAAATCGACCCTAATTAAATTTTCAAGTTCAATTAAAGTGTATTATCCCGGTACTAATTATTAATTCTGGGATAAGTTATCCCACACTTGCCAACCAAACAACAAATTTAGTGACAATACTACAATTTAATTCCAGGATTATTTTGTGCTATCCTTCATATCAAAAGACCCCTAATTGCTTTGAGGTATTGTAAGTAGTTATCATAATCAATGTTCAGTCATTCTAAAGAGTAATATGACAATAATTTATAAAGTTAAAAATGAAAATTAATGTCTAATTAGTGTCTTAATATATTTTTTTTCTAAAAGGGTGTGCAATATTCCAACAATTCATTTATTTTTAAATGGAGGAAGTGTCACACTGTGTATTCCCTTTGTTCCTATTTACATGTCATCCTTACTAAAAAAATAGATGTTTCTTAATTAATATTTATAACGACCCAAAAATTGGTAGGTTAAACTAGAGCCTCATTGTGTGAGTTAGGATAACTTTAATTTGACGGCTAGGCTGTTTTTAGAACTTAAATGACTAAGGAAGAAACCTAGGGTTCAAGATAGGGTGAAAGGAACCTTGTTCTTTGATCGACCATTTGGCGATGGGGTCACTTGATCGTCCAAGTGACTTGGTGATGTGCCAAAGTGCACTTGGGATCGCCTTGTGGGTTGTCCCTTTGGTCAAAGTTCTAGAACAAAGGGTGAACTAAGTCTTAGCTCTCCAACTAGCTTGGCGAGTCGCCCATTGGCCCTCTCGATTGCCTTGTGAGCTGCCCATTTTTAGAGTTTACCGGAAATTTGGGCGAGCAAAGGGTTCACTTGGCGAGTCACCTAGTGCCCTTGGGGAGCCAAGAGGGTTCATTGGGTGAGCTAAATCGTGAAAGGGGAAAAAATTTAAGTTCAAATTTTAAGGGTCCTTAGTTCTTTTCCAAAATTGAGTCCTCATTATTTTATTCCTTTAATAGTGACTATATAACCTTTTTAGACTTAAAAAAACCTTGGAATTTAGTTACTTTTAAAAGAATTAAAAGAAGACCCATCTCTTCTCAAAATTTCTCTCTTTAGAGTTCCTCCATTGAAGAACACCAAGAACTTGAACATTAGGGCTCAAGAATCCATCTTCTCAATTCCAATTCGTGGGCAAAGCTTCAATTAAGGTATGGGAACCTTGATTCATGGAATACATTTCTCCATAAAGCCCTTCAACTGTAATTTCGAAATTTGGGATATTGTTCAAAAACTAGGGTTTTCATTCTAGCAATGGGTTCTTATTAAAAATGATTTCATTATATTATTTGTCTTATATGATGGATAATTTCACTTTAAATGGTCATTTTTATAGTAAAACTCCCCATGAACCCATGAACTACCCCATGACCCCAATTAAATGAATTGTGATGGGAGTATTGATGCAAGATGATTACTATGTATTGTGTCTTTGTTAATCTAGTTATTGAATCTTGTTTTATTCATGCTTAAAGTAGTAAATTCTAAGTGTGATTGTGAGACTTGGTTCATGACCCTTGAACGGGGTAAATTGTTCATGATTGATGAAGGATGTATGTGAACTTATGATTCACTTGAAAGGTAAAGATCCTATGACTATTGTACAAATCGAGGTATTGTTGAAAGGTCATTCTCCCATTACCCTTACACATGTTCAGAAATGACTTGTCTAGGATGATATTTATGTTGTTGCATTGATTGAAAGGCTAATTCTCATGAAAACACTATGAAAAATAATGTTAAAGGGTTACTCACATGTTATGATGATTCTAAGGATGAAAGTTAGTTCTCACCTAAATGAATTTATGAGCTATTTTATGAGTTTTATTGAATAAAGGGTAGAATACTTCTTCACACATGTAAATACAATTCCATGACTAATTATGTATAATTTGGGAGATAATGCTTAGCACCGAATGGATATGGAGAATGCGGTAAAGGCCCTTCCGCCAATCCAAGAGGTTGGGTCATCTAAAGTGAACTCATGAGATGGGAGCCCCTCCGCCAATGCAATATGGCGGATTTCTAGAAGCAATCTCCTTATCCCATAACTATGTGCCAACATAGGACTTAGCTAGTGGATCCACCTAAAAGCTAATAAATTTAGTTCTACCTTAGGCAAGTAGGAAACCTTCTTTTGGTGTGGGGTTACATGACATCCAATTCCATGTAGCTCACATGGTCTATGTCGGTTATGGCTATTCTTCCCTAAATGATAAGATAATGAATAAGACATGATCTATACTATGACTTCTTAATGAGTTTACTTAGTAGGAGTGGGGGTATAGGACTTCACTTTTACATTGCACAAGTAGACTTAGTAAGATGTTATGGTATGGTTCTTTTTGTTATGATGAGATATGAATGTTTGCATGTATGTTGAATGGATAGTTGCTATGAATGACTTTCCTTCTGTTCAAGTAATGTACATGACTATTTCTTTATTGATGATATGTATGACTAAGGTAACTTCAAGGGAGTACTGGTATGGTTGGTATTATGGGATGCCAACCATACATTGCACAATTGTTCCTTAGGGGTTGCTAAGGTGTTGATACTACTATGTTGTGATTATAAATGTGATTATGGTTTGTCTTTGACATTGAAAATGCATGTTTGTTTCCAAACTTGATAAAGTCATACTTTTCACTAAACGTCCTTTTTATCATACTTAAAGGATTTTATGCATGTTTCCAAACTTAGTACATATTTGTGCTAACCCCTTCTTATTCTACATTTTGATAAGTGTAGGTTCTGGCTAGGTAATATACACTCTCTTTCTTGAAGAAGACTTGGATTGCTTAACTTCAAGTTGTGGTGAGTCCTCAAGTTCGAGGACAGATTATCCATTTCTTAGATGTTATTGTACTTCTCATTTTGAGACTTTTATTGATATAAAGGGCTAAGTCCCAAACTTTGTATTCCTATGTTTTAGATGGTGTATGAGACAAAGTCTAGAATCTTATGATTTTCGATTATGAAAAATGAAGTTTGACTTATGTTGTAAAAGTTTTAAATTTTTCCGTATTATTTCTATGTTTTATGTTATGATGATGCTAGAAGCTTGTATGAGACCCCTTCGAGGTCAAGTACGCCATGTTACGTCTAGGGGATACTCCTAGGTTGTGACAAACTTGGTATTACAGCATAACGTTTTGGGAATAATATTTAGGTTGATGTCTCATGTACCACATCTAGTAGAGTCTTGTTAATGAGTGTGAAGTGCGCCACACTTATTAATGAGAGGCTATAAGATGTTTTGGAACTTTTACTTCTTCCATTACTCTTTAGTCATGCTTTGAAGTCCTAACTTTATGAAGTCATTTGTCCTAACCCTTCTCTTGTGATTATATGCAATGAATACAAGCAGAGGAAATGTAAGGAGGATGCAAGAGGAGAATGTGAATGAGGGAGTTCCTCCCCAAGCTCCTCAAGATCCTCAAACTCCTAATGATGAAGGGGTCATGACTAATGTGGAAGTAAGGGTTGCTTTCCAAACATTGACTCAACTCATGACATTTCAAACTCAAGCCGTCACAACTCAAGCACAAGCTATAACGACACAAGCAAATAGGGAAGTTGGGCTTCCAGTGAATCCAAATGTGAGCATCATAGCTTCAAGCTTGAGAGACTTTACTCGAATGAACTTTCCTATTTTATTGGGTTCCAAAGTGAATGAAGACCCACAAGAGTTTTTGGAGGAGGTCTACAAGATAGTGGATGTGGGAGTAACTTCTATTGATAAAGCCGAACAAGTAGGGTATCAATTGAAAGATGTGGCCCATATATGGTTTGCTCAATGGAAGCATAATAGGGCTATAAGAGCGAGTCCCATAACTTGGGAAGTGTTCAAGAAGGCATTCCTTGATAGGTTCTTTCCACGGGAAATGAGGGAAGCAAAAGTGGAGGAATTTATCAACCATTTCCAATGAAGTATGAGTGTCCAAGAATAGTCCTTGAAATTCACTAAGTTGTCCAAATATGCCCCATCTTTGGTGTCTAATCCTAGAGATGAGATGAGATGAGCCAATTCGTGACGGGTGTGTCCCATTCAATTGAGGAAGAATTTCATGCAGTTATGCTTCATGAAAATATGGACATTTCACGTCTAATGGTGTATGCTCAACAAGTTGAGTAGACAAGGCTTAGCATGAAGAATAGAGAGGTAAAAAGGGAAAGGACCGAAGATGGTAATTCTTGTAAGGGTAAGTTTGAGGGTCAAAGTGGACCAAGGTTCAAGAAGAAGTTTTCCAACCAAAGCTCCTCCAATGCTCCATGACCCAACAAAGATAGGGTGTCTAACCATAAGCCTCAAAGAGGAAATAGGGGTGGATCTTCCATGGAGAGACCTACATATGCCAAGTGTGGTAAGAAGCATCAGGGAAAATGTCTTGCCGGTATGGGTGTGTTCTATGGATGTGGCGAAAGTGGACATCAATTGAAAGATTGTCCAATTCGTGCGGTCAAGGGGAAAGAGGGTAACCAAGCTCCTCCAAGTGGTTCAAATCCCGATGCTCCCAAGAAAAATCGCTTCTATGCTCTCTAATCCCGAAGTGATCAAGAGGGGTCCCCAGATGTTGTTACCGTATGTTGCAAGCATTTTCAATTCATGTTTATGCAATATTAGACCCCGGTGCCACTTTATCTTTTATTACTCCTTTTGTGGCAATGAAATTTGAAGTACCTCCCGAAGAGTTAAAAGAACCTTTTTCCATGTCTACCCGGTAGGTGATTCGGTTATAACTAAAAGAGTTTATAGGAGTTGTCCTATATCTTTATCTCATAGAGTCACTTTGGTTGATTTGATAGACCTAGATATGCTGGACTTTGATGGTATCTTAGGGATGGATTGGCTTCATGCTTGTTTTGCTTCCATTGATTGTAGAACTAGGGTATTAAAGTTTCAATTTCCAAATGAGCCCATTTTGGAATGGAAAGGGGGGGAATTCAATCCCTAGAGGTCGATTCATTTCATGTCTAAAGGATTGTAAAATGATTTCTAAGGGTTGTATATATCATATTGTAAGAGTTAATGACATTGAGTCCGAGACTCCTCTTTTAGAGTCGGTCCCTGTAGTGAATGAATTTCAGAATGTTTTTCCAGATGACTTTCCCGGCATTCCTACCAAACGGGAAATAGACTTCGGCATTGATATTTTCCCAGATACTCAACCCATATCAATTCTCCCTTATCGGATGGCTCTGGCAGAATTAAAGAAGTTGAAGGAGCAACTCAAAGATTTGTTAGACATAGGCTTTATTCAACCTAGCATATCTCCATGGGGTACTCCGGTATTATTTGTTAGGAAAAAGGATGGGTCACTTAGAATATGTATTGATTACCGCCAATTGAATAAGTATCCATTTCCTAGAATTGACGATTTGTTTGACCAACTCCAAGGGGCAAGTTACTTTTCAAAGATTGACCTAAGGTCGGGTTATCACCAACTTAGGGTGAGAGGGGTCGACATTCCTAAAACGGCTTCCAAATAAGATATGGTCACTATGAGTTTCTAGTAATGTCTTTTGGTTTGACCAAAGACCCGGCGACTTTCATGGACCTTATGAATAGGGTGTTTAGGCAATACCTTGATTCGTTTGTGATCATTTTTATTGATGATATTTTGATCTACTCTAAGGGTGAAGGTGATCACATGAAGCATTTGAGGATAGTATTACAATTCCTTACAGACCAACAATTGTATGCTAAGTTTAGCAAGTGCGAGTTTTGGCTAAGGTCGGTTGCTTTCCTCGGTCATATAGTGTCAAGCATGGGTATTGAAGTTGATCCTAAAAAGACAGGTGCGGTTAAGAGTTGGCCTAGACTCCTAAGTCCTACCGATTTTAAAAGTTTTTGGGTTTGGCCGGTTACTATAGGAGGTTTGTTAAGCGCTTCTCATATATCGCTTCTCCGTTAACGACCTTGACCCAAAACAAATCCAAATTTGAGTGGTCGGAGGCTTGTGAGAAGAGCTTCCAAGAGTTGAAGAATAGACTCACCACCTCTCTAGTGTTGACCCTACCAGAGGGTACCGATGGGTTTGTAGTATATTGTGATGCTTCTCGAGTAGGTTTGGGATGTGTCCTTATGCAACATGGCAAAGTGATTGCCTATGCTTCAAGGCAACTCAAGGTACATGAAAAGAATTATCCAACTAATGATCTTTAACTAGCGGCGGTGGTGTTTGCCTTGAAAATATGGAGACACTATCTCTATAGAGTGCATGTAGATGTGTTTACCGACCACAAGAGCCTTCAATATGTGTTTAGCAAAAAAGATTTGAATCTCCAACAAAGAAGGTGGTTATAACTTTTGAAAGATTATGACATGAGGGTATTATACCACCCCGGCAAAGCTAATGTAGTTGTGGATCCCTTAAGTAGATTGTGCATAGGTAGTATGGCTCATGTAGAAGATGAGAAGAAAGAATTGGTTCGTGATGGGCATAGGTTGGCCTAGTTAGGTGTCCAACTAGTGGATTCCACCAAGGGTGGATTCATGGTCCATCATAGTTCCGAATCATCTTTTGTTGTCGATGTAAATTCTAAACAACATCTTGATACTATCTTAATGGAATTGAAAGAATCGATTCTCAACAAGTCCGTTGAGGCTTTCTCCCAAGGGGGAGATGGGGTGCTTAGGTACCAATGTAGATTATGTGTTACGAATGTTGATGGCTTGAGAGAGAAAATTTTAGAAGAGGCTCATGGTTCACGGTATTCAATTCATCTGGGAGCCACCAAGATGTATCGTGACCTATGGGAAGTCTATTGGTGGAATGACATGAAGAAGGATATATCAGGTTTTGTAGCTAGGTGTCCGAATTGTCAACAACTTAAGGCCGAACACTTGAGACCAGGAGGTTTACTCCAAGATATAAATATTCCCACTTTGAAGTGGAAAGAGGTGAATTTGGATTTTGTGGTGGGTTTGCCTCGTACTCGAAGGCAACATGATTATATTTGGGTCATTGTTGATAGGATGACTAATTTAGCCCACTTCATTCCCATCAAGGTTTCATATTCGGCAGAAGACTATGCCATATTTTACATCAATGAGATAGTGAAGTCGCATGGGGTTCCTCTATCTATCATTTTGGATCGGGGTACTTAATTTACTTCACATTTTTGGAAGGCATTCCAACAAGGGCTTGGTACCCATGTTAAACTTAGTACCGCTTTCCACCCTCAAACGGATTGTCAAGAGGAATGCACCATTCAAACCTTAGAGGACATGTTGAGGGCGTGTGTGATTGACTTCATGGGTAATTGGGATGACCATTTACCATTGATAGAATTTGCCTACAACAATAGTTACCACTCAAGTATTGCCATGGCTCCTTTTGAAGCACTGTATGGTAGGAGGTGTAGATCTCCAGTTGGATGGTTTGAAGTAGGTGAGTTTGCTCTAATTGGTCCCAAACTAGTCTATGAGTCCATTGAGAAGGTTCGGCTTATAAGGGAGAGGTTGAAGACTGCCCAAAGTCGGCAAAAATCTGATGCTGATTTTAGAAGGAGGGATCTTGAATTTGAGGTTGGTGATTGGTTCTACTTGAAAATATCACCTATGAAAGGTGTGATGAGGTTTGGTAAGAAGGGGAAGCTTAGTCCCCAGTATATGGGCACATACAAAATCATGAAATGTGTCGGGAAAGTTGCTTATGTATTGGACTTGCCAAATGAGTTGGCTCTGGTTCACCCGGTGTTTCATGTTTCCATGCTCAAGAAGTACATTGGTGATCAAGTATCCATCCTTCCTTTAGAAGGTTTAAGGGTTGATGAAAACCTTTCCTATCAAAAAGTTTCGGTTGAGATTTTTGATCGGCAAGTTAAGAAGTTAAGAAACAAAGAAGTAGTTTCCGTTAAGGTTCTATGGAGGAATCACTTATTTGAGGGTGGTCCCACTATCCTCATCTCTTTCCTTCTACTCCTTCCCCAACTTGAGGTAAATAGTTTCTTGAGTTTGGTGTTTTGGAAGTCATTTTTGTTCTATGAGTTTTCCTTATGATTTCCTTATGTTGTGCATGTTCTTGTGAGAATTCATGTTTAGAATATATTGAGTTTTCATGATTTATATGTTCCTCATGTTGATTTGCATTTTAGTATGATGATTTCATTTTTGACTTCATGAGGTGATATGATGAACATGCTTAATGATGTGTTGACGTGTTGGCTCCATATTGTTGTGCTAAGCTTCTATGCATTGGAGAAGGTAGTTGCTCCTATGTCAATGTGAGATCACGAGTTTCATGCATATTTGGTTGGTAGATGTAGTTCCTACTTCTTTCTATTGTATTGAGCTTATTGATGTGGAGTTGAGGTTTCCTTCGATGGTTTGTGCATTGTTTATGACGTCACATGCATGATGGGTTGCTAGTTTAGAATTGTTAATCCCTTAATATGTTTAAACTGTCATTCGAGGACAAATGTTCCTAAGGGGGAGATAATATAACGACCTAAAAATTGGTAGGTTGAACTAGAGCCTCATTGTGTGATTTAGGATAACTTTAATTTGACGGCTAGGTGGTTGTTAGAACTTAAATGAGTGAGGAAGAATCCTAGGGTTCAAGCAAGGGCCTAAGCTAGCATGATAGGGTGAATGGAGCCTTGTTCGTAGATGGACCATTTGGCGATGGGGTCACTTGATCGCCCAATTGACTTGGCGATGCGCCAAAGTGCACTTGGGGTCGCTTTGTCGGTTGTCCCTTTGGTCAAAGTTCTGGAATAAAGAGCGAACTAAGCCTTAGCTCGCCAACCAGCTTGGTGAGTCGCCCATTCGCCCTCTAGATCGCCTAGTGAGCTGCCCATATTTGGATCTTACTGCAAATTTTGGCGAGACAATGATTCACTTAGTGAGTCGCCTAGTTCCCTTGGTGAGCCAAGAGGGTTCATTGGGCGAGCTAAATCGTGAAACGGGGAAAAATTAAGTTCAAATTTTAACGGTCCTTAGTTTTTTCCAAAATTGAGTCCTCATTATTTTATTCCTTTCCTAGTGACTATATAACCTTTTTATACTTAAAAAAAACCTTGGAATTTTGTTACTTTTAAAAGAATTAAAAAAAGACCCATCTCCTCCAAAATTTCTCTCTCTAGAGTTCCTCCATTGAAGAACACCAAGGACTAGAACATTAGGGCTCAAGAATCCATCTTCTCAACTCCAATTCGTGGGCAAAGCTTCAATTAAGGTATGAGAACCTTGATTCATGGAAAACTTTTCTCCCTGAAGCCTTTCAACTCTAATTTCGAATTTTGGGATATTGTTCAAAAACTAGGGTTTTCATTCTAGCCATGGGTTATTCTTAAAAAGAATTTCATTATGTTATTTGTCTTATATTATGGATGAGTTGAGGTTAAATGGTGATTTTAATAGTAAAACTCGCCATGAACCCATGAACTATCCCATGACCCCAATTTCATGAATTGTGATGGGCGTATTGATGCAAGATGATTACTACGAATTGTGTCTGTTTTAATCTAGTTATTGAATCTTGTTTTTATTCATGCTTAAAGTAGTAAATTCTAAGTGTGAATGTGAGACTTGGTTAAAGACCCTTGAAGGGAGTAAATTATGAAGGATTGTTCATGATTGATGTAGGATGTATGTGAACTTATGATTCACTTGAAACGTAAATATCATATGACTATTGTGTAAATTGAGGTATTGTTAAAAGGTCATTTTCCCCTTACCCTTACATATGTTCATATATGACTTGTCTAGGATAATGTTGATGTTGTTATGTCGATTGAAAGGCTAATTCTCATGAAAACACTATGAGCAATAATGTGAAAGATTTACTCACATGTTAATGATGATTCTATGGATGAAAGTTAGTTCTCACCTAAATCAATCTATGAGCTATTTTATGAGTTGTATTGAATGAAGGATAGAATACTTCTTCACACATGCAAATACAATTCAATGATTAATTATGTATAATTTGGGAAATAATGTTTAGTACCGAGTGGATATGGACAATAAGGTAAAGCCCTTTCCGCCAATGCAATAGGGCGGGTCATCTACAGTGAACTCATGAGATGGGAGCCCCTCCGCCAATGCAATAGGGCGGGTTTCTAGAAGCAATCTCCCTATCCCATAACTATGTGCCAAAATAGGACTTAGCTAGTGGATCCATCTAAAAGCTAATACATTTAGTTCTACCTTAGGCAAGTAGGACACCTTCTTTTGGTGTGGAAATACACGACACCGGATTCCATGTAGCTCACATAGTCTATGTCGGTTATGGCTATTCTTCCCTAAATGATAAGATAATGAATAAGACGTTATCTATACTATGACTTCTTAATGAGTTCACTTAGTAGGAGTGAGGGTATGAGACTTCACTTTTACATTGCATAAGTAGACTTATTAGGATGTTATGGGATGGTTCTTTATGTTATTATGAGATATAAATGTATGCATGTATGTTGAATGGATAGTTGCTATGAATGACTTTCCTTATGTTCAAGTAATGTACATGACTATTTCTTTATTGATTATATGTATTATTAAGGTAGCTTCAGGGGAGTACTAGTATGAGTGGTATTACTGGATGCCAACCATACATTGCATAAGTGTTCCTTAAGGGTTGCCAATCTGTTGATACTACTATGTTATGATTATAAATGTGATTATGGTTTGTCTTTGACATTGAAAATGCATTTTGGTTTCCAAACTTGATAAATGCATACTTTTCACTAAACGTCCTTTTTATCGGACTTGAAGGATTTTATGCATGTTTCCATACTTAGTACATATTTGTGCTAACCCCTTCTTCTTCTACATTTTGATAAGTGTACGTTCTGGCTAGGTGATATACACTATCTTTATTGAAGAAGACTTGGGTTGCTTATCTCCAAGTAGTGGTGAGTCCTCATGTTCGAGGACGGATTATCCATTTCTTAGAGGCTGTTGTACTTCTCATTTTGAGACTTTTATTGATGTAAAGGGCAAAGTCTCAAATTTTGTATTCCTATGTTTTAGATGGTGTATGACACAGAGTCTAGATTCCTATGATTTTCGATTATGAAAAATTAAGTTTGACTTCTATTGTAAAAGTTTTAATTTTTTCCGCATTATTTCTATGTATTATGTTATGATGATGCTAGAGGATTGTATAAGACCCCTTTGGGGTCAAGTACACCGTGTTACGTCTAGGGGGCACTCCTGGGTCATGACAATATTTGTGAATTCACAAAATCAATACATAAATTGCACTATTCTTCCTATTTTTCCCTTGAGAGATTAGGCCTGCAAATATGATATTGACTGACAAAGAAAAATTTAATGATTAATTCATGTTTATTGGTCAATTTATTTAATCAAACTAAATTACTTCGTGTTCATTAATTGAAAACTTGACATCAAGAAAAAATGACATAAGAGTACAATAGTAAACTTTCCTAAATTCTTAAAGGGGCGTGAAATCTAAAATGTTGACAACTAAATATGAAGGAAAGGAGTAATTTGTAATAGTAATTACATGATCTTTTTCAATTAGTAGATGACTTTTCGAATAGACCCAAAATGGTATGGATATACACAGTAGGCTTCCTGTGAATGTTATTTATTTTATTCTTATGCATTTGACTTTACGTGATGTTGTTCGAACAAGCATCTTGTCGAAGAATTGTAGCTACAAGTAGCGCAATCTTTCAAAGTTGAAACTTGATCAAATAATTTATGATACAACAAAGGGAGAGAAATCACCAGCGATTCAATTTGACAACATTTTCAAGCACCTCAAGCACAATCTTTTAGGACCAATTACGAAGTTTACCCTTGATGTTATTGGCCTTGAAAGTTGAATTGTCATTCATGAGATGGAATATTTTCTCTCTATGAACGGTATTCAACATCTTGTGCTTAGACTTCTGTTGGGTTGCCGTACGAATTGCCCTATTCAGTTTTTAGTTGTTTGGAGTTGAGGTATTTGTCTATCGAAAAATTTTCATATATTTCCTGAAGTACCCAAAGGATAATTATTTATTTGGATAGAAAATTAAAAATAATGACAGAAGTTATTTTGAGTCTGATTTGCTATACCTCTTTTGCATATAGTTTGGATACAAAGGAATTAATTGTTATACTCTTAAGAAGAAAATAAAAGAAGAAAACATTTGCTTGAAAAACTCTATCTTTCATTTAGAATGTTCAAGCCTTAGCCTATATATAGGCAAATACTTAACATAACACTTCACTAAAATAGCACACATATCAGTCCACAAAGAGCATCAATTAAACTACTCCTAAAAATAGAACACATGGCTCCTAAAACAAACATAACACATTACTACTGAAACAGAAAATATGTGGACTGACTCAACTTAAATTAAACAACTCACCATATTCCTAAAGACCATGTCAAAAAGCAAACAAAAAGAAATTACTACAGTTCCCCCTTAAACTAATGTTTGGTAACAATCAATCTACATCTTTGATTGTGCATATGCCTAGCAACCTTCTAAGTTTAATGAATGACACCATCTTCAGGGCCTTGGTGAAAATATCAGCAACCTGGTCTTCGCTCTTGTAGTATATCACATCAATTACTCCATTATATCTAAGATCTTGTAAAAACTAAAATTTCACATCAATGTGCTTGCATCTTCTATGTAGCACTGGATTCTTGGATGGTTGAATTGCTAAACTGTTGTCACAAAAAATATTGGTAGCTTATGGTTGCTTGAATTTCAACTCCTCCTGAAGCCTCCTCAACCAAATAGCTGGACAGGCACAAGCAGTCATAGGAACAAACTCAGCTTCCGTGGTAGATAAAGTAACAATTGGTTGCTTCATTGCTGACCATCAAATAGCACAGGACCCAAAAATAAAAGCATAACGTGAAGTGCTTTTTCTCTTATAATAATCACCAGCATAGTCACTGTTTGTATAGCCAAGAATATTGGACATTTCACTCGTCTTATGTAATAACCCAAAGTCTCTCTTTCCTTGCAAGTAACAAAGAGTTCTCTTGGCTACAGATAAATGCATTTCTATGGGATTCTCCATGTACCTGCTGATTAAACTCACTGAATACATTATGTTAGGCCTTGTAGTAGTGAGATACATCAAACTGCCCACAAATTGTTTGTAAAGTTTGCTATCAACCTTCGTCCCAATAGGATTTTTATGTAGCTCAAACCAGGTTTAGTAGGAGTGTTCACTGAATTGCAATCCATCTGAAATTTGTCTAGAATTTCCCCTACAAATTTCTTCTAAGAAATAAATATCCCTTTCTCAGATTGGACTACCTCTAAGACAAGAAAGTAATGTATCAATCTGAGGTCAGACATTTCAAACTCATCTATCATCGACTTGTCAAATTCTTCAAATATGACACCACAATTTCTAGTAAATATAAGATCATCAACATACAAGAAAATAATGAAAATATTTCCTTGATCATAATCTTTAAAAACAATGTATGCTGATAAGGACATTTTTGAAAAACCAACTTTTAGAAAGTACCCCTCAATGCGACTTACCAAGCTCGAGGAACTTGTTTTAGACAATAGAGGGCCTTTTTCAATATATAAACCTTATACTCATTTTAAATTTCAACATAAACAGGGGATTAATCTACGAATAAATGTTCATACAAGTACCCATGTAAGAACACCGACTTGATATCTAGCTAAAAAATAGGCCAAGACTTCTGAGCTACCAATGCGATAACCAAGCTGACTGTATCAAGTCTAGCAACGAGATACATACTTCTAAATAATCTATGCCATATTATTTCTTGTATACTTTATCCACTAAACGTGCCCTGTACTTCTCTACTTCACCATTTTTTCTTCAACTTTGTTTTGAAGACCTACTTAACTCCAATGTTTGTTGTCCATATCGAAGATCTGACAGCTCCTAAGTATCATTTCGCTCAATGGCATTAATTTCATCATCCATTGCTTTTCTCCACTTTTACTCCTTCATAACACTGTCAAAAGATGTAGGACCGCAATCTAAAAATAAAGAAAAATGAGTATTTGGATCTTCAATTCTAGTTACCTTGTATTCTTTCATCCAAGCAGGACTTCCTCTAACTTGTACAACAATTTGAGCTACTTCTTCATTTGCTACAACAATTGTTGGTGGTTGTATGTCACACCCTGAACCTACACCCTAGAGTTGACTGGCACTCGAGAACCACTGATGGCCCAAAGCGAACCCTTGACCTGTCTCAACTCTCAGCGGGAGACTTACTCATCAATAGATGAACTCAAAAGTAAAGTTTAACTAAAATGTCTGAAATACTTAAATCATAATATTTAGAGATAAACATTCAACTGGCCAAATAGTCAACTCAAGTCTTAAACATTACACAATGGAAATGAAAAAACTCCTTAACTACTAATGTTTATCTATACAATTTCCAAATGACAAAGATTGATGTCGTGACAAGACCCACAGCATCCTAACAAAACTAAAAAGTAAATGGAATCCTCCAGAAACAATGAGGCTCACCAAAGCTAACTCGAATTGTTGTGGTATTAGCGAATCGCTTGTTGATGAACCTGATTTCATGTATCTGCATCATGAAATAATGCAGGCCAAATGGCATCAGTACATTAAATGTACGAGCATGTAAAAGAAATCTAAAGAATAATATAAGCTTGAACTGAAATCAAAGGAAAGGAACATACTTACCTCATTTACTCAACTCAGAAGTACTCAAGGATGCTCAAACTCAGGGACACTCAACTAAGTTCATTATAAAGAAATAATAAAGATTCATTATTGTCATGACCTGAGTGTACATCATGGACGTGGCTGGCACTCGAGAACCATTGTTGGTCTCCAAGTGAACCCTCATCCTGGCTGACTACAAGCGGAAGCTAAGACTAACTTAAGCATAAAAAAGCTTAAAAAATGAATTAAATTCAATAAACTCAACTTAAAAATAATTTGAACAATACTAAATAGATAACTCAAAGTATGAAAAAAAACAACTCAAAGAAGATATATACTAAAAACTACTGAACCTAGTCTATATATGAAGCCTCTACTATTACAAAATGATATTGGGACAATACCCACGACATAACTACTAACTGTAAGATAAAGTGAAGTCCTCCGAAAGATAAGAAGGCACACAAAAGCTAACTGGAACATCTCATGACCTCAACGAAATGCCTGTTAATGATCCTGAATACATGTATCTACATCATGAAAAGATACATGCCAAATGGCTTAATACAGGGAATGTACGAACAAGTAAGGGGAATTCTAAAGCATGAACATAAGTTTGAACCAGTGGAAAAGAAACATACTTACCTCTTCTCAACTCACTCAACTCAACTCAAAGAAACATAGTTCAACTCAACTCCATGAAACATAGCTCAAGTCAACTCAGAGAAAATACGACGCAAATCAATGACAAGATATTTAACTCAGTGAAATAAGACTCAACTCTGTAATAAGATACTCGACTCTGGGTACTGAACTTTGGATTCTTAACTCTGGATACTGAACTCAATATAAAGCAACAATACAAATGCAATATATGGGAAACTTTTCAAAATAGTAGAAAGCTACTCAATGCATTGAAAAAATCCAATAGTAACTCAGTTTGTATGCAATGATACAAGATAAACTCTACTTGTATATGAAAATACAAAGTAAACTCTGTATATGTAAGAATACAAAATATCTTTGTGGGAGTTTTTCTAACCGACAACCATCACTATGAGCTATGCGATGATACAACATCTCGCCCACGCTGCCAAAACTATCATACACTTTGCAAGGGCATACAACTCTTCAACTAAGTGGATCCACCAGTCTATGGTAAGAGCATTACGGAATCATGAAAAAAGTATGACCCTTTCTACCCATGTTGGCTACATGGTTTATGGGGGCTGTGAGTTTTCTAAACTCTCCTCCATATCAGTGCTCAATACTACTCCAAAAATATACCTAGCTCATATGTTTAAACTCATAAATTTTCCTCTGGTTTGAGAGTATTATTCAAAATATTTCTCTTAAAAGAGATAGTACTCAAAACTTATCATAACTCATTTGGAAATCTCAGTTTCTCTTTTATCAATGTAAATATTGATGCCCTTGGGAATACATAGTCCCCTTATACTTATACTTCAAAACTCTTTCTCAAAAACATCTCAAAATCATATTATAATATAATCGTTGATGACTCGGGAAGTCATACTGCATAAACATTGATGGTATATCTAGATACCATACTGCTTATACATTGATGACATACTCGATTGTCATACTAATCATGTTTTAGAAAACTCTTTTCTCAAAACTCATCTTTACTTTCTCAAAATTCAGTTTAAGAACTTAGGTGTTGGCTTTAAAAAGCTTTTCAAGAGTTATAACTAAAATCATAGGGTTCATGTGGAATTATGAACATGAACGACTCAACTCGGGGATCCTAATAGCAATAGGGAACCTTAGTACTCAAAAATCTAGACTCAATGATACTATTCATCTCAAGAATGTTCATCTCATAGGGTCATGTAGAATTATTGGCATGACCGACTCAACTTAAGGACTTAATGGGTAACATGTAGTAGTCCCATGATTAGGAAGATAATCTCAAAATAATTAAAACTCTATAACACCCCGTATTCTAGATAGACCAAAAATGCAAAATTTCAAAAGTTACAAGTGCTACTATTGATGACACCTACAGACCGTAAGTTGACCCACGAACCATACATGGGGTCTGTGGTTAGCCACCTACAACCCCCTCCAATGAACCCTGGAAAAATCTAGCTAAGGCACGACCCACGGGCGGACCCACGGACCGTAGGTTACACCACGGGCCGTAGTCCAGGTCTGTGGATTGTGGCTCGCAACTTTCTGCTTCTGAAGCCAAATGACGCCTTGCCAGGATGGATCCTCGTTCAGCCCATGGTGTGTCGGTAAGGGGTCATCGATGGGTACGACAACTTTTAAGTCAGGGTCGTTTTGGTCTTTTTCCTATGCCTTGGACACCTAAACTATGTCAGTTTTAGCCTAGTAAATTAATTATAACTTATCCTAATCAATTCATTATCCCAAAAATCGATCAAACCAAGGAAAAAGGAGAAGAAGCAGTCGACCCAACTCTCCTCAAGAAAGCAACAAGTTTCCCGCAGTTCCAGTTCCAAAATCAAAAGATTTCTGCATGGAATTTTGTCACCAGGTATATGGGATTTCACTAGTTGGTTCCTTTCACCCATTGGGTCCCTAGAATTTAGTCACATTCTTGATTACCTTCATTATGTTTAGACTTCGGGTTTTAGAACTTTAGATTATTGCTATGATTTAGCTGTTAGGATAATCCAAATAAGAATAATACGTTTTTGTAACTATGTTGCTTAATTATTGCATGAAATTCAGAACCCTAAATGTGTAGATTCGTTTAGTCCATGAATTACACTTTCTAGGTCAGTTTATACACATATACATGCATCAATTTAAAAATGTTTCATTATCAGTACTTAATGTTGCATTTTCAGTTAGCATATCAGAATTTTGAGTCATCTAGTTTATTGCAGTTATGTTGTATTTTATACATTCTAGTTGGAAGTAGGCTTAATACCGAAAGGACTACGGTCAGTCACCCTTATAGTTCTAGAACTACATGCCCTCGTAGGTTAAGTCCCCTATTTGGGCAACATATTTAGTGATCACGCCAGTCATGCCTTTATACCTAGGCAAGGTATATTGGGTCCTCTCGATGGAGTGATACATCAGATTTCACGTTAACCTTACGTTGTTTTATGTCGGTTTTTAGTAGCTCCCACAGTCAGATTCCAGTGCATTGACCAGGTTATCAGTATTCAGTTTCAACATGCTATAAACTTGGTCATTGCATTCAGTTTAGTTCGTGTTTAGTATGTCCAGTATATTCAACAAGTTAATATTATACCATTCCTCAACATGTTTTATTTCAATTATGTATTGTTGTTTAGTTTTATCCTATCATGCATGCTCAATACCTTTCAAGTACTAACGCATACTCTGCGCTACATCTTCTAGTGATGTAGGTTCAGGTCCTTAGCATTCACATCACGTATATATCGGTCGATCTCCAGTTTAGCAGTATCAGGAGTGAGTCCTCATTCTTCGAGGAAGAGTGACATGTTTTCTTTCATTTTCATTATTTTTAGTTTTAGTTTTGTTAGAGTTAGCCGGAGACAAGTGCCAGCATCTATAGTCAGTTAGTGGCTTTTATTTAGATAAAGTTAGATTAAATTTTAGTTTTGGGACTGATCTTTCAGTTGTTATTGAACTCTCTATTTTTATAAATTCATACTTAGAATAGGTGTTCCCCGCATTTCATTTTTATATCATGTTTAAGCTTCCGCTCAATATTTCTATGTTTAGTAAAATATTTAAGTATGCCTATGATATGCGAGTTTAGGTTTAGCTTGGGGTCACTCGTGATCCTAGGTCCCATGTTACGTCAAGGGGTAGCCTCGAGGCGTGATAAACATGGTATTAGAGCACTAGGATCAAGAGTCCTAGGATGTCTAAAAAGTTGCACTAAGTAGAGTCCCTTTCATGAGTGTGAAGCATGCCTCACCTATGAGAGGGAGGTTACAAATTGTTTTAGGAAAAACCTTCACTTTCTTAATATTCTTATAGTGTGTGGGTATGATCTCCTTTTCTAACTCGATGTTATGTGTTTTTAGATCATGCCTCCATGTAGATCTTACCCAATGAATGTGAATGCCCGTAATGCTAACGCAACTCCTCCAGTCCCAGATCATGAAGTTTCAAATGCAGAATTTCGAAATGCCATTCAACTCTTGGCCCAAAGTGTAGCCAACCAGAACAATCATCAGGTTCTAGTTCCTACTAATGGAAATGGTGGATCAATGGTAGCTAGGGTTTGATATTTTGTTAGGATGAATCCACCTGAATTTCAAGGATCGTAAGTTGGTGAAGATCCGTAGAACTTTATTAATGAGGTCAAGAAGATATTTGGAGTGATGTAAATACCTGGGAATCATAGAGTAGAATGGGTATCCTACCGGTTCAAGGATGTGGCTCATATATGGTTCACGCCATGAAAGGAAATTCGGGGTGAGAAAGCATCTCCTGTGACTTGGGAGTGTTTCACTGGAGCTTTTCTAGACAAGTTCTTTCCAAGAGAATTAAGAGAGGCTAAGGCTCAGGAATTCAGTAATTTGAGGCACGGTTCTATGATAGTCCAAGAGTACAGACTCAAGTTCACGCAGCTCTCCAGGTATGATCCACATATGGTTGTAGATCTCAGGGCGCAGATGAGTAAGTTCTTATTTGGAGTATCTGACTTGGTGAAGACACAATGCATAAATGCAATGTTGTTAGAAGATATGTCTATCTTTAGGCTCATAACTCATGCTCAGTAGGTTGAGGGAGTTAAGCTTAAGGAACAGGCTAAGGAAAACAAGAAGGCGAGAACAGGAAACTATGAGTACTCTGAGCAGAAATTGGGTGGTGAAAATTGCTCGCGGTTTCATTAGAAATCATCAGCCCCAACACCTTCATCAGCTAGTGTTCCATCCTCCAAGTTTTGATAAGATCAAAGGCAGGGCATTATGCTCTAAGTCTTAGGAGAGTGGTTTAGGTACAAGAACCTACCAAACTTTTCCAAATTATGGTAAGAACTATCCGGGCAAGTGTCTTGCAGGAAATGATGGATGTTTTGGCTGTGGTCAGACTGGTCACAGGTTGAAGAATTGTCCTTTTTCTAAACAAGGACTAGGAGGTAACAATAGTAGGGCTCAGTCTAAAACTTCAGCAGCGCTAGCAAGTCGGCCAACTCAGTAGGGTACTTGATCTGGTACAGGTGGCGGTCAGCGCCAAAAAAGGTTTTTGCTCTCTAGGCTCGCCAGGACCAAGGATGATTCTTCTGATGTGGTTACTGGTACGTTGCGAGCCTTTCACTTAGATGTTTATGCTTTGTTAGATCCCGGGGCTACTCTTTCCTTTATAACTCCATATATAGCAATGAACTTCGATGTCAGTGCAGAAACTCTGTCAGAACTTTTCTCAGTCTCTACTCTAGTCGGTGACCCAGTTATACCTAGACATGTATATAGAAATTACCCTATCACAGTCTGTCAGAAAGTCACCTCAGCAGATCTCGTACAATTAGAAATGGTAAACTTCGATATCATTATAGGCATGGATTGGTTATATTTATTGTTATGCCTTAGTCGATTGTAAAACTAGGATAGTTTATTTTTAGTTTCTAGATGTGCCAATTTTAGAATAGAAGGGTAGTAGCTCAGTGCCTATGGATCGATTTATCTCTTACCTAAAGGCCGGAAAGATGATCATTAAGGGGTATCTCTATCATCTTGTTTGGGTTAACGATTCAAACTCTGAAACCCCAACTTTTGAGTAAGTTTTAGTAGTAAAAGAGTTTCCAGAAGATCTTCCTGGAATTCCTCCCGAAAGGGAAATCGACTTCAGAATAGATCTCCTTCCTGATACCCAACCAATTTATGTTCCTCCCTACATGATGGCTCCAACTGAGTTTAAGAAATTGAAATAGCACTTGAAAGACCTGTTAGTTAAGGGCTTCATCATACCCAAAATTTCCCAATGGGGTACACTAGTGTTGTTCGTGAAAAAGAAAGATGGGCCAATCAGGATGTGCATTGATTGTAGGCAGTTGAACAAAGTCATAATCAAGAATAAATACCCTATCCCCAGGATTGATGACTTGTTCGACCAACTTCATAGTGCTAGTCATTTCTCGAAGCTAGACCTCAGATCCGGTTATCATCAACTCAGAGTTAGAGATAGTGACATCCCGAAAACTGCCTTCAGAACTCGATGTGGTCATTATGAATTTGTAGTTATGTTATTTGGACTAACCAATGCTCATGTAGCTTTCATGGATTTGATTAATAGGGTGTTCTACCAACATTTGGACTTGTTGGTTATCGTCTTTATTGATGATATCCTCGTTTGCTCTAGGAATGAGGAAAAACATGCGACTCATTTGAGGGTTGTCCTGCAAACTCCCAAAGATCACCAGTTATTTGCTAAGTTTAACAAATTTGACATTTAGTTACAATATGTTACTTTTCTTAAGCATATATTGTCTAGCAAGGGATCCCAGTGGATTTTCAAAATATAGAGGCACCGAAATAATGGCTCAGGCCTACCTCTCCTTCAGATATCAGAAGTTTCTTCAGTTTGGCTTATTATTATAGAAGGTTCGTTGAAAGATTTTCATCCATATCTTCTCCATTGACTAAGTTGGCTCAGAAAAAGGTTAAGTTTCAGTGGTCAAACGAATATGAGAAGAGCTTCTCAGAACTGAAAATTAGGTTGACTATAACTCATGTTTTCACTCTACAACAAGGTTCATACGATTATGTAATCTATTGGGATACGTCCAGAATCGACCTAAGTTATGTGTTGATGCAGTGAGGTAAGGTTATAGCATATGTTTCTAGATAGCTTAAGGTGCATGAGAAGAACTATCCGACTCATGACCTAGAGTTTGCAGCCGTGGTATTTTCCCTAAAGATTTGAAGAAATTACTTGTATGGTGTTCACGTAGATGTGTTACTTAGGAAACTCGACGAACGCTTTGATGCTTTCCTCTTTTCTCCTCTTTTCTCTTCTTTAACTCTCAACTGAAACCCTAAGAGTAGATTAGCATTATAAATGAACCTAATCAATTTAGACCCCTAAAACGATACCAAAAGTGAATTAAATCTGATTTGGTGAGAAAAAGACAAAAATACCCCTCACTATTTTCGGGTAAATTTCCTTAATTGGACAACCGGACTTCAAAATGGAATATCTCACTCATTGGAACTCTAAACTTATAAAATTTGGTGGCGTTGGAGAGATAATTTCAATACATTTCATTTGATATCTTATGAACCATCTAACCCATAATGTAGTGAAAGTTATGCTCGTTTGAAGTTGACCCAAAACTTAAAAGAACTTTGGAATTACTTGAATGAACTATCTTTAGTTCTTTTTGGAACACAAGGTACTACATCTAGTGACCTTAACACTCAAGAAAATTTAAATTCCTCAGTAAAATAGGATAGTTCGAGTCTTAGTTCAAAAAATTTATAGGGTGTTATAATATCTCCCCCTCGGGATCATTCGTCCTCAAATGACGGCTGGACTGGGTATGTAATGTGGTTACTGTTTACCACCACCTTTAACTAATCATTGGGATCATATCAATAACCACCTATTGTTAAAAAATACCACATTAAAGTTTAGTACTCTAGCAACTCCATTGACTCCTACTAACCAACTCCTTCAGAAGTACTCAAATTGCAAACCTAACGATCTAAAATTTGAATGGGTACCTCCTCATAAGATAGGTTGTCCTTAATACCAATATTTTCAGTAGGTATAATGAGTGAAGGATCGCCCATACACCTCTTCAAATTTAAAATGTGAAATACCGGATGGATTGATGCTAAATCTTGCGGTAGTTCCAACTCATAAACTGCATTACCAATCCTCTTGGATATCCTGTAAGGAACAACACACCGGGGACTAAGCTTCCCCTTCTTAAAAAATCTCATAACACCCTCTTTGAGTGAAACCTTTAAATAAACCCAATCAACAACCTCAAACTCTAAGTCTGTTCTCCTAACATGTGTATAGGATTTCTGACGGCTCTTTGTTGTTTTCAACCTTTCGTGAATGACCTTCACTTTCCCATACCTTCATAATCTAAGTCTAGTCCTATGAACCCCGCTTCACCAACTTCAAACAATCCAATAGGAGATCTGCATCTTCTCCCATGAAGAGCTTCATATGGATGCATCTAGATTCTAGAGTGACAACTATTGTTATACATAAACTCGACGAGAGGGAAGTGATCATCCCAATTACCCTTGAAATAAATCACACACGCCTTCAACATATCTTCTAAAGTCTAAATCGTATGCTTTGCTTGACCATCATTCTGATGATGGAAAGCAGTACTCAAATTCACTTGGGAACTCAAACCTTTCTGGAAAGACTTCCAAAATTGTGCAATAAATTGTACACCACTATCTGAAATGATGGACAGACTCCATGAAGTCTTACTACCTCTTGAATATACAACTTGGAATAATCTTCTGCTGAATTGGTAGTCTTTACCGGTAAGAAATGGATTGATTTAGATATTCGATGTAGGTTCACCCAAATCGAATCATGTTGTATGCGAGACTGCGACAACCCAATAATAAAATCCATATTGATCATTTCCCACTTCTATTCCAGAATCTCTATATTTTGTGCCATACCACCAAGCCTTTGGTTCTCTACTTTAACTTGTTAAAAATTCGGGCACCTAGCAACGAACTCTACAGTACACTTTTCATAATACTCCACCTATAGACTTCACTCAAGTCACGATACCTCTTTGTGGAACTCGGATGGATAGAATATTTGGAGCTATGAGCTTTCCCCATGATCCTCTCTTGGACTTCATCAACCTTTGGTACACACAATCTAACTGGATACCTCAATACACCATCTCCCTCTTGTTCAAAAGCCATAACTTTCTGCTTCTGAATATTTGCCTTCAAATAAAGCAACAAAAAGTCTTACTCTTGTTTCTCTTTAACTTCAGACACTAATGATGATTCAGCCCCATTCAACACCACTACTCCAACTTCATTGGAATCTAACAATCGGACTCCCCATCGTGCAAATCTGCGCACATCTTTCGCTAAATCTCTCTTGTCTTCCTCAACATGGGCGGTACTACCCATAGATAACCTGCTCAAGGCATCAATAACAACACTAGCCTTAGATGGGTGGTCTATTATACTCATGTCATAATCCTTGAGTCACTCTAACCACCTCCTCTATGTGAAATTAAGCTCTTTCTGACTGAATACGTATTGAAGACTCTTGTGATCGGTGAACACATCAACATAAACACCATAGAGATAGTGACGCCATATTTTCAAGGCAAATACTACAGCAGCCAACTCTAGATCATGGGTTGGGTAATTTTTCTCGTGAATCTTAAGTTGTCTGGAGGCATAAGCTATAACCTTGTCATTCTGCATCAATACACAACCCAATCCAACTCTAGACGTATTACAATATACAACAAAGCCCTAAGTACCCTCTGATTAGGTCAACAATAAGGCAGTAGTCAACCTAGTTTTCAATTCCTGAAGGATTTTCTCACTAGCTTCAGACCATTGAAACTTTATAGTCTTCTAAGTTAACTTATTCAAAGGGGATGAAATAGATTAGAACCCATCGACAAACCTTCTATAATATCCATCCAACACCAAGAAACTCTTAATATTAGTCGGAGATGTAGGTCTAGGCCAGTTTTGTAGTGCCTCTATTTTTTGAGTGTCAACTCGAATTCCATCACCAGAAATAATTTGGCTTAAGAATGCAAAAGACTCAAGCCAAAACTCATACTTAGAGAATTTAGCATACGACTCTCTATCCATGAGAGTTTGGAGAACTGTTGTTAGATGACTAGCATGATCTTCCTCATTCCTCGAATAGATTAGAATTTCATCAAGGAATATGATAACAAACATATCTAGATAAGGCTTAAGTACTTTGTTCATAAGGTCCATAAATATTGCAGGCGCATTAGTAAAACAAAATGACATATTCAGAAACTCATAATGACCATAGCAGGTCCTGAATGTCTTCTTAGGGATGTCAATTTTTCTTACTCTCAACGAATGATAGCCTGATCTAAGGTTTATCTTAGAAAAACAAGTGGTACCTTGAAGTTGATAAAAAAGATCATCAATCCTCGGAAGGGGATATTTATTCTTGATAGAAGCCTTATTCAACTGACGGTAATCTATACACATTCTAAGAGAACCATCTTTCTTCCTCATGAATGAAACTAGAGCACCCCAAGGTGAGACAATGGGTCGAATGAAACCTTTATCAAGAAGGTCTTTCAATTGCTCTTTTAACTCTTTCAACTCAGCTGGAGCCATGCTATATGGCGGAATAGAGATAGAACGAGTATCAAAAATAATTTCTATACCAAAGTCTATTTCTCTCTCAGGAGGGACTCTGGGAAGATCATCTGGACAGACCTCTAGAAACTCACTCACAACTGGAACTAACTGAATAGGTGGTGTCTCAATACTAGACTAATTAACTCAGACTAAGTGATAGAAAAATACCTTGGAAACTAATTTTCTCGCATTAAGGTACAAAATAAAATGGCCCTTAGGCACTGTTGAACTACTCCTCCACTCAATAACTGGCTCATTGGGAAACTGGAACTTAACTACTCGAGTTCTACATCAGCTGAGGGATAATAGTCATGAAGCCAATCCATACCTAGAATAACATCAAAATTTACCATGCCTAATTCGACTACATCAGCCATGGTTTCCTTGTGATTGACAGAAATTGCACTATCACAATAAACTTTATCAGCTAGTATAGACTCACCAACATGTGTGGAAACAGTGAAGGGATCAAGAAGTTTTCAGGAAGAACATCAAAATTCATATCAATATATGGAGTCACAAAAGACATACTCTCTCCTAGATCTAACAAAACAACAACATCACAACTAAATATTTGATCATACCACTAGCAACATCTAGCAAAATCTCTTGCTCTTTGTGTTAGTGAAAGCATATAGACAGTTTGCTCCTCTGCATGTCTCTGAAGTAGCTCCTCTAGGTGTAGCTTTGTCAGGTGGAGCTGCTGAAGAAGATTGGGCTCTATTACCCCCATTACCACTGCCCTGCCTGTTCTTAGGACACTCTTTCATTAGCTGACCATTATGATCACACTTGAAGCAACAAGTGGAGCCATCACGACACACTCATGAGTGGGTCCGACAACACCTAGAACATGCATGAGTCTCATTATATCCTTGTGCCACACTACTTTCAGACTGTGTAGGTCTAACTCTGAAATTTTGCGAACTCTAATTCTTCAACTCACCTCTGTTCCTTGGTGCATGTGCACTAGCAGATGATGGAGCAGGTCCCTCTGGCTTTTGCTTGAAGGATGACCGGTTTGCATTACTCTTCTACTGTCCAGACTCATTTCCTACCGTCTTAGCTTTCTTATTTCGCAATTATTCTCTATCTCTCAAGTTGTCATCCTCAACTTGTTGCACATGGATCACCTGCCTTGCAATGTCCATATCTCCTATGAGCATAGTTGCCTTTCCCTCCTTACGTGACAGACGAGACAACCCAGCAACAAATAGACTGATCATGCTCTTTCTGCCACCAACCATCTCTGGAGCATAATGGGATAGTTAGGTGAATGTAAGGTTGTACTCATGTACGCTCATAGATTATTGCTTAAGAGCGCGGAATTCCTTACTTTGGCCTCTTTTAGTTCACGGGGGAAAGAAACGCCGAAAGAAGGTCTCCTCAAACACAGCCCAACTCACAATTGGTGCATCCCCAACTCTACCCTTCTTCTATTGGTCAAACAACACTCTAGCAACACCCTTCAGTTGGTATGCAACTAGTTTCACTCACTCAACATCTAACAAATGTATCACCTCAAACAATTTCTGCAACTCTTCTATAAAATTCTCCAGATCTTCAGTGACACTTGAGCCGGTGAATTATGGAGGATTCATCCTTAAGAACTCAAGGATTCTGGACGTACGAGCCACATCCTGATGATTACCTCTTTGTTAACTTGGTTGGTCACTACTTGACTCAACATCCGAATAGCATACCAGAATTCAGCATTAGTGACGTCTCCTTGGGGTTGCTGTTATGATGTATTAGGTACCTCTTGATACTGAGGTTTAACATTTATCCTAGTGCGACGACCTCAAACAACTCTTCATGAAGGCATGATTTGAAAGATACGCACAAGCACCAATAAGAAGGAAACTTTTATAGAGATGAATTCTATCGCACGAAAAGAGTATGAAAGAAGTGAGATAGTTCTTAAATATCGCAGCCTCCTAATTATTCATGTGGCGTGCTTCATACCGATAACTAGGACTCTACATACACGACTTCATAGACTGCCAAGGACTCTTGAACTTTGTGCTCTAATACCAAGTTTATCATGCCCCAAGCCTACACCCTGGACACGACTGGTACTCGAGAACCATTGCTGGCCCCAAGGGAACCCTTGGCCTTGCTTAACTCTTAGCGGATGAATTACTAAACATAGAAGAAACACAAAAGTTAAACATTACACAACTATCTCAAAAGAAAACTCATAATATCTTTAAAATAAAACATTCACTAGCCAAACAGGCAACTCAAGTCTAGAATATAACAACTGAAATAAACAAGACTCATGAACTATTATCTATCTATCTATGAAACCTCTAATACTATGAGGGATGTGGGGACAAGACCCCCCATCGTCCTAACAAACTGAAATTGTGTAAAATAAAGAAGGGATCCTCAGGAAGAAAGGAGTCTCACCAACAAATCTAAAACTCGGCTCGATCAACGAAGCGCTAGTTGATGATCCAGGTTAATTATATTTGCATCACGAAAGATACAGGACAAATGGCATAAGTACATAGAATGTACAAGCATGCAAGGGGAAATATAAACATGGCATAAGCTTGAACTGGAATTGAAGAAACAATTTACCTCGTCTCAACTCAACTCAACTCAACCTCAACTGAACTCAAAGATACTCAAACTAACTCAACTCATTTCAATATAAAGCAGTAGTAAAGATGCATTATAAAGAAAGCTTTTAAAATAGTAGATAGCAACTCAATGTATTAAAAAATACAGTAATTACTCAGTTTTTATATATGTATATATAAATACAAAATAACTCTATCGGAGATTCTCTAACCGAAAACCATCACTATGATCTATGTGATGATACAACGTCTAGGCAATGCTTCCAGAACTGTCCTATACTTTGTCTTGGTATATACCTACTCACTAAGTGGATCCACTAGTCTATGCTTAAAAGAAAAAAGGAATCATCTTAAAAGTAAGACCCTTTCTATCCACGTTGGCTCCATGGTTTATGAGGACTTTGAGTTATCTGAACCTATCCCATATTGGTGCTCAATACTACTCCCAAAAACAAAACTTAGTGCATACATTTAAAAACATAACTCTTTCTCTGGTTTGAGCTTATAACTCAAAATATTTCTCTTAAAAGAGATAGTACTCAAAATCTCAAGAACTCTTTTCAAAATCGGTGTTTCCTCTAATCCTAAATGTTAAAACATTTACTCTTGGGAATACTTACTTCTCATAAATCATTTCAAAGAAAATGAAGTCAACTCTATTCATCCTCAAACTCAAGTACTCAAGTCTTATAATAAGTTTTAAAAGATTGTAAAACACTTCTCAAAATGACTTTAATGAACTCTCAAGACTTGACTCTTAACTCTACCTTGAAATTGAACTATGGATTCAAGGGTTATAATTTCATGTTATGGATCATCTCTTGATGTTTAGATGTACTTTAGAGTGTAGATATCAAATAGAAAACATAGGTACAATTCAAGGAAACTAATACGAAAAGAAGGATGGAAGAGTAGGGGACCTGGTGAACCTGGTGCACTATGTGGCGTGGGGAGCCGGCCCCCGAACTGTTGAAGGTGGGTTGGGGGGCACTGAGTGGCACGGTTCCATAAGATGCAAACTACAGAAAGCATTTTCTAGCGCACTGCTGCCGTGGCGCGCCAGCCCCCGTCCAAGAAAACCCGACGAATTTTCTTTCTCGTTTTCTGACCCTAATTCGCCTAGAATCGAATGGTTTCTTCTGCACTCACTTAGATTCGAATACCCAACATAAGTATATGATAATATACTCAAAAAATACCTCAAACTACTAACATTTATCTCAAGAATTTATCAAAATCCAACAATCAACATTACGAATGAAATTTCAAGAAACTCTTCAAGAACACAAATCCTTCAACTTCAAGAACAAAATTTGTATTTAAAATAACATGATTGGCGTGTGAGTGAACGAACCAAACACTATGAGACCTCACATACCTCTTAGGGATTAAACTCTTAGCGAAACAACCTTCGATTCGCAAGAAAACTCAATGAACGCCTTGAACTCACTACAATAAATATGATATTCAGCTACATATTATTAGCAACGACATGAAATTCGTCACTATGTGTTAACTTTTAGTGACAAAAGATATAATTTGTGCTTAAATATACGATTCACATATTTTTAATGACAAAACATAAAAATTCGTAACAAAATTTTGTCCACTAAAGTTTCCCACAAAAAAATGAATTGGCACCATTTAGTAAGCACTATTAGCCACGGATTTGAAGTTATTAGTGACACATTACTCTGTCACTAATAATGTTCCCAATAAGCAACAAACCATTTTTTGTCCCTAAGTTAGTTAAATTTTGGATACAAAGAACTTTTGTCGCAAATATATATTTATATATTAGTGACGAACATTTTTGTCCTAAAATTAGTTAAATTTTGTATACGAAAAAGATTTGTCACAAAAAATTATATCGATACATTAGTGACAAATCATTTTTTGTCTTAAAATTAGATAGTTTTTTGTACAAAATTTTGTTGTCACAAAATATATATTGATACATTAGTGACAAACCATTTTTTTTCCTCAAATTAGTTAATTTTCTTTTACGAAAAACTTTGTCGGAAAAAATATATTGATACATTAGCAACAAACTAGAGTTTTGTAGTTAATCATTGTAAACATTAGATGCAAATTTTTATTATTCAATTTTAACTTTTATTTTTGTCACTAATAGTTCGAACAATTAGTGACAATTTTATTATTGTCTCTATTTAACCTACAATTTAGTTACAATGAAATTTTGTCACAAAAACAATATATATGTTCAAATGGCTATAAACTAAATTTGGTAGTTGAATAGGGAAATTATTGGATATGGAAAAAAAAATCATACTTATAAATTATAATATTATTAATTTTAAAAACATTTTTAACAAACAAAACTCATTTTAGTGAAATATTATATATTATACACCACACAAATATAATTCTTTTTCTAAAATATTAGACGATATTGCATATAATATATAGACACCACATAATAAAAAAGATAAAATGCCTAAACACCATTAAGATTAGTTAGAATAAAAAAAATTAAACAAAGCTTCCAAAACTATTAAAAGTTTCTACAATTTTTCAAGTTTATCATAGTTTGTAGAACGCACTTCTTTAGCAACCACCACTATAATTAACATAAAGACCTCATAATCAAACCAAAATATATATATATTAACACTAAAAATGCCAACATATTATAACATCACAAGTATATCATAAAGCAATATCACTAGTCTTACAAACAGAATTCAAACAAAATATTCACTCCCAACCATTCCATCATTTATTTTAATTGCACAATCACATTGTCACAATATTTAATTCGATTATAAGAAATATAAATAATTTCACTAAGATTACTATCCACAAATAATCTTCTTATGTCTATGCATGATATGAGTTCAATAGCTATATTACTTGTGTCCCAAAGGTAAGCCTTAATGAAAATTTACATGAAATTGGGCAGGATTTCCCCTGTTTTTGGGCCTATCTAAAAAGTTTCCTTTCTCAAATTCAATAACTTATGCAACTAATATCACCAAAACAAGTCATAATATTCATATTTAATCTATTAGGATTATAATAATACTAAATTCATCTCCAAATACGAAAAAAGTCTAACACTATCACAAGTCTCTAATAACGAAAGAGTACTCATGACTCTAGTGAAATGACTAACGGAATGACTCTAAGAATTTAAAAGAAAACAGTGATAGCAAATAAATAAACTTCTTGTCGACGCAAATCAATGTCCGCTCACTTGCATTTGTCAACTCATGCACTCTAGCTAAAGAAGGCCTCATCAATGTCACCTGTAATCTCTATAAAAAAATATAGTGGGGAGTTAGTCACTACCTCAATGAGAACACTGAACCATAAACATCTTTAATGGGTAAAAGTCAAAAAACACAATAGTATAATTATTAGAAAATAACATGAAATAAATGCCCTTTTCAAAAATGATAACAATAACCAGTCTTGTCTGTTTCAAATAAATACACACTGTCATATCATTTTTAATTATTTTCTAAGGGAAAATTCATTAATTGGAACAATTCAAATATATAATATCAACATTGACGAGAACAAAAATATCGGGGGAATTTCTGAGTTCCACATCAAATCATAATTTTATGGACAATCAGAAGAGCTCAATTGCCCTTATGCTTAGATTTCTTGAAATGGGCTTCAAAGATTTAAAAATGAGAACTTTGATGATGGGTTTGAAGGGTATTTGAGAGATTTAGGAAGTGATCGTAATTGTTAAACAAACTGGGTAGCCACCATTTTTGTACCAAAAATACACAATGTTATTAGACTGTTAATGTAATAAGTGTTCACCTAAACACTATCATATCAAATCTATTATTTGGGAGGTCTCCAAGAACATATGTATCTTGGTCAATATACGGTGTGCAACTTTTGTGACTGAGTACCAAAGTTGTTTTGAGGCTATCCTATCAGCTCTCGGTAAGTGTGTTGTACTTTTTTCATGCCTTGCATATGTTCATCCACATAGAGGCAATACGACCACTCATCATAAGATTGCGGCAGATATAAAGTGGTTGTATTGCTTCTATGGGGATGAACAAATGCAGGGCATGGTGAAAGTTTAGTTGACTCACCGATGACCGATAGGATAGCCTTAAAACAACTTTGGTACGCAGTCACCGTATATCAACCAAGTGACATTTGTTCCTAGAAACCTCGGTGAGCAATATAAATGCAAATGCGACATTGATACGCACAAGGTGTTTGATGAAATGTTTTATTCCCAATCTAATGACTATTTGGCATAAGAAATTTCAGCACCTATCTACTTTTTTCCCTTTTACACCGAAGAAGTCTACCTTAGAGGATGGTTATTCCAAAGAAGGAAACAAGGAAAAATCGTAAGTAGAAGGCTCAAAGGACGTGGTTCAACAAAAGCTGATTCCTATTATAAATATCCAAGAGGAGTTGGTTCCAAAGGATTAAGAGAGTATGAGGGACAGACTTCACTTATCACCCATACAATGCTAGTTGATGAAGATGTTAGTACTATTGAGTGTTTACTTTACCCTTTCGAACAACGTATCTTGATTTTAGGGATCTCTAAGAAATTGAAAATGACTTACACATGTATTTAGTTCATAGCAAGAATTAATAGTTTATCACTTATATACTTTTAAACAACTTTGTGGATCTCCCAAACATGTTACTAGTTATTTTTGAGATACGAAAAGTTGTATTGGATTCTAGGAGCCCCCAAAACATGGTAATGGTTTAAGAAGAACGTGTAGCCAAGTCACGCTCAAGTCTTTCAAGAAGAAACAAGCAATGATGACAACATAAGTTCTTACTAACATGTCAATCCCATTGCACTGCCATGTCTTTATGGACAATTATTTTGTTGGACATAGTAGAGATGGTTGTAGCGACGTCAAATTATGGATTCGTCAAAAAAAGTTTACGATCACGAGATAGTGCATGTAGAAAAGGTGACATGTTTATTCATTTGCAGGCCTCAAACTAAAATCTACACACATTAAAATGAATTTAAACAAGGTAATGATATTAGAATAGTTAACTATGTGAGGCAAACCTGCAATTTTTGTCTTCTTTTACATCATAAAGATCCCTACACATAAAGAGAAAAACCTAAAACTGTTAGCAAGGTAGCGTGCAGGGGGAGGTGTCTCTAAAAGTAAAAAACTAATTTAAGGGAAAAAATTTCTTTTGGATACATAAAGAATAGTAAGGAATGAAAAAAAACATGGAATAAAGATAAAATAATGAAATTTAAGTTATTCCGATAAGGCCACTACTTTGATAATATTTTAACAAGATATACACAATTTAGAAGAACTATTAACAAGCAAATGAACTTACTATGATGAGGTTACATCACATGTCAATATTGTCTCCATCACATGTGCTATCAACTTCATCATCATTACTACTAGTATTACCTTCATTCTCCTCATGATCACTAACGTACTCTATCATAGTGTCATCCTCTTGGTCAGAATCATCCTCATTGTGATCAATTTCAACTTCATTTTCTGTTTGAACCTCCAATTTAATTACATTTGCATCTTAGATAATCGAATCAACATCATCTCTATGTAGTTGACTCAATGTATCCACTGTATCATTGACAATTGAATTATTTTCAAGTGAAATATCTTGATACACTTCATCATTTGTAATGTGCAACTCATCACTTTCTTGCTCCGAATTTTCCTTCTCTAGCACATCATAAAAATGTTTATCTTGAAATTTGAGCACAATTCACCAATTTCCCCATAATTTTGGATCATCAATATAAAATACTTGTTTTGCTTAAGTAGCTAGTACAAAAGAATCATGTTCATACCAAAATCTTTTAACACAAATGCTCGTAAAATTATTATCTTTTCGCATCCCTGTTTTCTTGCGAAGATCAAACCACTTGCATTTAAATAGGAGAACTCGATTTTCCTCAACATACTCTAACTCAAGAATGTCAACTATAATACCATAAATATCAATTTCCTGATTTTCATGGTAGCCTGCAACAACTATACCGCAATTTTGACTTTTACGTAATTCATCGCGTCGTTGAACATGAAACCTGACACCATTTACAATACAACCAGTATGTGTTCTTCCGCGCACATCAAGTCCTATTGCCAAAGGAAATAATTTCTTGATAGACATTTACTTTTCCTTATTATATAATTGTTGAAACTACAACAAAAAATTATAGCGTTTAATTAGTAAAGAAAAATAAAAATTTAAACACAATAACAAGATTATTATCTTAAAAGCACTTACTTTTCTCTTGAACCATAAAGGATATTGTTCTCGGTGTTTATCTTCTATATTCACAACAACTTGTTTCAACAATTCTTCTTAATGTTCTCTGCATGCAAAAAATAAATTATTTAAAAATAATTTAAAATAACAAAATATCAACTTAGATAAATAGAAAAATTACTTACTGAAGAAAAGGTTCTGCTTCTTCGCAATTACTAAGCACATACCACCGAGCCATACCAAAATCTTTCTTTGGAATGACATCATATATTCCATCTCTATATGGTCTAGAACTCTTTGTAAATATGTCCAGAAAATCTTCACCTTTGCTTCTAGATCCATCATAATTTCAATGTTCACGATTAAATCTAATCTCGATGTCAGTAAGATATATAGAGCAAAATGTTAAGCATTTATCAATAATATAGCCTTTTGCAATAGAACCTTCTGGGTGTGGCTTGTTTCGTATGTAACACTTAAGCTTGCAGAAGAACCTCTCAATTTTGTACATCAAATGATATTGTACTGGTCTCCCACACATAGCCTCTCCCGGTAAATGCACAGCCAAATGTATCATAACATCGAAAAAAGTTGGTGGAAAGATCATCTCAAGCTTACATAATATAATAATTATATCCCTTTCAAGTTGTTCTAAGTCATCTCTTGTCAATGTTTTACAGCATAATCATTGGAAAAAATGACGTAACTCAATTAATGCTAAAGAGACATATTTCTTTACAAATCCACGAAGAGCAATAGGCAACACTCTTTGTAACAAAACATGATAGTCATGACTTTTATGTCTAGATATCTTACCATCATTCACACTTACACACCCTGAAATATTTGAAGCATAACCATCAGGAAATTTAACAGATTTCAAAAATGCCCAAAACTTTTTTTTCTCTTTTTTTGACATAGCATAATAAGTTGCCGACATTCTACAACTGGAACCATGATGTTGCAACCATAGTTCTTTTCTTATGTTCTTATCCTTAAGATCTTTTCTTGCTTTATATGTGTCCTTAGATTTCCCATCTATATCCAATAATGTCCCCAAAATACTCTCACAAATATTTTTTTTCTATGTGCATAACATCTAAATTATGCCGCAACTTCAAGCTCTTCCAGTATGGTAACTCAAAAAAAATACTTCTCCTAACCCAATTCAACTGTTCAGGACGATGTTTCTTTTTATTATTGTTGGAGTGCTTACCTAGTCTACTTAGTAAATCCAATTGTCCTAAGACATCATCTCTTGAGAACTCTTTTGGTTTCAATCTTTTTTCATTCGTACCATCAAATTTCTTTCTTTTTCTCCATGAGTGACTAGGTTCAAGATACGGACGGTGACCCGTGTAAGAAATTTTATTTCTTACCTTTTGTGAAGACACATCCTTATTGCAAGTAGGACATGCCATGTATCCCTTTGTGCTCCATCCAGAAAATTACCTAATTCATAAATAAAAAATATGCTCAGTAATATTTTATAACCTTTACTATAACATAGAACATGAATAATAACATCAATAGTGTTCTGAAAAGCAATCACTCTTAACTGAACATCTACAGAGAAAGCTATTGTGGGATATCGACAGGAAGATGGATTGTCTTTGGGTTCAATGGGTACATAGCTACTATATCAAGCATGGTGATATTGCGCAAATCCAGATTCCCAAGAGTGTTTCCTGGGTAGTGAGGAAGGTCCTGATCCATGGGACAATACACCAACAACTTGGTACAACTCAACTTGGAAATAAATTTTCAATCCGTAAGATATATGTAACCTTAATGCCTGTTCATCCCAAAGTTACCTGGAAACATCTTGCCTTACATACAAAGATACATCCTAGATATAAATTCATACTATGGCAGGCTATACTACCAAACTATCCCTTTTGATAATTCATAGGTTTCTTGATTGATTTGTAATAGCTTAGTGAAAAAAAATTGGTTGTATGTAGGAGCAGCTTGTCTAGGTTGCTAATGCTATATTGTACAATGGTTTGGTTATGAATGAAAGATATACTATTTATGAAAAAGAAAGAAGAGAAAAAAAGAACATTTACGAAGAAAGCTCCCTCAATCTGATATCAAGAAGTTCCCCAGTGGGGTAACACCCTCAGTATAGTTGTAGGCAAGAGGTGCCCCAAACACATGAGAAGATTTTCATGATAAACAAGAGTCCAACAACAAATTTCAAACAATTATTATTAGCTATTATCCAGAACTATATAACATCAACTTCCCTTAGTTGGGCACAAGTCATACTAAACAAAGTATGGAGAAATTGCAACAAAAGAAAAGTGATTCAAGAACACCATCCCGTTTTGAAAGGGGAACTCATTCTCTTTGATGAACTGGTTGTTCTGGAATGTGTGAGGGGTTAACAAGAGGTAGAAACAAAAGGAATTGAAGAGCTATATGAAATATAATAAGATCAAATTAGTCAAATTTGTGGAAATAAGGGTGAAAGAACACAAAGCTATCAAAATCAAGCAGCAAATTGTGTCAGAATGGCAGATGGTCCACAACTATCAACATGCCGCCAACGGATGAGTCTGGATTATATGGGACAATAGCTGCTATAGATCAAAATAATTTCAGATGATACACAACTCATTGTTGCCACATACAAGGAAGAAATAATAGTATAGAATGTTTGCTCACAGTTATTTATGAATTCAACACTTTAGAAGAAATGAAATCTTCTATGTGATGCACTAGAACTATTAGCTCAAGGATCAACAAACCATGGCTGCTCAGTGGATCTTATGCACAGCTAATAACAAAAAGTAAACTTAAAAGGTAAAGTTCCTTTCAGAATTTTCAATGTGTAGGTCAAACATTTATCCTTTATGGATTTTGTACAGAAGAGTTGGAAAGTAAACAAAACTACATACAAAATGAAGAAGATACGAGAGAAACTGAAAGCTCTTAAAGAGCCCTTGAAAAAGTTGAACAAAATTGATTTCCTTAGTATCACATTGAAGGTTGAGCAAGCAAAAGTGGAATTGAATGTTGTCCACCAAGGATAGAACAGATGGGAAGACACCACCTAGGATTTTGATGTAAGACCTTATGGTGCTCAACCCACTTCATTGACCACTAAGGTATACCCTTGGATGCTCTTACAATATTTTATGAGTAGTCTGATATGTAAACAGTATAAATTATTAGACATTAGAAAAGTAAGTAATTTAAGAATTTACCATAAGCTGGAAAGTCATTTATGGTCCATAAAACAGCGGCATGCATCTTGAAGCCCTTCCTAATTGATGCATCAAATGTCTCGACACCATCACGCCATAAATCTTTGAGCTCATCAAATAAAGGACACAAATAAACATCAATATCCTTACCTAATGCTTGAAGACCAGGAATAAGCAATGACATTATCATAAATGGGTCCTTAAAACATCTATAAGGAGGAAGATTATAAAGAAGGAGAATGACAGGCCACATACTATACGATGTGCTCATGTTACCGAATGGGTTAAAACCATCAGTTCCAAGACCGAGTATCATATTACGGGGTTCTTGTGAAATCCAGGGATGATTCTTGTCAAATTCTTTCCACGCTTTAGAATCAGCGGGATGCTTTAACACATTTTCCTCATCAAGATGTTTTTCTTGATGCCACCTCATGTCGACACTTTTTTTTTTAGACATAAATAATCTTTGAAGTCTCGTCTTTAATGGAAAATACCACAAGACTTTATGTGGAATCTTTCTCTCCCTCCATTATCAATATTCCACCTCGAAGTACCACAATGTGGACACTCCTGCCTATCTTTATGTTCAGCCCATTACAAAACACAATATTTTTTGCAAGCATGGATCGAAATATATCCTAATCCCAAACCCTGTAGCATGTTTTTAGCATCATAATATGCTTTAGGAAGTGTCTCACCTGTAGGCAATGCCTCTTTTAGTAACTCCCGCAACATATCAAATGACTTATTACTCCATTGATTGTACACTTTCAAGTGTAGCAACTTCACAACAAACGAAAGCTTTTAGAATTTCTTACATCCTGGGTATAGTTCACATTTAGCTTCTTTCAACAATTTGTCAAACTTTTTAGCTTCTTTGTCACTCATATTATCAGAGACATTATTACCAGTTGTCTCCTCTGAAAAATCAGCAAACGATCTTTCACTGGCCTCTTCTAACATAGTGTGAATTCAATCATCAATGTCATGTTCTTCATTTTCATCCTCACTGTAAATCACTTCATTATCATCTCTCATTAGTGATTGTTCCACGTGGTAGATCCATTGCACATAACTTCCCATAATTCCTTGGATCAATAGGTGGTCATACACTACTTCTTGTGTTTGCAAATAAATATTTAAACAATCTTGACATTGTCATCGAACTTTAGAATTTAGATCAAACTGAGACCGAACAAGTTGCATAAAAAGATTGAACACCCACAACATATCTTTTAGAGAAGTTTGGTTCATGCATCTAGCCTTTATCCATGATCAACTGTACAAACATAGCAATTATCAAATAAATATTTTAGAAGCACATGCATGATTCTTTCAAATAAAATAAATATTCCATCAATGATGGAATACTAGAGAAAAGTAGCTTTTAGGGACTCCAAACAACAACTTACTCAATGTACTAAATAGTGTGATTTGTTTTTGATAACCATATTGTTGTCTATAATTTTTGATAGGTTACCCCCAACACTTGAGCTTTAGGCCTTACCATACCAATCACTATAAAAAAATTTCAAACGGTGCACTTATTGGTTGTCAAATTCCATAAATGATATGACAAAATTCAAGTATCTGCAAATTAACTCTGCTCTTTTATATTCCAACAAGTAAGCAATAAACTGCAATACGATTGGCCTAGTACCCCTGCTCTATTATGTATGTTAAATAAATAATATTGATCATGCCCCACCCCCATTTAGTTGTTCTCCTCTCCTGTTAAGGGTGTGTTCTACCCCGCCCTACCCTAATTGACATGCCTAACTGCTAGAGAAGATTTACGTGTTTAAACCAACAAGCAGAAATGGGGCTCCTTCGATAGAAAAAATGTCAATAATATAAGTAACCTCACAAGGGTGGTTTAGGGAGGGTGGTGCATATGTAGCCTTACCCCTAAAAAGGTAGAGAGGCTAAGTCACATAGACTCTCGTCTCTAGTAAAGCATATCAAAATCAAGTGTAAAAAGGAAATGCAATAGTGATGACGCCACTCTAAAAATATTGAAAAAGAAGATCAAGTAGCAGTAAGCCAATAACAAATAATATGGTACCTAAGGTAAAGATAGTCACAAGTCCACAAAAATTTGCTTGTTTATAGGAAGAAGTTTGTGCTATTTGTGTATTGAAAGTAAATAATATAATATATAACTTCAACCCATACTTGTTATCAAAAAAATAACTTAAAACCATACCTATAAGTAAAAAACATTGTGATACCAGTCGACCAAGCTTATTGTGGTCAACTCTGTAAGTCTATTCTAATTCTAATGTTAAGCTAGACTAGGACATACAGTTAGAGCATATAATATTCCACTTATCAATGTACTAAAATGGCGTGATTTGTTTTTTATAACCATATTGTTGTCTATAATTTTTGACAGATTGTCTCCAACACTTGAGCTTTAGGCCTTACCACACAAAGTGTTAGAAATTTTTTTTAACCGGTACACTTTTGGTTATCAAATTCAAGAAATGATGTGAGAAATTTCAAGTATGTGCAAAACAAATCTGCTCTTTTGTATTCCTACGATTGGCCCATTACCCCCCCCCCCCCCCCCCCCGCTCTATTATGTATTTTAAATAAATAAGATTCATCATGCCCCGCCCTATTTAGTTGTTCTCCTTCCCTATTAAGGGTGTGTTCTACCACGCCCTACCCCAATATCCATGCCTAACTACTAGAGAAAATTTACATGTTTAAACCAGCAGGCAAAAATGGGGCTCCTTCGATAGAAGAAATGTCAATAATATAAGTAATCTCACAAGTGTGGTTTAGGGAGGGTGGTGCATATTGCTACCTTACCCCTACAAAGGTAGAGAGGCTAAGTCCGATAGACTTTCATCTCAAATAAAGCATATAAAAATCAAGCGCGAAAAGGAAATGCAGCAGTGATGACGCCACTGTAAAAATAATGAAAAAAATAGGTAGCAATAAGCCAATAACAAACAATATGGTAACTAAAGCAAAGATAGTCAAGAGTCCACCAAATCTATTTGTTTTATGTGAAGTAAAAATATCATACTACAAAGGCATCAAGAAGGTGCAGGTTACAACAAGCAAACTTAGGCTTAAACTTGTGAAAGAGCCAAATGAATTCCTCGAATATTCTATTGAGCTAAAGACAGGGAGCTAACAATTCCAGAAACTTATCCAATCTGTTTACAGGGAAATAATGCACCAACTCAATTGACATTGTAAATTAACATCTAAATAGGAATTTACTTCTGTCCTGCTTACTTATGTTACCTGTTATTGAATGTGTATTGCACATAATTGCCGGTAATTATTACAAAATCTATGATTCATTTATATATTCCTTCAATTATTACAATTATTGTGATTAACACCTTAGCAACAACTTATACTTTAAAAAAAAAGACCATTTCTTTATCCTTACCGTTCTCACACCTTAACGATCAAAGAGTCATTCAGAGTAAAAGAAATCATCGACATGCTGAATTTCGACTCCTATTTTATCCTACCTACCATTTTTATCTAAAGTACAACTTCGTCTATGCGTATACGATAACAGAATGACAAGTCCTATGTTAACAAATTATTCATATTTTCTCGGTTCTCTACTTCTTACTACTATGTCTTTTATGAACTTGGTACGACAAGGCCTAATTTATTTCTTCCTTTAGACGCATTGTTTAAACCCAAAGGTAAATCCAAAAGATAGAACTCTTAACAGCTACTGATATGAGTCACCTCGAATCAATAGAGAAACCCTATTCAGTAATTAGTGTAGGAACACAAAGGCAACCAATGAATCCACATATAAATGAAACTTCAATTCATACTTATGACAAATCTATTCATAAATAAGATTATAGTATTTTGATGCGATGAATTGAACAGAGAAGAAAAAGGCCATGGAAGTACGAGGAGAGAACAAGATTGAAGTAAAAGAGGAGACTTACCAATGACCTCTCATCGACTATGTGAGAAGATGAAGAGCAAAAGTGCAGCTGCGCTGTAGAAGAGCAAAACAATAGAAGCTGATTTTCTTTAATTTCTGAATGGACCAAGGCTATACCCACTACTCTTTAATTAAGGTAAATCAAAACCCTTTTTCTCTTTTAATAGGAAGATATAAATAATTTAAAAATATATGATTTAAAGGTTAAATAAAAATTTAATTGTAATTATCAATTATTTCAGCTTGCATTTTATGGGAAAAAAGCTAACTATATTAAACTTAATTAATTGATTGATTCATTATATTGATACAAAAAAATTGAGGTATTTGTAGTTGAATTTGACATAGTTTTAATTAGAATTTTTTTTATAAATTACCTCAGATTTTTTATTTTATTTTGTTTGGGTCTTTTAGATCCTTTTCTGTCACATGAAATTTAAATTTAATTAATTCAATATACTAAATACTAAACTAAAAAGTAATTTTTTGTGAGTTGATATTTTTAAACATAAAGATTTATTTAAGCATTGTTATTCTTATTTTGGTTTTCTTATCATGGATCTTGGGTTGTACTTTATGGATTTTTTACTATAAAAAATTCAATCCCGCAAAGGATCGTTCAGGATTTCCTCTTGTATAAGTGAACTCAAACCACAAACATTAGTTTTCATACATACCCAGTCTTCCCCTTCTTCAGTGGCCAAGTTGAAGAGTTCAACGTCGGCCTACCACCTTATTTTCATGGTAAGGTTCAACTAGTGTCGGTGTGAGGCCTTCAAATAGTTATCGCTTGCACCTTCAAAAGAAAGAGAGATTGAGTCACTAAGCAGAGAATTAGATCCCAGAGCAGAAGAGATTATGAAAGTTCTCTGACGTTGCAACCCTGAAACAAGTTCTCAAATCAATCTATTCGAGCCTTTGAAAGTTGAAAAAAAATTGACAGTTGGTAGTGTAACTAAACATAGAATACACGTAAGGTTGTCGTTAACACTCCTGCAAGAAAAATGATGTGCTAAGGTGCAACGGCTTTCACGCAGGTGCTACACCCTTACTTCTTTCCCCTTTTTTCAAACTCAAGTAAAGCCTTGATCGATATGAGAAAGAAGCATGATATCGTTCTTCAAGGAGACACATGTGCATTTCCTTTGTTTGTGCTCGCTACGCTATTGTGCCTTTTTTAAGAAAAGAATATTAAATTATGTAATTTATTTTTACTTAAATATATTTAAGAGTATTTATTAAGAAACTCTTAAATTAGAAAAAAAAAGTAAAAATGTTTAAGGGAGCGTCCCTTGCTTGTTAGCAAAATATGGGACTCGAAATCACAAAACATTATCCTCCTTGAATTCGCTTTACCGTTAGGTCATATTTCTCTAATGTGTCATGCGTGTTCAAAATATATATACATATAATATTTTGTTAATAATTCTTTAATTTTGACTTTCCAAATGGAATTTTTTAAACCAAAAAAATTAAAAGACAATTTTGTTACATTTGACATATTTTGAATTTAAGACGAGAAGATTCATAAGTCTTCTGTACTTTTTTATAACTTTATATAAAATTAAAACAAAATAAACAAATTAAAATGGAAAAAATATATAATAAAATCATTCTCAAAGTATATATATATATAATATTTTTTAATAATTCTTTAATTTTGACTTTCAAATGTAAGACAATAAGATTCATAAGTCTTTTGTACTTTTTTATAACTTTATGTCAAATTAAAAATAAAATAAAATAAAAATGAAAAAAATATATAATAAAATCATTCTCAAGGATATATATATATATATATATATATATATATATATATATATATATATAAAATGTGTGTCGTACCAATCTCAAGAAAACAAAACAACAACATTGCCCAATATAGGCCCAAAAATCAAAGAGAAGTGATATTTCATTAGATGAGAATTAATTAGGAAATTAGGAAAGTTATGGAAACTCTTCAGCTCCCATCTTTTCTACCCAGCCACTTCATCTCCTTTCTTCTCCCCTAATTGTTTTATTCTGAACCTCTTCATCTCAATTCTTCTCCCCTAATTTTACTAGCTCAACTATTCTTTATTTTTGAAGTACACAAGTTGATCCATTCGAAGAGCTCGTTATCTCTGATGTAGAGCTACTACAGATTCGATTTTAGAGGGTTGAAGCTTTGCATGTTAGCTCAAAATCATCATCGATGTCTTCACTATCTCTCTTGCTATGGTTTTTTTGTTTAGCAACAGAATCGCAGCTGACTGAAGACAAAAAAATGCTCGATTATGTTGCTCTTTGTCAGATCCCTGATTTCCGAAGTGGGTTCTCTAGCAATTCAATTTTTTTAGGACTATCAACCACAAGTAGAAGGCCTAGGGTTTTGGGTTTCAGCTAAAAGAGGTACAATTGTTAGTCCAATCGACATTGATTTTATATTATTTTTTTGAGATCTTCGATATAGATGCAGTAGTTTTTCCCTTTGTTACTAATGTTATTATTCTAAGTTTTCTATTTACTTTTTCCATTCAAGTGAAGCCATTTCCTGATTTCCTTTTTAGTTCTAAGCATAAAGAATTTACTTTCAAAATTTATATTGATAAATAAAATTGTTGGATATTTATGCCTTTTTGTGTGTGCAATTTTATTTTTTCTAAAGTATGATCAACATTATGTCCTTTTGTGTGTAATTTTATTTTTATAATATTATGTGGAGGAAAAGATAAATGTTAAATCCTAAAGAAAAAGTTGACAACACACTTCTTCACTTCCTAAGTTTCTGGGTTAATAAGCTCCACTACTTCTTTCACTTCTTCATGTTCACCCACCAAATAAAGTTATAGAAAGCAGAGAAATGGAAAAAAAACTATCTTTTGGCGCTTATTTTTTTGTTTTTTTGGCTCCAAAAGAATTTCAGGATAACCACTATATATATGAGAAAATAGACGGAAAAGTTTCAGTTTCAATGTGAAGCAAAGTTTCTGAACCTGAACAAGAACAGGTATGTATAGTCTTATTTTACGTTTGAACAAAATTAGACAGATAGTTATATGTGGCAATCATATATTGAATGATTATTTATTGATTATTGTGAAACAACCATTGATCTTGCTCTATGTTTGTTTCATATAGTTAATTATAAGTTTTTGGAAAACAAACACTCTAACCTATTATGTTGATTACAGTTTCATGTGGTGTGCATATTTACAGTTTGTGTGTGAAACATACTAGTGAAGTATACACTATTCAAGACTTCTTTTGGAACAACTTTTCCTCTGGTTTGGTCATATATTGATGTTCTCCCTCAGATTTCAAAGGAAGATAGGATGGATTGTGAAACATGGTACTCAAGCCTGTCAAATTATGCTTCTTGAACTTGAGTTAGGATAGGTTGATGGAACTTTGAATTCGGATGAATTGAACCAACATCATTTGAGATGAATATTCTGTAGGACAATTAATCTTTTTGCTAAAAACAATAGGCATTTCTTCACGAGGCTCGGCATTTTTTAGATCTACAACCTCTTCTTAAGACCTTCTCTTATATAAGCTTTCGAAAAAGTTATTGTGTCTTCAAATTTGGACATATTTCCGGCATAAATATATCTTTGATATGTTATACTAGTTATTTGATCTTCTATAGATTCTTCAATATTTCGATAGACAGTAAACTCTTATATATTAATAAATGGTGTGTGCAAGATTTTCTGAACTAATGATTATGTTCTTTATAAATTTTCCTTTAGTTGTCAATGATTGGTGCTTTTATGTAACTATTTTTGTTAAACCATTGGATTTTATCTCTTATTAACATTCTAAACTTACATTTTCTGTTTTGATAGAATTCTACAAATTGATGGCACCGGATGGACGTGTTTTTAAGCAAACTACACTTACATGGGAAACAATTCAAGATACTCAATCACTAGATGAATCAAATAACGATACTCCTACTGTGAATACAAGTAATACATTTTATTATAGTGATTAGGATTAATTTATTTAGTTATTTACTAAGTTGGAATCGAAAACATTAATCCTTGAAATTTTTATTTATGTTAAACTTGTTACGAGAAATATGAATGATAGCTCAATATCTAAGTATCTGATATTGAGCTATTGTATGCAGATTTATTTTGTCCTTTCTATTATCTTCTTTAATTTAATCTCCTCTTTTACATGTACTTCCGAGTTACTCGAATGATTTTTATGATGATCTTGGCTGTTATTTTTGTAATTCAATCATCAACTCAAGATTTGTGGATTTAAATCTTGAAGTTATCTATGATATTTTAACATTTTAAAAGAAGTGTTTCATCACATCATCCATAATCTTAGGTGCATTTTTCATAACATGAAAGTCATTGGTTGTTTGTATGAGCAATCACAATTGTTTTTGCTTTATCAATATGCTATATAAGCTACACAAATTGACTCTAAGAAGTTGAAAATGCTGGCATATATTACACGTAAGCATTTATTATGATACCTTATACTATTTAGAGTTTGTCTAACTCTCCTTTGCTCTTCATGGCATAAAAATTAGGTACGTAAAGTTACCTACTCTATCAATATATGCACAATTTGAACCTTTTTCTGAATATATAGTTGTTGTAATCTACATCATTGAAATCCAAAAACATCTATGTAATATGGGTGAACATATAATCAGCAAACATGATAGAAATGATCAAAATAAATGTTAGCTCTCGTATGTTCTCTTTGTTTTATCGATCAATTTTTTAACTCAGTTGCTAATTAATATACAATAAATTAAAAAAATGCAGTTGTGTTTGTTTACATCATGTGCCTTACTGTCATATGTGTAGGTTTTTAAGATTATAGGTTGTATTTTGAACTGACTTTTTTCATCAGATGATTCCACTAGAATCAGGAACGGTCATGTCAAGACTAGAGGGAAAGGTCTTGAAAAAATGAAGAAGGCTCAAGGAAGAAAGATGAAAATCGAGATCCCAGTTGGTAAAGGAAGGGCTACTAAACCAGATCAATCAAAAAAAACTATCCAATGAGCTAGGGATAATTGCTTGGAATTTTCTTTTGCTTCCAAACTAGTATTAAGAATTCACAAGAGAGGACAAAGATGCAACACTAATTAGATGCCATGTAAGGATTCTATACCCTTGTAAATTTATTTCATGGTAGTGATTATATTGAGTTCTTTTTTTGGGTACCGCTATTTTTCATTCATCTTATTTTTTTGGAAAACTACTCGGCGATATGTATCTCCGTCGATATTTAATAGTAAGTTAACTAATGGTCTCTTTTATCTTATTTCCTGTTTTTATTAAAAACTATTAACAAGAATTTTACTACGAATAACTAACAAACTAGAAAATAAACTATCTATGCATCAGATCCACTACTTGATACCGAAAAAAACAACTAGTTGTATACAATCATTTAAGCTTCCTTCCTAAAAATTTTCTAAGGGGTCATCTAACGAAGATAACAACTGGAGGATCAATACTTCTATAGTTTGCAACTGTAGAGGTTTTGCCTTAAGCATTTGTTTGTGCCTACTCCAACTCCTTAGACCATTTTGCTGCTCGCTTCAACACTCTTTATTAGTGTAAAATCTTATTTCATATGGCTCAAGAGTACACAGAAATGAACTACATTTTCTTGATAAAGTAAGAACTGGGATAAATGGCATAAAAAAGATTCAAGTAATATAGATACACAAGTAGTGAGATTGTAAGCTCATTTAAAATTATCCTATGCTAGGACTAAAGAGTTTACAAAGTCCAAAAGATTGACATTAGAGTCTAACGGATCTTACCATAGTCTAACAATATAATGTTAAAACATAATTGATATTAAGTTATAGATTGAAGTTGATATTCCATTAAAGCGCCTTTGTTTCTCTCTTTCCGCACACACCAAAAAATTCAAGGATCAGTTTCCAAACTTTTGAATTTATCAACTTTTTAAGAGTTCTAACTAATGTAGGCATCCTTTAAATCAGCTGGCATGAATCAACTCAAACAAAAAATAGTAAAAAATAAATTTCAAAAATTAACAGTCACTGGACAATGAAGTAATAGGTGTCTGTTAGTCTTAGAAGCTTCTTGACACATGAAACATTCATTAACTGTTGTCATGCCCCTTCACCTGAGGTTGACCTGAGTGAGACTGGCCTCATGAGGGACCATTCAGATGAAATATTCAACTAGGGGCTTCGGTCTTCCAAATTAGTTTTCAAGGCAGTTATCTATTATATCATTTTGAGCACATAATGAAGATTCCTTGCTTTCATCACTGTGTATTGTCCATCTGTCTTTCTACACCATTTGATTTTACTTGGCCTGTGATTATTTTGAGGGCAACATTCCAATTTTGATAGTTATCGTAGCAACTTTCAACCATGAAAATTTGTTCTGGACAATTGCATCCATATATTTATTTTCTGTATTCTAGGAGATAATAGAGATTGGATCAGAGGCTATTGACAATAGAGTAGGGAAGTCACTTAGGAGAGTAGTGTTCTTTGATCATTTATTCTCCCAATATTTAAAGTGAATGTCATTACTTGGTTTGCAGCTGCATTGCTGATTAAATTATTCCTTAGTTTTGCCATGCTCTTCCATGTACAAAAAACATATGGAACTATGATACAACAATGGACAAGTGTGATAGTATTTCATTTTTTACAAAAAGGCATTTCTTTTCAGAAAGCACCATCTTAATTATTGAACCTCCATAGCCATTTCATTAGCAGATTCTATTATGTCCTGTCAGGTTCCTAATACTAAGCCTTCAAGGTATTTGGAATAATGATCTTGAGAAGATGAAATACATGATTTTTGTTATTTCCTTGTCATATAAAGTCTATCCTTAACTTGTCAATTCGTGACATTACCTTACTGGAAATAGAAAAGAGTGATATTATGTATGTAGTTCGGTTGTCAAGAACACTGTTTATGAGAGTAAATAAAGTTTTTGAACTGAAATATATGATTCCAAATGGTACTTAAGTTTGAAGTTAATTAGTATGTTTGTAAACGTAATGATTATTATTTAATATGAAAGGGATTTTGCTCGTTCTGTATTTTTCTATAATACTTATTTGAATTTTAGGAGAGGATTGAGATTAAATTGGATGAGCATTACGTGAAAGATAGTTGTGAGGATATTCTGAAAACAGAAGCCGACAATGGCTCTACAATTTAAACAACTATTTGAAAATGCACGCTCTGAGGAAGAAGCTCGTAAGATCGAAGTGCCAGAGTTGACCCCAGAAAATTGGAATAGGCTTTGTGACATGTGGATCAATCCAGAGCATAAGGTAATTTATATTGATATTATTCTCGTTGTTATTTAAGTTACAGTATTTTGTATTTTCTTTGTAGAAACGATGCGACATAAACAAGGCCAATTGAACTAAGCTTAAGTGTAATCATTTCATAGGGTCAAAAGCGTTTGTAGCGGCTCGTGCTGAACTTGTAAGTTATACCATTTTTATTGTTTTGACTAATGAAACTTTAATATTATTTCAATTGTTTCTTATTTCACAAGGTAAAACTAACCCTGAAGGGGTAGAACCTGACAAAATCGAGTTCTATAAGCATACTCATTACACGAGTGAGAATGGATGGTCATCTTTAGAGGCTGAGACTCACTAGGTAAGAAATTATTTTTCATTATTTATAACATTCTCATTGTATTTGTCAGATTAATGTTATTCAAAAGTTGTGCATTCTCCTTTAAATAATTTTAATATGTTTTTGTAGAACAACATGACAGATTTGAAAGATCTATATACATCGGGAGAGTCTTCCATGACTATTGGTGAAATTGTGGATACTATACTTGGTACAAAGTAGGGGTACATAAAAGGACTTGGTGATGGTCCAAAACCTAATACTACAAGATCTACACAAAGGAGAACGGCAGAGTTAGAAGACTCCCTCAGAAAGGCGAAACATGAAGCTGTTAGTGCCCAACTTGAATTACAGAATCGATTAAATGCAACTGAAACTGTGGTAGATAATTAGTAGTCTCAAATAGAAGACCAGCAATCTCAAATACAATCATTAAATTCTCAATTGAATACTATAGTGGCACGCCAAGAGGAAATGTTTAGAAAAATGCAACTTCTTTCTCGCTCTTCACCACCAAGTTTAGAAATAACTCAAACTTATATGATAAGTATTTTTTAATTTGTTTATATTAAATATATAAATATGTAGCATTTAGTATCTAACTTTCCATATTTTTCTTTATGATGCAGCAAAGATTGAGATCCATCAAAATGTCAACTTAAATTATATTTTTATTTTTATTTCTTCAACTTAAAGTCCATGTTTAACAAGTTATAGTTTATAACTATTATGTTTTATTTATACCATGATATATTAGTTAATACCTTACCTCATAAAAAAGTTAGTATGAAACATGGCCAATACTTTACACTTTAGCTGCTTCCTAAGCTTATTGGATAGAGTGTAAAAAATGCTATACTACCTTATAGAGGGGAATCATTGCCAATACCTAAGTATAGATAAAGAGAAAAATCCTTCTTATCTCAAAATTTGTAGACTTTAAAACCATGGGAGTAGGATATAAACTTGTAAATCTACAATTATTATCCTTCTCAGTGTCTTACTTCTTGCTTATGGTGCATTTAGTCATTCAGTGATGGTTTGGTCTAAATTTTCTTAATTCTTGATATCGAAGATTTGTATTATTAAGGAATTACAGTACCACATAGAAGCAACATAGTTTCTTTTCAACAAAGCTCATTTTGAAAGAGTCAAAAAGAAAAGTAAGAAACATAATTTGAATTGAATGAAATACCATTCTGATGAGGAAAAAGTTCATTGTGCTCAGAAGTTCAACCAACTTTAAACTTTTTGTCCTTTTTTTTCTCTTTTTTGCTTCTTGTTACTCCTAAAATCTATTTCAACTTTCATACTTGCTAGACAGAAGGTGTTGTTTTTTTTTCCTATTTATTTAGTAAAAGGTAAGACTCATATAACTCTTAAGCTTTCTTTAGCTGGTATGATTTACAGTAAGTGTTAGAAACATAACTTAGGAAAAGAAGAGGTGGATTTAAGGGAATGATGACGATCAGTATAGATCCACGTTGCATGAGACGAAGAATGTGTTAGGGAGAGATGTTAAAGAAGTTCAAGAAACACAGTCGTAGAATTTGGCAGATGATTGTCCGGGCTTTAAAAAGAATCAATAATGTGTTCTGCTTACTGAAATATTTCAGTAAGGTGTTATGTTTCCATAATGCTTCATTCCTAGCTTCTGATATGTGTGATATTGCAGCTGTCAGGATTGCCCATACCAATTTCCTGCTAACATTGCCTTGCACTGTTTGTGGTATCAATTTTCAACTTCCTTTATATCTATGCTCCCACATGTGAACTTCAATTGGTGCGTTATTTCTTGTATCAAACCTTTGATATCACACACTCGAAGAAGTGATTTATGATGTTGGCATTCCCACATAATGTTCAAGTTCTGTCTTTTGTTAGTCCTATCTTGTATAGCCTCTCTCTGGTTAGTAGTCTTCTATGTATAGCCATCTAGTAGATAAAGTCGTATTTTGGGATGTTGCAAGTATTTTAGATTGGTCTCCACCATGTCAGTTGTGGTCCAGTTCCTAGACTCCAATTGTACCTACTAACAGCCTTCTTCGAGTGTGTGTTCTCAAAGGCTTGTATACAAGTTATATAGGTTTTTGCTCGATCATGTTGACTCCTCTATTTTTGGAGGCAAGTAATCAGCTATGATCTTAGCCATTGACTACTAACCGCCTAGAAATTCGATTGTTCATTACAGATGTTATTAGATTAGGTATGTTGCAATGACCTGAATATGGTCATTAACAGTTGATTAGGCTCTAAAATATTTGGAGAGGAGTAGACATGACATACTGATTCAGTATCCAAATGTAAAGAATAATTTATCTTCATTAAACAGGCGAAAGAAAAAACTTAAATCAGATATTTTCATCATCAAAAGTTTGCATGCCTTGTTATTTCTGCCTGTTTAATCTTGTATCCATGTTGTACACTGCCTCAACTAACTCAGATTCACACGACGTAATACTTGAGATTAAGATGGAAATTTGGCTTTTAACTACTTGTGAATTCATGAATTGCTTAGGCTTTTGTTTTTGAACCTTCTTACTCAAAAATATACATGGAAGGTTTGTCCAAAAGTTCTAAAAAAACATTATCTAATTCCAATAGAAGCTGAATAAGATTAATTATAAAAAAAAATATTGGTGCCTCCTTGGATGTCTTGTTAGTAGCAGGAGGGTCATTACAACATCCACTACTAAAAGAACTTTCGTCCGCGAAAGAAAGGATAAGGATATACCTGAGGGCTCAAATAAGCTGGGGAACTGCTCTCGCATCTCCTGCTCGGTCTCCAAGGTAGCCTCTTTGACTGGAAGATGCCTCCAATGGGCCTTAACAACACGAATGACTCTCGACCGCAACTGCCTAACAACTCTAGCTATAATGGCAACCGACTCTTCTATAAAGGTCAGACGATCATCCAACTTAACTGAATCATACTGGAGCACATGAGAATCATCTGGAACATACTGGCGCAGCATCGAAACATGGAAAACTGGGTGGATAGTTGATAGTTTTGGAGGTAAACCTAACTCATAGGCAACCTCGCCAAATGCTCTCAAAATCTGAAAAGGGCCTATATACCTGGGGTTAAGCTTGCCTCGCCTCCCGAATCTCATCACACCTTTCGTGGGCAATACTCGGAGAAATACCCGGTCACCAACTGCAAACTTCAACGGCTGACGCTTGTGATTCGTGTAACTCTGATGTCTACTCTGAGCCATTCTGAGCCTATCCTGAATCACCCTTACCTGGGGTTAAGCTTGCCTCGCCTCCCGAATCTCATCACACCTTTCGTGGGCGATACTCGGAGAAATACCCGGTCACCAACTGCAAACTTCAACGGCTGACGCTTGTGATTCGCGTAACTCTGATGTCTACTCTGAGCCATTCTGAGCCTATCCTGAATCACCCTTACCTGATCCAAGGCCTCCTTAAGCAAATCTATACCACACGGCCTAGGCTATGTAGACTCAAACCAACCAACAAGAGAGTGAAAATGCCTACCATATAAGGCCTCGAACGGGGCCATCTAAATACTAGAGTGGTAGTTGTTGTTGTACGCAAACTCCACCAAAGGAAAGAACTGGTCCCATTGACCTCCAAAATCCACAACATAGGCCCGCAACATATCCTCAAGGACCTGAATAGTACGCTCCGACTGGCCATCCATCTGTGGGTGAAAAGTTGTTCTAAGGTGGACACGGGTGCCCAACTCCTCCTGAAAAGCCCTCTAAAAGCTGGAAGTGAACTGTGAACCCCAGTCTGTAATGATAGAAATAGGCACACACTTCATGTGGGAATGCAGTTTCTCTGGCTTGAATGGTTTCCCACATTGCCTGCAACACATATTGATAAATTAAATAATGTGCTGACATTTAAGAAAAGATACTCCCTCCAAACCACTTTACTTGTCGAATTTACTAAAAATAGATAGTCTAAAATAATTGTTATTTTATAATTGTGTATTTTCCTCATGCCTTGAATCATCCATTTCCACAACATCCAACACTATATCTGTTATTCTTACCTCAAATCTTCTTCTAGTACCAGCAATGGTCTTATTTAGGTGTATATTCCCATCAGTCAGCCCCCTTTAAACACATTGTTCATTCATTTTACTCATAAGTTATCAACTTTGTTGGCTATATTCCAGACATACTTTCCTGCTGCAGCTTCATTCCATAACACACAATCAGTGATCCCAAGTCGTCCTTTTCTTTTTCTCTTGCATACTATATCCCATGAAAGGAGAAATTATAATAAAACTACCAAATTCAAATTCTGAAAATCAATAATTTCCCATTCCTGTAATATTTCCTATTCACAATTCCATTGTAATTCTATCCCATCTTCCAGAAAATTGGGAATACCCTTATCGCCAATTCTGCTGCATATTACCCAATTTGTTTCGACCTACCTTTCAGATTTCCTCTTCCTAAATTGATAAGAATTGCTTTTCTTCAATTTCTAGTTTTTAATTTGTTTCAATGTTTGAAAATCAGTTTCTTATGGAGATTGTGGAAGGAAAACTATGGATATGATATAAATAAGTTTAACAGACCTTTTGGTTGGTGAAATTTGATTATTTGCTTGGTATCTGTTGACTTTACGGATTGCAATTTATTTTATTCTTTGAACCCCTAAGTATTGAAGGATTGGGGACTTAATGTGAGGACATTGCTTGATATTTTAGGCATAGATTGAAGAAAATTATTTGAAAGTTACTTATTGTGATCAGTTCAGCCCATGAATTTTGTTTGTTGGAGTGTATTTTTCCTACAAACAGCTTTTTATCTTTCAACACCTGTTTAGGGAGAGAGAAAATAATAGACTAGTATACATGTATATGCAGCAGCATGGTATTGACCAGTTGAAGCCTACTAGTGAAACACAGGTTCCTCGAGCCTCACATTTTCACCTTGGCTGTCATTTTTCCTACTAACACATCGCAATCTATAGCATTTAGTGTTCTAGAAGTGATGGGCACGCCCAAGTATTTAATTGGTGATTACCTCTACCGTATTCAGACAATTAACATATATCATTTACCTCTTGTTTCCCCAGGATGGAAGTATAAACATTAAACTTTGTAGAATTTGTAGTGAGCCATGTGACCTCTGAGAATGTTTTTATTCCTGATCTTATTAGCATTAACACATATGTTATTTTCCCTTTGCAAAATATGAGCATGTTTATCTGCAAAACAAAAGTATCTCAGTTTCAGCCACCCATAGCATCAATGCATTGTGAAGTACTTCATGCACACCACAAATAGCAGTGGGGATATATATTTCGTATATATGTGTAGCTTCATATTATGTATGATTGATTCATCTTTGCAGAAGCTTGGCATTACAATGTATGAAAAATGTAATGTAATGTTGCAGATTCTACTTTATATTAAATCTTATAAATATGTTTTCTTTTTTTTACACAGGTATAAATGGTGAGAATTAAATCAAGACTAATGCAAACTAAGTATCACCACATTATTGGTACTTTGATAGAAACTTCTACTTCTCAGTCTCACTTTAGGAGTAATATTTCTTCTATTTCAGTTAGATTTGCTTGTTATTGGACATATTTTATTTTAATTTAAGGAGCTTGTAATGACATATTACCTACATATATTTTAGTCGTTTTCAATTGTATGATCATGGGTGGATTTCATTATTATTTAGCATGTTTTCTTATTCAATTTTAGAGTTATGCAACTCTATAATTTCAAAAATCACATTGACATACAATAATTAAATGTTATCAATGAATGCAATTGGTGACAAAAGATTTTGTCATTAAAGGTAACTTTTAGCAAAGACTAAATCAAACTTTTTAAGAAAAATATTTTTGTCACGAAATAAATAAATTCTCCATTTAGTGACAAAAATATATTTGTCTCAATTTCCTCCTTTTTATTGAATACAAACTATTTTTTTATTTTATGACAATTGTAATTGTCACTAATCATGATAATTTATTGTGACAATACATGTTGTCGGTAAAAACATTATTTTTAGTGACAAAATGATAGATTTAACCACAAAATTATCAACCCTCTTTATAATAATAAATTTGTCCCTAATTTATACATTTAAGGATAAAATGATTTTTGGTATATAAAAAATAGTCATTAGTGACGATATTACATTTATTCAACTACTAAATACATATCACTTTAGAGACAATTGATATCCTCACTGATTAACCTAAATAATTAACGACGATATAATTTTGTCGATTGTAATAACCTTTTTAGTGACAGAACATACTAATAACTACAATTTTATTCTTTTTATCACAAATAAATTTGTCAGAAATGTTTATTCATTTGGGGACGATTTTTCTTTTTGTAGTTAATATAATACTTTTAGCGACGAAGCACTAAATCGTCTTTGTATACTTTTAGTGACACACGTTAAGTGATGATTGATTGACGAAATTTCTTTCGTCGCACAAGAGTTTTTGTGATGAAATACGATTTATAGATGACGAAATTATTCGTCCATCATAATCAAATTTGTTATAGTGACTTTTCCCTCTCTTCTCCTATTTTCTTCTTCTTGAACACCTCTCAAAATCCTAAGCGTAATTTAGGATTTGTAAAACTGATCCAAATAATATTTTACCCAAAAATAATAACAAAAACGTTTTAAGCTGAAGGGGTTAGGAAAAGACCAAAATACCCCTCATATTTTCAGGTAACTTTCCTTAATTGGACATGATGATTTCAAATGGGATTATCTTTGTCACGACCCAAGCCTAGGGCCTAGACGTGAGATGGCGAATGAGGAACCCGAAGGAACCCCAAACAAGCCTCTCAAACTTGTCATCACACTTCATCGGTCGCGGAAGTACATTCAACATTAATTAACGGGAAATAGGGACTAAGGGCAAACCATTTCAAAATGACATCATAGAACAAGAGTTAAGCTCATTTACAAAATACTTGTCCAACGCACACCTCTACATACATAGATAGGACGGGGCCATGACATACTACCGGCTCCCCTCATAGTCAAAATACAATTGCAAGCTAAAGTCTCAAAACATAGGAGTAGGAAACATAACATAGCCCTCGAATCATTGAGGACTCACCAACAACTCGGATAAGCACCGTACTAGCCACGTGAATGGAGAGAAGGATCAAGAGTAGCTCCGGTCCCTACATGGTGACATCATGTAGGCAAAATATGCGTTAGTACTTGGAATATACTAAGTATGCGGGGTGCAACACAACAATAGACAAGGACACAATCGAAATACAAGAAATAGTTTCATAGGCATTATGAATAACAATATGAGGATGCATGATCAAAGTGAAGTCAAAACATGTTTAAGTAAATCTATACTAATAGTAGATATCATATGTGTATGCATGATCCAACCAATCTATAACCCTAACTTAGGATGGGGGATGTCGTTCACACCCGGACACCCTGGTGGCAAGGTATAAACCCCTCACATGGTTGATGTTGGTCACACCCCAAGCATCCTAGGTGGTGAGATATAAACCTCTCACATGGTTGATGTTGGTCACACCCCAAGCATCCTAGGTGGTGAGATATAAACCTCTCACATGGTTGTCCGGTTCTTTTCCCCCGGACCGGGCATGGTCATGCAACACTTTATATAGGAAATTCTCATTAGGCTCTAATGCAATCTCACGTATGGAATAAACATATATACAAGCTTAGTTTGTCATCAACACATCTTTGGATTTCCATACATCTCATAGCTCAAGCTTTAAAGCATCGATTCATCAATTCTCCATAGTTGGACATTTTGTCAAACACCTTGAAGGCATGTAATGGAATCAAAGAGCATGGAAAATAGGGTAGTAATTATGCAGCCAAACCAGTGAACAACCTACAACAACACCTTTTTAACACCCACAATACCACATGAAAATCTCCACATCCATTCCAAATTTAGGTTCAAGTTCTAGAGTCACAACATGCTCAAAACAATTACTTTTCATGTTTAAAATTCAATGTGCAGGAAATTATTACAAAGAACAAGACTAATTTATGAATCTTAACTTAAACCATGAATTAGTGAGTAGAATAGAGTCTAGGCACTATGGGTGGAAGGACCCATGAGTTCAACACCACATACCTTGAGTTTTTATGAAGGTCTTGAGAGTGTCTTCAATGGAAGCTTGGAACTTGGAGCAAGAGTCTCTTCAATCTTGAGGAAGGTTTTGGATTAGGGTTCTTGAGAGAACTTGAGAGAAAATGTGTCTAAGTATGGGAGAGGTGTTTTGGGAAATGTTTTAGAGATGGGAATTGAACTAATGGTATATAGGAATTAACATATGCCCTTTGGAAAAATGGTCCAACACTTAGAAAAAAAAAATGAGGCGGGTGAACAGTAAAAACGCTCACTGGAAATTCCCTTTCCTGCTGGACAGATTTTACGAAAATGGGCATAACTTCTTCGTCCGAACTCCGAATGAGGTGAAAAGAAGTGCGTTAGGTAGCTAACTCAAAGGGCTTTCCATGGATATGTTATTGGCCACCCAATAATTTGTGTGCTAGGAGATATGACCCTCCAAAGTAAACCCTCGAAAAAGGCTTCACTTGGAAATTTCGGATTTTGATACGGTTGCTCTAAAATTTGGGTTAGACCCATTTCCCACTCAATTTGACCCCCTAAACAAGAATTTGAAGTTGGATTTTTGAAAAATGAAACGGAATTTTTTTATATATAGCTAAACAAGTTTTCGGTAACTTCCGAAGCACATTTTTAAGAACTTTTTGGGTCATTTCAATATCTCCCCCGTGGGAACATTCGTCCCCGAATGTGGAAGAGACGTACAAGGCAAGACTTAGTAAGAACATATCAGCCCCAACATGAATGCAAAATTTTTATTTAAACATCACTTCAAGATTTCAAAACTTAGTGTAAAGCATCCATAACTCATCAATTTAAACATATATGCACATTAATGATTCAGGGGCTGAAATGTAAGACTCAATGGAGTACAAAGGACTTGATTTAATACCTTAGGCCTGAGTGGAGTTGAATAGATAAGGATAACGTCTTTGCATGTCCGCTTCGGCCTCCCAAGTAGCACTCTCCACTTGTTGATTTCTCCAAAGCACCTTAACGGACGCCACTTCTTTGTTCCTCAACCTTTTAACTTGTCTATCTAAGATCTGAACCGGGACTTCTTCATACGTCAAATTATCTTCTACAACACCCACAACCTCAAGAGGTACAAAAGCGTTAGGATCACCAACACATTTCCTCAACATCGATACATGGAATACCGGATGAACTAATTCCGTCTCCTTGGGCAACCCCAACTCATAGGCTATTTTACCAACCCTTCTTATTATCTCATAAGAACCGACATACCTAGGACTTAATTTCCCCTTCTTACCAAAACGAACCACACCTTTCATTGGAGAAACTTTCAAATAAACCCAATCACCCACTTTGAATTCAAGATCCCGTCTCCTCACATCGGCATAAGACTTTTGATGACTTTGGGCTGTTTTCAACCTCTCCCTAATCATCCTTACCTTCTCAAGAGCATCCATGACCAGATCTGGACCCAACAAGGCCACCTCTCCAACTTCAAACCACCCAACCGGTGACCTACACCGTCTACCATAAAGTGCCTCAAAAGGAGCCATACCGATACTAGAATGATAACTATTGTTGTATGCAAATTCAATCAAAGGAAGATGATCATCCCAACTACCTTTCAACTCCAATACACAAGCTCTAAGCATATCCTCCAAGGTTTGAATTGTTCTTTCGGCTTGGCCATCCGTTTGAGGGTGGAAGGCCGTGCTAAGCTTTACCTTTGTACCATGACCCCTTTGGAATGACTTCCAAAAGTGAGAAGTGAATTGGGCACCACGATCCGAGATGATAGACAAAGGAATCCCATGCAACCTTACCAATTCATGAATGTACAACTTGGCATACTCTTCAGCCCCGTAAGTAGTTTTAACCGGTAGGAAATGAGCCGACTTTGTCATCCGATCAACCACCACCCAAACCGAATCAAAGCCTCTTCTAGCCTTGGGTAAGCCCACTACAAAATCCATGTTGATTTCTTCCCACTTCCAAGTTGTATCTCAATGTCTTGAGTTAGGCCACCCGGCCTTTGATGTTCGGCCTTGACTTGTTGACAACTATGGCAACCCGAAACAAATTTTGCAATGTCCTTCTTCATACCGCCCCACCAATACACATCCCTCAAGTCTCTATACATCTTTCTTGACCCCGAATGAATAGAATAAAAAAAATTATGAGCCTCATAAAGGATTCTTTCCCTCACACCATCCACACAAGGAACACATAATCTACCTTGGTACCTAAGGGCACCATCTCCCCCTTGGGAGAAAACCTCCACCTTACCACTACTCACCGAAGCCTTTAATTCTACCAAAGAAGTATCAAGATCTTGCTTGACTATCACCTCATCAACCAAGGAAGACCTTGAACCATCAACAACAACTACTCCTCCACTATCCACCCCTTCTAACCTAACTCCCAATTTGGCCAACCGATGGACCTCCTTAGCAAAATCTTTACTACCTTCCTCCACATGAGCCAAGCTACCCATGGACACTCTACTCAATGCATCCGCCACCACATTAGCTTTCCCCGGATGATAGAGAACACTCATATCATAATCCTTAAGGAATTCTAACCACCTCCTTTGTCTCAAGTTAAGATCTTTTTGCGTGAACACATATTGGAGATTCTTATGGTCGGTGAAGATATCAACATGCACCCCATACAAATAATGACGCCAAGTCTTTAAAGCAAAAACCACGGCGGCCAATTCAAGATCATGGGTTGGGTAATTTTTTTCATGAACCTTAAGTTGCCTAGAAGCATAGGCTATAACCTTACCACTTTGCATCAACACACAACCCAAACCGATACGGGAAGCATCACAATAAACAACAAAACCTTCTAACCCATCCGGAAGTGACAAAATAGGAGCGGACACAAGCCTTTCTTTCAAAGTTTGGAAGCTTTCCTCACACTCATCCGACCACACAAATTTAGCCTTATTTTGAGTCAACTTAGTCATAGGAGAAGCAAGAGAAGAAAACCCTTCCACAAATCTCCTATAATAACCCGCTAAACCCAAGAAACTCCTTATATCCGACGGGGTCAAAGGTCTAGGCCAATTCCGAATAACATCGGTCTTCTTAGGATCCACCTTAATACCATCCCCCGACACCACATGGCCTAGGAAAGCAACTTCCTTCAACCAAAACTCACACTTTTCATATTTAGCGTACAACTTCTCTTCCCTCAATCTTTGGAGTACAACCCTCAAGTGACCCTTGTGCTCTTCCTCACCCCGAGAATAGATCAAGATGTCATCTATAAACACCACCACAAAAGAATCAAGGTAGGGTTTGAAAACCCCATTCATCAAATCCATAAAAAGAGCCGGAGCATTAGTCAACCCGAAAGACATCACCACAAACTCATAGTGCCCATACCTAGTACGAAAGGCCGTCTTGAAAATATCACACTCCCTCACCTTCACTTGATGATACCCTGACCGAAGATCAACCTTAGAGAAGTGACTAGCCCCATGCAATTGGTCAAATAAATCGTCAATCCTTGGAAGAGGATACCTATTCTTGACGGTGACCCTATTATGTTGTCGATAATCAATACACATTCTAAGAGACCCATCTTTCTTCTTCACAAACAAAACCGGAGCACCCCAGGGAGAGTGACTAGGTCTAATAAACCCCTTCTCTAACAAATCTTTTAATTGCTCTTTCAACTATTTCAACTCCGCCGGGGCCATACGGTAAGGGGGGATAGAAATAGGTTGAGTATCGGGAAGGAGGTCTATACCAAGATCTATTTCCCTTTCGGGAGGGACACCGGGAAGGTCTTCTGGGAAGACATCTAGAAACTCATTAACAACCGGAATAGACTCAATAGGAGGGACTTTAGACTCCACATCATTGACTCTCACAATATGGTACAAGCACCCTTTGGAAATCAACCTATGGGCTTTAATGCAAGAAATGAATTTCCCCTTCACCACAACATCCCGGCTCTCCCACTCAAGGACGGGTTCATTAGGAAATCGGAACTTGACTTTACTAGTCCTACAATCAATAGAAGCATAATATGCATGCAGCCAATCCATCCCAAGAATAACATCAAAATCCACCATGTTCAACTCAACAAGATCGCAAGGCAACAACTTATTCAATATGCAAACCGGACAATTTCTATACACTTTTCTAGCAACAATAGAGACACCAATGGGAGTAGATACTTCATATGACTCATGCAACAATTCCGACTCGACATGAAATTTTCTAGCAACTAAGGGGGTAACAAAGGAAAGGGTGGCACCTGGATCAATCAAAGTATAAACATCAAGATCAAAGATTTGCAACATACCGGTCACCACATCCAAGGTCTCATTAACACCTTGTCTACCATGCAAAGCATAAAATCGATTGTCCCTTGGGGCACCACTTTGAGAAGCACCTCTACCCAAAGGAGTAGTGTTAGCACTTCGGACCTTGTTGCGGATCTTGGGACACTCAAACCTCTTATGACCCACTTCTCCACATTCAAAGCAAGCACCCGAACCCTTCATGCAAGGACCACCATGCTTCCTCCCACAATTAGGGCATACATCCATCGAACCCACTTCACCTCCCCCTTGAGGTCTAGGAACATTGATAGCAAATCCCCGGTTGACATGAGGGTTTTCTCGGCCTTGATGAAATCTAGCACCCTTAGGGAACCTATTCTCCAATCGGGCCCTCTTGGCCTCGTGCCCCCTTTTCTTCCTCAATTTCTCCTCCTCCATTTGCTCGGCATAAGTCATCAACCGAGACAAATCCATATCTCCAATGAGCATAGCGGACCGACACTTCTCACTAACCAAGTCGGATACACCCATCACAAATTTGTTCATCCTCGACCTAGAGTCGGCCACCAAGTGAGGTGCATACTTGGAGAGTTGGACAAATTTGAGGGCATACTCCCTCACACTCATAGCTCCTTGCTTCAAGTTCATGAACTCCACCAACTTTGCCTCCCTAAGCTCAAGAGGGAAGAACCTATTAAGGAAAGCAAGTTTAAACTCCTCCCACAACACCACATAGCCATTACCTTTCTCGCCCTTCCATTGATCAAACCAAATTTGAGCAACCCCCTTGAGTTGGTAGGCCGCTAATTCCGCCTTCTCACAAGTGCCAACTTCCATAATGGTCAAGATTTTGCATACCTCATCGATGAACTCTTGCGGGTCCTCATCCACCTTCGAACCATGGAAGACCGGAGGGTTCATCCTCATGAAATCTCTCACCCTTTCCCCCGGGGTGGTAGTTCGAGGAGCTTGGGCTCCTTGTTGCACTTGGTTAGCTACCACTTGTGCAAGCATGGTGAGTGCATCACGGAGCTCACCATTGGTGGGTGGCTCTTCCGGTGATCGGGCCCGTCTTCCCCTCATGTTTGGCATGATGATCTAGCAATCCAAAGAACAAGAGTTAGGGAGGAATCACCTTATCGCACTCTAAGCACGACATAGAACATAAAGAAGGGAAACCTTTCCTAAAACATTTTGTAGCCTCCCATTCATAGTCGTGGCGCGCTTCACAACCATGATTAGGACTCTACTCAACGCGGTGTGTTGGACTCCAAGGATTTAACAACCTAGTGCTCTGATACCAAGCTTGTCACGACCCAAGCCTAGGGCCTAGACGTGACATGGCGAATGAGGAACCCGAAGGAACCCCAAACAAGCCTCTCAAACTTGTCATCACACTTCATCGGTCGCGGAAGTACATTCAACATTAATTAACGGGAAATAGGGACTAAGGGCAAACCATTTCAAAATGACATCATAGAACAAGAGTCAAGCTCATTTACAAAATACTTGTCCAACGCACACCTCTACATACATAGATAGGACGGGGCCATGACATACTACCGGCTCCCCTCATAGTCAAAATACAATTGCAAGCTAAAGTCTCAAAACATAGGAGTAGGAAACATAACATAGCCCTCGAATCATTGAGGACTCACCAACAACTCGGATAAGCACCGTACTAGCCACGTGAATGGAGAGAAGGATCAAGTGTAGCTCCGGTCCCTACATGGTGACATCATGTAGGCAAAATATGCGTTAGTACTTGGAATGTACTAAGTATGCGGGGTGCAACACAACAATAGACAAGGACACAATCGAAATACAAGAAATAGTTTCATAGGCATTATGAATAACAATATGAGGATGCATGATCAAAGTGAAGTCAAAACATGTTTAAGTAAATCTATACTAATAGTAGATATCATATGTGTATGCATGATCCAACCAATCTATAACCCCAACTTAGGATGGGGGATGCCGTTCACACCCGGACACCCTGGTGGCAAGGTATAAACCCCTCACATGGTTGATGTTGGTCACACCCCAAGCATCCTAGGTGGTGAGATATAAACCTCTCACATGGTTGATGTTGGTCACACCCCAAACATCCTAGGTGGTGAGATATAAACCTCTCACATGGTTGTCCGATTCTTTTCCCCCGGACCGGGCATGGTCATGCAACACTTTATATAGGAAATTCCCATTAGGCTCTAATGCAATCTCACGTATGGAATGAACATATATACAAGCTTAGTTTGTCATCAACACATCTCTGGATTTCCATACATCTCATAGCCCAAGCTTTAAAGCATCGATTCATCAATTCTCCATAGTTGGACATTTTGTCAAACACCTTGAAGGCATGTAATGGAATCAAAGAGCATGGAAAATAGGGTAGTAATTATGCAGCCAAACCAGTGAACAACCTACAACAACACCTTTTTAACACCCACAATACCACATGAAAATCTCCACATCCATTCCAAATTTAGGTTCAAGTTCTAGAGTCACAACATGCTCAAAACAATCACTTTTCATGTTTAAAATTCAATGTGCAGGAAATTATTACAAAGAACAAGACTAATTTATGAATCTTAACTTAAACCATGAATTAGTGAGTAGAATAGAGTCTAGGCACTATGGGTGGAAGGACCCATGAGTTCAACACCACATACCTTGAGTTTTTATGAAGGTCTTGAGAGTGTCTTCAATGGAATCTTGGAACTTGGAGCAAGAGTCTCTTCAATCTTGAGGAAGGTTTTGGATTAGGGTTCTTGAGAGAACTTGAGAGAAAATGTGTCTAAGTATGGGAGAGGTGTTATGGGAAATGTTTTAGAGATGGGAATTGAACTAATGGTATATAGGAAATAACATATGCCCTTTGGAAAAAATGGTCCAACACTTAGAAAAAAAAAATGAGGCGGGTGAACAGTAAAAACGCTCACTGGAAATTGCCTTTCCTGCCGGACAGATTTTACGAAAATGGGCATAACTTCTTCGTCCAAACTCCGAATGTGGTGAAATGAAGTGCGTTAGGTAGCTAACTCAAAGGGATTTCCATGGATATGTTATTGGCCACCCAATAATTTGTGTGCTAGGAGATATGACCCTCCAAAGTAGACCCTCGAAAAAGGCTTCACTTGGAAATTTTGGATTTTGATACGGTTGCTCTAAAATTTGGGTTAGACCCATTTCCCACTCAATTTGACCCCCTAAACAAGAATATGAAGTTGGATTTTTGAAAAACGAAACAGATTTTTTTTATATATAGCTAAACAAGTTTCCGGTAACTTCCGAAGCACATTTTTAAGAACTTTTTGGGTCATTTCAATCTTCCTCATCCGAACTTGAAACTTAGCAAGCTTGGTTGAGTTGGAAAGAGGACTTTAAGACCTTTCATTTGATATCTTGTGGGTTACCTAAGTCACCATATACTGAAAGTTATGGTCGTTTGAAGTTGACCCAAAACTCATAACTTAGCATAACTTGTAAAATTTCAGATTTGGCTCTTTCCAAATTTATTCTTTATATATTTAGCCCTTTCTAAGATAGAATATTACACTACTATCTATATATGAAGCCTTTAAATGACAAAGATGGAAGTCAGGACAAGACCCATGACATCCTGACAAAACTGAAAAGTAAATTGAATCCTCCGGAAGCAAGGAGGCACACCATGGCTAACTCGAACTGCAAGTGGTATCAACGAAGTGCCTATTGATGAACCTATCTACCTGTATCTACATCATGAGATGATGCAGGCCAAATGGCATCAATACATTGAATGTACGACCGCAAGGGGAAATATAAAGCATAACATAAGCTTCAACTGAAATCGAAGGAAACATACTTACCTTGTCTCAAACTCACTCAACTCAAGGAATACTCAAGGTTACTCAAAGATACTCAAACATTCTCAACTCAGAAGTACTCAAGTACAAGATACTCAATTCACTAGTAAGGTATTCAACCTAATGAAACAGGCTTAACTCAACAATAAAGTTCTAAACTCTATGAAACATAGTTCAACTCAACTCAAATAAATAGGGCTCAACTCAATAATAAGGATACTCAACTCAATGAAACATAGTTCAACTCAAGATCCTCAACTTAAGGTACCCAACTTAAGATAAAGTCACAATAAATGATGCAATATATGGAAAGATTTTAAAATAGTGGATAATAACTCAATTGTATGCAAAGATACAATAATAACTCAATTGTATGTAAAAATACAATAATAAATCTTATTTGGGAGATTCTCTAACCGACAGCCATCATTATGAGCTATGTGATGATACAACATCTTGCCCACGCTGCCAGAACTGTCATATACCATATCGGGGTATAGAACTCGTCAACTAAGTGGATCTACTAAGTTATGCTTAAAAGCATTAAGGAAACATCGAAAAAGTATGACCCTTTACCTATGGTTCCAGACATGGTTTATGAGGATTTTGAGTTGTTTGAACTCATCCCCATATCGTTGTTCAATACTACTTCCAATAATATATATACTCATGTTCATATGCTTAAAAACATAACTCTTCCTCTAGTTTGAGATAATTGCTCAAACTACCCTCTTAAAAGAGGTAACTACTATGGAAATAACCTTTGAACACATAACTCATTTAGAAATCTCATTTTCTCTTTTATCAATGCAAAAATTGATGCCTCTGGAAATACATACTGCCCTTATTCTCTTACTGAACTCATACTTGAAAACTCTTTCTTAAAAACATATCAAAATAATATTATAATATGATCATTGATGACTCGTGAAGTCATACTGTATAAACATTGATGGTATATCTAGATACCCTACTGCTTAAATATTGATGGCGTCCTCGATTATCATACTAATCATGTTTTAGAAACTCTTTCTCAAAACTCATCTTTACTTCCTCAAAACTCAGTTTAAAACTCAAGTTTTGTCTTTAAAAGCTTCTCAAAATTTATAACTCAATTCATAGGGTTCACGCCGGATTATGGACATGAATGACTCAAATCAGGGATCTTAATAGCAATATGAAAACTGAATACTCGGAACTCAAGAACTCGAAACTCAACAATACTACTAATCTTATGAATACTCAATTCATAGGGTTGATGTTGAAATATAGACATGAACGAATCAACTCAAGAATCTTACTGCATAACATATAGCAATTCAATAATTACAAATAAATTTTTAAAAAGAATCCAGAACTGAAAATCAACTCATCTCAAGAATACTCAAATATAGGGATAGAATCCAATATTACTTTATTACTGATTTGAAAGTAGATGTAAGGCATCAGGACGGACTAGTACAACACTATGATAGCCTTACATACCTGGAAGAACAAGATTCTTGAAGAATCTTGAAGAAGAACTTGATGAGAAGCCTTGAAATCATAACTTGAAGGAGAAAAATCAAGAAAACCTTTATTGAGATTTCTTCAATTAGTTTCTTGAAACTCTATGGCCAAGAATTATGATTCTCATTAATGATTCATAATTGTATGAAGAAAATCAAGTTGGAAAAAATGTAATTCTTGGAAAAAGACTTACCTTGAAGAAGAATCTTGAAAAAGATTGAAAAAATCTTGAACGGAGTCTTCTACTTTGATTTTTCCCTTAGGGTTTTGTCTTAGGGTTTGATATAGAAGAGAATGGGGGAATAAGAGATGAAAATCTGATTGGTTTTGGTCTTTAATTATTCAAGAAATTTGTTTAGGATTTTCTTAGAGGGAAAAAGATAACAAAACCTTTTTTAATGTTTTCATGTTGGTTAATTCGTCACTGCACTGTATCTGGTTACTAAAATGGTCATACATATTTTACTCAAAACTCGGATTGTTGCTAAATTAGTGGCGTTGGAAAGAAGATTCAAATACCTTTAATTCGATAGGTTATGGGACACATAACTCTTTATATTCTAAGAGACATGGTCCTTTGAAGTTGACCCAAGTAGAATCTTGAATCAAAATTTAATTGGTAAGGAAATTTCAACTCAACTTTGTTCGAGGAGATTCTAGTGACCTTAATTGATATCCAAAATTATTCCCACACTAAAAAATTTACCTTAACACCAAGGAAAAATTAAGAGTCACTCAGTACGACCTTATACGCAATTCAAGAATAGTTAGGATCTTAACATAGAAATTTTTGGGGTGCTACAACTTGAATGACTCGCTGATATCATAAGCAACATATGGCAACCCTCTTATAGTGATAATGTCAAAATTTCTAACATTTATATATATTATATGGTGTATATGGAAAGAATGAAATTGAAATTCGATTGAGCAAAAATGTTTATTTTTAAATCTTATATCTTAACACGTTGGAGATAATACTAACGAAATTGATAAGGTATATACTAGGAAAATCATTAATTTCAAAGAGTCCAAGCTAATAACTTGGATGGTTATGATGCTAAATGCAAATCAACATATGGACACACATGTGGAGTATCCTCGTATAGGTGAATATCCATATTGCAACCAAAATGAAATCTTTAAGATAAATTAATGTAATTTAAAAGGAATCATAAAAAGTTGGTGATAGCAGTTAGGTTCACTACCGATAACAAAGTATATAAACATGAGAAAATGTTATCAAGTCAGGGAGCCTTCTTAAAGTCCAGGAGCAAGGGTGGCAAAGCAAGGTGTTGGGTAGCACAACACAAATTCTTTGAGTACAGAGGCGACTACGGGTTCTAACCTAGCCACCAAACGATGTACTCTACAAATAAAAAAAGTAATTATAAAAAAGGTTTATACAAGTAAGTTACTGATAAGGTGATTATAGGTATTTATGAAGAGTATTTATTCCTTTTAAGATCTGCTTTCTTGCTTGGAAGCTATACAAAGGGAAACTACCTTTTAATGAGGTGGTAGCTAGATTTTGAAATCATTCATATGCTGAATATTAATGTTGTAATGGCCTGAAACAGATTCCATTCAACAAACATTTACACAAGGGAAGGCTGCAACTCATATGTGGAATTACATTGGAACCTGCCTCCTTCGCCATTATTCATCGGTCTAGTCCTATTAGAATAATTTTCAATAATTGGTGGAGTGTTAGGACCAAAGGCAATGTTCATGATCTTGTAATGAATTATTTGGTAATCACTAACATGTTGAAAAATATAAACACCGCTAATCTAAAGCTGAAAAAGATCATATATGATACTAACAGAAGTGTTAGCAATGTCAAGGTCAACTTCACTCATTGTTATCGAGAAACTAATATGGTGGTTGATTAATTTGTGAATATGTCCTCTACTAATGAAAATAAAACATATTTCTTCTCTTGGCACTCTCTTTCTCAAGAGGTCAAATGTCTAATATAACTAGATAAGTGGCAAGTACCTTGCATGAGGAAAAAAAATATGAAAATGTAATATTTTTTTGTAGACAAAGAATTGATTTGATTTTTTTTTAGAGAAGAGATTGTATAGGCTACTCCTTCCCCACTCTTTTTCTGAAGCTTTTTATGATGTAATCAGTTGGTTAGGGGTACGTATGGTCCATGTCCCCCCAACAGCTGTAACTTTTTGAATTAATAGACATGGTTGGGGTCAAGACTAACCCCCCACACCAAAGGAATCACAACCCGATGTGATGGCTTAAAAAATGGTAATCTGTTACAAATATTATCTAACATGTCATCATAGACATTAATAGCATAAACAACCTAAAAGGAGGATTCGAATTTATAAAAGAACTTTTAAAATGTATTAAAACATATCAACATTTATTCACACTTAATACCACTTTTGAAGCATCTCAGAAATCAGACTTAGAACTTTCAGCAGAAAACAATAGAAAATGGTGAACAACGGAAGGGTTCACGAACCGTCAAAGGGACCATGGTCAGTCACCCTTATCGTGGTTCACACTCACCCTTAGGTGGTGGACCAGAGAACCTTTAATGGGCCGTGATCCCCCCTAACAAGCCGTGGGACTGCTCATTGAAGTGCGGCAGAAGCTCAACAGGCTCAGGCATCAGACCAGAGAGCCCTCTACTTGCCGTGGTCTTGATGACGAACCATGCTGACGTCCCTGATTGACCCCTTCATTGAACCAATACACTGGCCACCATACCACAACCCACTTTACGGGTCGTTGTCCTTGTGACGGTCTATCATAGAGTCCGTGGTTGGCTTCATCAGATTTTAAGTCGGGGGTCATTCGATCTTTATCCCTATGCGGGTGGCACCTAAACTATGTCGTTTAACCCCTAAACTACGTCCTTTTACTCAGTTTAAGCCTAGCAACTTAATCATAACCTAGCCTAGTTGACCATTCTTCTAAATTCATCAAAACTTAGAGAAAAAAGGAAAGAAACAAGCGATAACTTTCTCAAGAACACGCAACAAGTTTTCTTCCATTCCAACCCCGAAATCGAAAGATTTATCAGTGAAATACATCACCAGGTATGCGGGATTTCACTAGTTGATTCCTTTCGTCCACTAGGTCCTTAGAATTTAGTCAGTCTCTTGATACCCTATATCTAGTTTAGTCCTAGGGTTTCTAGAAACTTTAGATAATTGTTCAGATTTAGCTGTTATGGTGTTCCTAATATAATTATCATTTATTCATGGGATAGTTGCTTAGTTTATTACATAAAACTCAGAACCCTAGTTGTGTAGTTCTTTCTTGTTCATTAAATGCACTTGCTAGGTCAACAAACCAGATGATCATGCTTCAGTTTTCGAATGTCGAATTATCAATATATAATTGTTACATTCTCAGATTTTGCATGTCAGTATTCATCCAGGGAATTAGCTATCGCCAGGCCCTCATATTCATGCTCAAACCCTGAGGCTCTCGCAAAGACAACGTTTATGTGAGCGCTGCTACACCCAACTTCTTTTCCTCGAACCATGATAGACTTCACTGGTGTAAATGTACTGGCTTTATTCTTCCCCTGAGGAACCAGATCATCGTAACAAGAATAGAACTCATAGACCCAAGTGGGGATATACGGGCCTCGGGTCCTGGTGAAGATATCGAACCTATGCCACCTGAGTGTGTCCAATAATATAGTGTACTTGCCCTCTAAGCCCTCTATGGACAACAACTTATCTTCATGAATAATCCGCAACCCATCAGCTTTTAATCTGTTGAGTAGCTTAAGAGGAGGGACCTGGGGGGCATTATGGCCACAGTCGGTTCTGGAGCTGGCATTGCATCTGTTGTAAGGAAGGTGGTCTCTGGAGCTCTCGATGAGTCAGGGCAAGACCTAGTACTAATTTCTGCCTACCGATACTGTAGTAGCTAGTCATCCTCGGCTCAAATAATGCATCTTAGGAGTCAAAGGACTCTCCTTCGCTGCAGGAGTTGTGCTCCGCTACCTGAGATCTGCGCTTCTTGCCTTTGCCTTTTCCTCCCTTTGGAGGCTCTTTCCATCCCTTTTTAGAAGGGTTTCATGCCCCTTCATAAAAACCAACCTTTTATACAAAAATATGCTTTGAAATATTAGGCGGCAAAGAATTCCAACTCCAAACACAAGAATGACGACCAAAAAGTGGTAAAAAGTAAGAATATAGGAAATATAGAGTGCGGGTGTGATTGTATGAAGTTAAAAAGTGAGGGAATGTGAAAGATTTTGAAAATTTATACCTTTGGCCTTTTAAAAACCGTCCAGTTTGCACCCGTTTAGTGATATTAGTCGACTTCGCCGAACCCTCGGCGACACATTGAGTGGTTACTTACCTTGCCATATTTTACAGGACTCCAACCTGATATATTCCTGAGCCCAACGACGGTACAGGTCGGGCTCACCGACCTTTTCGGTGAGTCGCCAACTGGACATTTTACTCGCCAACCTACACTTTTCAAACATATTCTACACTTCAACCTGCACAATCAACACACATTATTTAAAAGTTCAAATAATGAAATAGAAACATAGGTTGCCTCCCAAGAAGCGCCTTAGTTAACATCATGGTACTATGCAAGTACCCATTCAAGCTTCATGTTTGGGGTTTGCCATAGTATCACTAGGCAACCCCCCTTGTTGTCTCGGGTTTAAATTAGAAGAAATTTGACCTATTTGGATCTCCAACTGCTTGATAGAGATGGAATGAGAGGTAACCGTTTGGTTGAGGTTCATACATCTTCCTTCATTTTCTTCAAAACCTAATGAGACCCTTCAACCTTGTTGAGAATACGAGAGAGCATATCCTCAGTCCGGCAACCCTCAAAATCTTTGGGCTTTTGACGCTCGTGGGGAGGAACACTCCTATCCTTCTACCCATCTCTTTCTTTCTAGGTGGCACTCCACTCATGCCACTCTCTATCATAGTTTCTCCAGCCCTCATCTCTATTCCAACCTTGGTTACCACTTGGCCTTGGGTAATTTGCACGATAACCTCCTCCTTGGTTGGTCACTTCAAACTTGACCTCATCGGGGTTTACACAATCCACACCCACAACATTGACACTTCTAGAACCAGCTCCCATGACATTTTTGGCCCAAATGTCAAGTTGGGTCATCATTTTTGCCATGTTTTGGTCCCTCTCTTAATCTTTCTCAAGTTGCTCCTTTGTTAATTTAAAAGTGAGATGGGAGACCTGATCTTCATGGGTGTACCATGACCAGTTAATTTTGGTCATATCATCCAAGAGTTGGGCTGCTATAATGTAAGGTTGTTGCATTAAACCTCCCGGAGAAAGTTAATCAGCCACTCCCTTGTTCACCAAATCAAGGCTTCAGTAAAAGTATTGCAGCAAAATGTTATTGGGCAGTCCATTAGTTGGGCATTGCAACACCAACTTACTAAACCTAAGCCAAATCTCATGGATTGGCTCACCCTCCAAACACTTGAAGCTTTGGATGATATCCCTAAGTTTCATAATCTTCGAAGGAGGGAAAAATCGCACTTGGAATGCGGTGACAAGCTCTTCCCACGAAGTGCTAGAATTTCTTGGCAACTTAGCCAACCAGTTACATGTTTCTCCCATTAGAGAAAATGGTAACAAACTCAACCGGACCGACTCTTGGGATATGTTCTTAAAGGAGAATGGTCTGCAAGCATCAACAAAGTTCGTTATGTGCTCATGGGGATCCTCATGAGCCACCCACCAAACAACCATTTCAAATGCAAGATCTGCAACATGGTGCCTGTAATGTGGAACACATCGTTCCCTTCAGCTGGAATCAAGCGAATGGCACCAACTCCACCCACTAGATTTGGGTCATTGACATTCGGTTCGTTGACATCATTAAAAATTTTGATGTTATCTTGGTGGCCACTTGGCTACCATTGCTTCCATTGACACTCATTTATACTGTTTCAAACAGCAACACAAAAACCAAAACTAAAAATGAGTAGATTCAACTATAACTAACAAGAACAAAATTAAACTTCAAAAAAATGAATATCAAATAACACCACTCCTCGACAGCGGCGCCATTTTGATTTATACATTTCAAACATACCACATCCAATTCTAGGTGTTGAACGATCAACTAAATGAGTTGGGGTCGAATCCCACAGGGAGCGGTACGTGTTTCAGATTCGATTGGGAAGTATGAACATGTTCAAATTTGTCATAGGAATAAAAGTTATCGAATAAAGACATCATTCAAATTAAGGGGTGACACGAACGTCAAATAGGGGATTTTGATTTTAATTATCAACTAAAAACATCGGCAAACAATATGAATTAACAATAATGATATGGGTTCTTGGGATGTGATCGATTATAGTCTAATATAGACGAATGTGTAATTGCAACTATTCGTAAATAGCTAGATATTAGTGAGTAAGCTAGGCTCTAGAGGAAGAAAATTTTCTCTCGAACAATTTACCTCGAATCAAGTTGATTTCTCTCAAACATCAACAAACATGCCAAATAAGACCACACCACACTTTAATCCACTCACTCTCTCGAGCTGAATGTGTGGAATTGGGTTTAGGATTCACTCTCTCGAGTTGAACCTAGGTCAACCCAATACCCACAAACCATCAATCAAAAAACTTAGTTCTAGAATCTCTCTCTCTCGCAAGCCAAGAACACAAAGCTAGAACTGCATTTGCAACTACATTTCTTAAATTAAACCACAATTAATGATTGAACTCACTTCTAAATAGCATTTAAACTAACAATTAGAAATACCCATAAAATAAATCAGCCCTTAATCATATAATCACACCCCAAGAATTGGGGTTTTAGCAAGACATCATAAAAAGATAAAAACAGTTACCAAATTAATTATTAATAAACTGGGTAAGTGTAGATTTGTCCTTACAATTCTCCAATATGAAGAATCTCAAAGACCCACTTTCAATTTGTCGCAAGTTAAAACTTCAATTCTTCAAAGCTTAGGAAAAACTAGAGAAAAATTATCTCACAATTCAAAACTCAGAAATAGATTAAAAATATATGATCTAAGATCCTAAACTAAATGTTTAAAATGTATTTATAGTCACCAAATATGTGCTGCGAAGAGTCACTCGCTGAAGTAAGTCGGGCTCGCCGAAACACTCAGTGTGTCGCCCTTTGGTCTATTCCATCGCCCTTTTGCATTGGTACTCAGCATCCTCCAGGTCTGTAACTTTAGGCAATCTATCTTGGGTTGTCAAAATCACCCGGCGATCCGCCGACTGCTCCTTGCCATAGCCAACTTGGTTCTTTCCTTCAGGGCTTGGCACACTGAAACTTTAGGCAGTCAAATAGCCATTCAGCCATTCGACAAGTGAACTTGGCGATCGCCAAGCTGTCTTTCTTCATCCTTTTAGCCTTCTTTGTTCCTTTTCACTTGTTAGTGTCCTTGATTTGTTCCTCAATGCATAAACGTGAAAATCGAGGGTTTTACATTAGTTACTGGCACAAATTAAGCATTTGAGGACACTAAATCTATACAAACAAATCCCTAAATGAGTCCAAATGTCGCACTCATCAGTGACACCTCAGAACCTTTCACTTTTGATACCAAAACCCTTTTAATTCAATTTGGTGGAATTATCCAACCCTATTCTTAATTGCAACAAATGAATTGATTTACAATCTAAATTTCTTGATAGAATTCTCTACACTACATCACTCTTTATGAAATTCAACCACGACTGTTAGTTGGATATATTTATTAATGATGAAAACTTATTATCTTAATGGTTTTCAACGATAATTTGAGTTTGCTATAAAAAACATTGTCATTGCCGGGGAGTGATGTCTAAGAATTCCATTTGAGAAAATAGTTTGTAAATTAGTTTAGTTGTAGTATATTGTTGCTTGGTATTGTTGTTTGTTGATTTACTGGTATAAAACATGATTGATCATGGTAGTGAAAACGATATTTACTAAAGACAAAATGACAATGTGTGTTCCTTGAATGACATGCACGTGAATTTCATTCAAACCACATGAGCCATCCTGCTACCTCCTACAACAGGGAGGGCAGTTTTCCATGCAACTAACACAATGCTACAATTTATCCAAATGAGAGGAATGTTCGGGGATTTGGCTCATAGGGATCCTCATGAACACCTTCAAAATTCTGTGGATATATGTGGGTTGTTTGTGTTGAAGAATATCTCACAAGAGTCCATAAGGATTAGATTATTTCCGTTTTCTTCAATGAGGGAAGCTACAAGATGGTTTGTGGAATTGTAAAATGATTCTATCACCTTTTGAGAGGAATCGACCGAAGCATTCTTAGAGATATTTTTTCCTCCCTCGATAATGGTCAAGATTCAGGGCATCATCGAAAAATTGAAAAGATAGGGGGTGAACCTCTACATGAGACATGGTTGTGGTTCTAGAATTTGCTCCTACATTGTCCAAAACATGGTGTTCCATACAATTTACTGTTGCATTACTTTTATTGTAGCCTTGATTCAGTCAACAGGGGCTTGGCTAATCAAGTTATCCAAGGTGGGTTGATGCGATAACCATTTGATGTAGCAATATTGTTGCTAGATGTTATGACAAAGTCAACTGAACATGTCACACTAGAGAGGATCATGTTTCTTGTCAACAATGGGGAAAAAGCAAGGAGCAAATGGAGAAGGATCATGAGCGCGATGGAAAACATGGCTAAAGTGATGACCCAACTTTACTTTCTATCCAAACATGTTATGCAAGGTGGATAAAAAATGGTCAATGCAGTTGGAACAAGAAGTGGACAGTGCTTGTAGGATGGCAAGTTTGAGGCATTATACAATGAAGAAGTACAATACTTGTAAAACAAAATAGGGGTTCTCATCCTAACTACCCAATAAAGAGTGGGAACTAGGGTTGGAAAAAATATAGGGGCAATGGATGGAGATACTAGAGAGATAGGGAAACTTAAAAAGATAGGTATGTCCCACCTCATGATCGTCCCAAACCAAGGGAGCTAGTTGGTCCAAAAGGAAACCAAATGTAATAAATGCTAACAATGATCGTCAACAAGGTTTAAGGGTAGGACAAGGGGTTGAATGATTTGAAAAATGACTTCTCTACTTTAACTCAAATGGTGACATCTCATTCATTGTTAATCAAACAACTTGAAACTAAAATATGTCAACTCCCGACTCATCTCAATCCAAGACAAAAGGGAACATTGCCTAGTGACACCATTCCAAATCCCAAAAATAATGGTTATCGAGTAAGAATTGTGTCGTGTCATAATGTTAAATAAGGCTCTATTGGGACGGTACCCAATTTTATTTTATTGCATTCAGTAACTTGTGTTGTGAGTGCATGTTGAAAAAGAGTCAAATTGTTGAGAAATGTAATTTTGGTGTTGCCAAGACTAAGTTGGTGATCCACCGAAAGAATTTTGTGGACTTCTTTATGTTTGCCTACTTGGTTGAAAAATTGGAAAACGTGTACTGTCAAATTTGGCTATCTGAGCTCTAATTGGCGATCTGCCAAAGTGCACTAAGCGGACTCCATCGAATCCGCCAAATCGACCTTCAGGTTTGGTATTCATTTAGGCCTCACTGTCTAGCTTGAGCTCGTTCGGTTATTCTCCGAATGTGTTCGGTGATATTATTCACAGTCCGTCGTATGGGTCTACATTAACTAGGCCAGAAGTCTTTTCAAGTTCTTAAAGTAAACCTTTCATGCTTTTGAGTTCCTTTTCTCCCTAAACCTCCCCATAAATTTGTTTTGGTAATTGTGTACATCTATTGTGCGATTTTAATTTCCTTAAGTGTGGTGAAGTGTTTGCATCTAGATCCTAGAACGAATCCCTCAATTATGTGCTTGAATATCATTTTTGAGGTTAGTGTTTTAGTTTTATCTTGTTATTTGTGCTAGAAATTAATGCTTTTGATTGGGTTTAGTGTTATTGTTGCTATATTGTTGTCTAATTAGTATAGGCAGTGCTTCATACATCGTATTTAATTGTGCCCATGAGTTAGGTCGTTGAATTTCTAAAATTGATTGTGGAGGTTAAAAATTGAATTGAACCCTTACTTGTGCATAGTCTTTCTTGAATTGAGTATGAATGAAGTCTAATTAGCCTAGTGTTGCCCAAAAATCTTGTATTTGCCCAATGATAGACGAGTGATGACTTTCTTAAGGGAAAATTGTCAATTTGGGCAATACTTTGTGGAATTTGGAGGAATTCTAAGTACCCATGGGTAGACGGTAAAACTAATTGGGAATTTGGTAATGTTGCGTATTCTTGTTGAAACTCTGAAAATAGGCATTTTGATGAAAATTACCTATTCGACAGGGTTGTCTTAGCTTGCCAAGGTAGTTAGGAAAATTGTTAAATGGGTCCCAGACCGAATTCTATTGTTGAATATGTGACGTGGGTACTATTTCATTCGCTGGCTTGTCTTATCCTGTTGAAATCCACTTAGCGTATTGCCAAGTGGGAATGGAAATTTCCTTTTATGCATGTGCTTTTAATTGTTGCATTGTCACTTTCGGTGGACTTATCATAGTCTACAGAAACCAATTTGGCGTGTCCCCGAGTTGGAGATGAATCCCCCTATCATGGCTATTTACATTAAATTATGCATCGTAAACTTTGACGAGCTCACCTGAGCTCGCCTAACCTGTTAGGCGAATCCCTTTCCAGTCGGCAAGCCGTAGAACCTAGTTTTTAATTGTGTTTCTTTTGTGTTTAATTTCAACTAACCTTCACTGAATCTGTGTTTGAATGATTGTGCTTTGCAGGAATTGGCTAGAACTAAGGGAAAAAGAGTCATTACATTCGGTATAGAGTGAGAAAGAGAGTCTCCTCCTCTTCCCCAATTGAAAAAAAAGACAAAAATTTCCATCAACGAGCTATCTAAGGCTCCCCACGAATAACAAACCACTCCATGTTGTTCTATCCATGTGAATGAGCAACCAAAGAAAGTGGTTGCCAAAAAAAGGATAGATATCCTGTCCAAATTAGTATAGCCTCCTCGAGCTTAGGCACATATGTCCGATGTTGTTTTGATCATCACTCTAATGGCCCTCAACAGGCTCAAAATAGCTGAAGAATGGACAATTCTTGAGGAAAGACGACTCTCCACGGACGAAGTTATGAGTGACTACCCATCCATCTAAGATATTATATAGTTTCATGCGTTTGAGGGGTCACAAAACCTCGACCTGTTTATGTCCCCACGTGGGTATAAGAGTTTTATGCGGCTAATGCACATGCCTTGACAAAGAAGAGGAAGGCTACAATTAGAAAACCCTTGAAAGAAGTGAAAGTTCGTGGCAAGATAGTATGTGCTATGCAGGTGCAATCAACACTACTTTGGGAATTAAAGAAAATCGGGCTAAGATGTTTACCAAATCGATACGGGATGATGTTGACTCTTTAAAAGGTTGGCTGGCACCTCTTATTTCAGATATCTCTCTTCCATGGATGGATGACCGAGTGAAGATTGAGAAAAAAGAAATGAATATTGTGGCCTGGTTTTAATTTTAGTCTCATCAACAACACTATCATGCCATCTCAAAATGAACTTTTCTCTATCACCTAAAGGTTGTTTTGGTGGGTGTAATTATTGAATGGGAGAATATCAATGTGGGGTCTATTGTAGTGGATGAGATACTGATGTGTGCCCGTCAAGAGAAAAATGCCCTCCCTTTCCCGGTCTTGATCACATAGTTGTGTGAGACTATAGGAGTTTCATTTTGGGAAAGGACTGATGTCATGATCACCCCTACCTCATCCAGCAACCTCCAGAGGATGTAGGCGGATTATTTGTGGGATGATAAAGCTCAGAGGAAGCCGCCACTACAAGAAACCACTTCTCATTTTGTAGACCTCACTAGTTTTGACGTCATGGCAACTCAAGCTTCTCCTTATATTGAGCCATTAGGTATACCCCAGTCTTCCTCTATACCATTTATTTCAAGTGTTGTTGTTTCTACCCCTACTCTTTTCTTTAGACCTCCCTTGACCCAGGCAATGATATATCAAATAGGTAGCCTTACCTAGTTTAGAGATGTGAGAGTGGCAAGGGCAGAGAGTAATATGGGCAAGTTTACTGAGAAGGCAATTAAGGTTCAGTTTGGTACTTAGAGAGACAAGTTGACTTAGTGCAATGTGACCCTAGTATCACATGGTGAGAGGTTAAATAATCTCACATCTAAGATGGAGGTTAGAGAGAAGATTTAGGGTAGCTCCAATGTGTTGGCTATGATGAGGGTTGATAAAGACACCCTTAGGGTTGATGTGGACAAGCTAAGGTGCAAGAAATTTCTATGTTATGGGGTGAGGTTCCCTTTCCCGATGCACAAAAGTCTGTTCCTACTTTTGTACCGAGTGTTGAGGTTTCAACTATAGTGGTTTAGCAGTCTAGAGAGGGTGATCCTATTGTAGTTGATGATGTTGATGATCATGAGAGAGTTGAGGTTCATGCTGATGTTAAGTTAGTATTGAAGACTAATTAAGAGGAGATGTAGAGAGAGGAGGATGAGCAGCAGTTTTCTAAGACATTGATAGAGCTACAAGATATTAAGGAGACACTACTGCAGGATATGATAGAGAGATCTCATGTAGAGACGTCCACAGTGGATACTAGTGGGATATCTTCAGACCCTATCATTTCTCCTTCAGATGTGACGAGCACTAATGTCCTAGTTGAGTCTGTTGCGCTGCCTCCGGTTCTTATCTTGCCTGATGCCTAGGAGGATGTTGTCCTTTCTTAGACTCTTTATTTAAGCAATCCACAAGCATAGCCTATCCACGGGAAATGATACCTCTCATCCCGTACTTATATATTTTATTTTATATTGAGCACACTATTGTTTTTTTTATATAGGGTGAGGACACTCGTGCCAATATTCCCATTTTAGTTGTATTTTGTTACTTTCTGTTTTACTTTTGGATAATTGTAGTAAATTGATAGTTTGGTTTTTATTATAGTGGTTTGACAGTTTGATTCATTTTGTCTCTCTGTATTCATTTTCCCCATGAGTTTGGAAATTTTTTAAATGCTTGTGGTTTCAATGGTTAATATTTGAGGATGTATTGTCTTCAATATCAATGTCTTGGATAGTACTTATGATGAGAAATATGTATTGTTCTAATCAATTCATGAAGAAATCGGGATGGATGCACTTTTGAATGATTGTTTTTAATCTTGTGTTGACTAGGTGTGTTTTGATGTGAGCCTTGCAATGAACATGACATGCAAGCTTTTGATCTTGTCGGGTTGTGTTAAATGATTATGTTTGAAGTGCCTTACTTGTTAGTCTGATCTATATTTTGTGAGTGCAAAAAATGATCTTAGGCACACATTTTGACAGGAAAACCATACGGTCTTACACTTTTGTGACTACCTTGTAAGGGTGGGCAATCACTTTCTCACCATTTGAATCTAAACCATTTGTTGAAAACTTTATTTGAACTTCTTGAGCCATATTGTCCGTAAATCCTCAACAATAAATCCTTTTCAAGGCATTGATTTGTTTGAATGGACAACTTAGGGAAAAATCCTAAGTTGGGGGTGTAGAAATGAAGGATGGAAGAAAGTCAAGTGGAAGAAAAAGAAAGAAAAAAGGGAAACTCAACCTTGATGTATGTTACAAAAAGAATAACCCCTCATAATAAAAAAAAAGTTTGATGAGCGAAAATTTGAAATTTTGAATTAAAAAAGAAAGTTTGATGAAATAAAAGGGGTATCAGATAAATTGTTTGACAAGTTGAAGTTTGAGTTCCCAAGTGAAAAGAATGGAAAGATTTGAGAAGAGGTGAAGATGATTGCAACAATGCTTTGAAAAGGTGAAGTAACTGAACCAAATAAACCATACTTTACCCTCACCCCCATTACAAGTCTAAAAGACCCTGGAGTTATAGCATTAAATAGGTTGTGTGATGATTGGAAAATATGGGCAAACCTATGGGATGAACTGATTAACGTTTCAAGGAAACTTCATCCAATTCTAAGTGTCAACGATCGCTAGTCAGTGTAATAATCCAACCAAATGAGTTGGGGTTGAATCCCACAGAGAGTGGTATGTGCTTAAGATAAAGGCCCCGTGGCCTAGTGAACTGCTCCAAGTCATGATACCTGAGTATGTCAAGCACCTCAGTGTGCTTACCTTCTAAACCCTCCATATATAGTAATTTTTCTTCTAGAATGGTTCGTAAAACATTGCCTTTTAATCTGTTCAACAATCTGGATGGAGGTGGAGCTACGGGGATTGTAAGGGCCACTGAAGGTGATGTTGGGGCTGACAGTAATTCAGTAGTTGTAGGAGTGGCAACTGAAGGAGTTCTGTTAGATGTGGGCTGAGTTATAGCCCTGAGTTAATTCCTTCGATTCATCAAAGGTTGCTTATCTTTTGGCTAAGAAAAATCTGGTTCAACATTTGTACCCATCCTAGCTTTGTGCTTTTTTCGTTTGCCTTTATCTCCCGGTTGGAGGTCATCCCTTTTTCTCTTTGGAGGATTTGATCATCCTTCATTTATTGTAATGCGTTAAGTCTTTTTTTATGATTGCTCAGTTAAATTGGTGCGTACCATATCTGCAAAAGATCGAGAATGGATAAGACAATCACTTAAACTCAGGTATAGCGACTCTCTTTGCAGATAGACTCACTGATCAAGTCGGCGTGTCGCTGAACCAGTTCTGCGAACTAAATCAGGTTTACCGATGGGTTGGCTAAATAATTAAGGCAAGTTGGCGAAAAGAGAGTTCTTTCAACGAGTCGAATACCTTCGGCGAGCAAGGGTCTGGCCACCGAAAGTTACAGTGCATAAGGGTCTCAAGGGTAGCATTCAAAGGGCGATCAAGAATACTTTCGGCGAGTCACCAAGTGCTTTCATCGACCCATGACTTCTCACCAAAAGTTAGCACAAATGCCGGCTACTCAGACTTCACCCAATCAATTAACCAACACACAATCACAATCCAACTCATTAAAAAGCACAAAAGCTACAGGCATTTGACAATCAAAACACTACGGGCAAGATTTTCAAATTGAAAGTGGCATGTAAACATTCTAATCCTAGCAGAGAGGCCCAACAAACATCAATAAGAGACAATTATTGCAAATGAGTACAAAACTTTCAAATGTAACTGTGGGAAAAGGAAACCAACCTTTAATGTTGATTAAATTCGATTTGAAAACATAGGCGGAAAATTATTCCAATTCCGAGCACAAGTCCCAAACTAAAATACTAGAGTAATGCTAAATTGAAGAAGGTACTACCTTAGTACGAGTTTAGGAGATTTGTGAGCGACGGAAAGTGAAGAAGTTGAAGATTTGAATCTTTTGGCCATTATAAACCGTACAGTTCGTGCTCATTTGGCGATGTTAGTTGCAATCACCGATCCACTTGGCGATATGCTGAGTGATCACTTGCCCCACCGATTTCTAAAGTTCTTTCAGTTTCTTGGGGGTTAAGACGACGATCTGCATTTAGGTCACCGACACGCCGAACTACTTCGTAAGTCCGCCGAGTTTTACAAGCTCTGACTTAACTTTGAATTGAGCCAAATGATGGGTCAAGTCGAGCTCGCTGACCTCTTCGGCTATCTGCCGACTGACCATCTCGCCAATCTATATTTTTCACCAGTTTCCTCATTTTAACCTACAAAATCAACACACCATTATTTATAAAAAGCAAACTAAGCATTTAAAACTTTGGGTTGCAACCTAAGAAGTGCCTTATTTAACATCGTGGCTCGACGTGAGCTGCCAGTCAAACATCGTCTCTGGGGTTAGACATAATGCCACAAGGTAACCCACCTTTACTGCTTGGGTAGAGATGAGGCAATGTGTGGTCCAAGATGTCTTCAATCAAATTGATTGATCTTGAGTGGGAGCCACTTATCTGATTCGGTCCCTCCACGTTTTCCCTCATCAACTCTAGCATTCTATCTTGCTCTTGAAGCTTTTGGAGAATGATTAATAGCATATCCTCGATACGTTTATTTGTGTTGCTCCTAGACCTTTCTTGCTCATAAGGAGTTATGTGCCTCCTTTGGCTCTTGCACTAGTTTTCCACATTTGATATTTTGGTGGCCAGGTCGTTCAGCTGTGTTACCAGTGCAACTAACTCGAATCCCCTCTCGACTTCTTGGCTCGACTCAACTAACTTGCCACCAGTTCCCTCAGCCATGCTCAGGGTTTATGGATACAACAACTTAGAGAAAAACAAAACTAAAAATAAAATTAGTAAAATTACAACTATTAAAACTAGAAATTGTACTAATCTAAGAATCCTCAAATAACACCATTCCTCGGCAGCGACGCCATTTTGATGTTTGTGTAATCTACCACACATCTTACAGTTCGGGTGTTTACGATCGTGCAATAGTATAATAACCCAACCAAGGGTTGGGATCGTCCCAAGGGAGTGGTGTTGAGAATTTATAGAAAAATAAAATTTCTTTCTAACTAGTCGTAGCTAAAGACATTAACGATTAAAAACATTGTAAATTAAAGGGGGACACAAAAGTGTCAACTAACAATGGGAATTTTAACACAAGTAAGTAAATATTTGCAAGATTAACGAGAAAATCTAACAATGAGAGGGGGATTCTTGGGATGTGACTGGTATACGAGTTAATCTAAAGTATTTGGTACATGCTTTCAATAGAAAATTTATAGAGTAATAGTGACTAGGCTAAGCTTTATGTGGAAATAAGTTCTCTCTCAAGGAACTTAGCCCGTTTCAAATGGGTTCCTCTCGGACACCCACTTGCCGCATGAAGACTAGCCTACGCCTTACCCCAGTCACTCTCTCGAGCTGAGTGTTAGGATATGGGACTAGGGCTCATGTCGACCCACTCCTTACGCCATTAATCTAGTGGTCTTGGTTTCACGACTTCTCTCTCAAGCAAACCGAAAACACATGAGTGAAATTGTATTTGCAAGTACAAATCCATTAGATTGAACCATAACTATTAGACTAAATCACCATTAAACTACATTAAAACTATCAGCGAGCAAGACCTAACAATTATCTTTACCCATATTCGCAAAAATCACACCCCAAGAATTGGGGTTTTTAGCCACACAACAAGAGATAGAAATTTATACCTATGTGAGCTTGCATTCAAATGGTTATGAAGATATAAGTCTTGTTATAGGCCTATAATGAAGAATCCAAGAGACCCAAGTCCAAATCCTTGGAGATGAAACCCTGTTCTTCTTCATGTTTTCCAAACCCTCTCAAACTCAAAGCAAAAATAAAAAGTACTATTCTATATGAAAGTTATCATAATTTTTTCACACTGAAAAAATCTCTTTTTAAGATGAAACTCTCAACGAGTATTTATAGTTTTCAAAAATCTGCACTGCAGTGGATCATTCGGCGACATTAGTTAGAATCGCCGATCAACTCTGCGATTCGCCCCTTGATGTAGTTCATCGCCGTCTTGCACCATCCTTCAGCATCATCGTGCTCTGGGTCATTGGGAGACATAGTACTACCTCCTGGAACATCTCGGCGATGTGCTGACTGCTCCCTTTTTCCGCCGACTTGATCCTTTCTTTCAAGGCTCAGCACATTGGAACAAAAGGCGAAGTGAGACCCTTCGACGACTCGCCAAATGGACTCGGAGATCCTCAGGTCTTCATTTTCTTCGTTCTTTTCAGCCTTTTTGTTCCTTTTTAGGAAGTAGTATCCATGCTTTCCTTTAAACTTCAAATACTTGAAACTTACGTGTTTTCATTAGATATTGATATTAAATAAGCTTTTGAGAACACAATTTCTATTAAAATAAAGCCCTAAATGAGTCCAATTTGTTGACTCATCACGGAGGTGCAAATGGTACCAATTCCATCCATTATATGAGGGTCATTGACATTAGGCTCATTGACATCGTTGAGGTTACCGATGTCATCTTAGTGGCCCACTTGGGTAACATTGCTTCTGTTCAAAACAACAACACACAAAGTAAAACTAAAAGTAAGTAGATTCAAATATGACTATTAGAACAAAATTCAACTTAACTAAATAATCTTAACCAACACCACTCCCCGGCAGCGGTGCCATTTTGATTAAAGTTTCAAGGACACTTCATCCAATTATAAGTGTCAATGATCGCTAGTCAGTATAATAACCCAACCACATAAGTTGGGGTCGAATACCACAGGGAGTGGTAAGTGTTTAAGATTCAATAGGAAAGTACGAATATGCTCAAATCAGTAATAGGAATACACATTATCGAATAAAAACATATTTTAAATCAGGGGATGACACTAATGTCAAATAACAGGGGGTTTTGGTTTTAATTATCAACTACAACAGCAATAAATAATACGAAATAACAAATAATGAGACGGGTTCTTGGGATATGATTCAATTATAGGCTAACGAAGACAAATGGGTAATTGCAACTGTTAGAAAATAGTTGTAAATCAGTGAATCAGCTAGATAATACAGGAGCTAAACTTTCTCTTGAACAATTTACCCCAAATCAAGTCGATGTCTCTCGAAAATCGACAAGCATGAAAAATAAGAATAGTCTACGCCTTAGTCAATTCACTTTCTAGAGTTGAATGTGTGGAAAAGGTGTAGGATTCACTCTATCAAGCTAACCATGAAAACCTTATACCCAAAGGCCATCAACCAATAATCTTGGTTTTAAAACCTCTCTCTCGAGCAAGCCAAAAACACGAAGGTAGAACTGCATTTGCAACTACAGTTCTTTAAATTAACTCATAACTACAGATTGAAATCACTTCTAAACAAAATTTAGACTAACAATTAGCAATACCCATAAACTAAATCAGCCCATAATAACATAATCACACCCCAAGAATTGGAGTTATAGCTAGACATCATAAAAAGATAAAAATCGTTACCAAATTGTGTTTCCATCAACTGGGTACAATTAATTTCAATTTTACAAATGTCCAAATTAAAGAATCTCAAAGACCCACTTCCAATTTCTCAAAAGTGAAAAACCTCAATTCTTCAAAGCTAAGGAAAACTTATCTCTCTACTCAGAATTCTCTCTCCAAAACATAGAACTCCATATTCAATAAGAATCTGATAATAAACTAGATATTCAAAAACATATTTATAGTGGCCAAAAATATATTGCAAAGAGACATTTGGCACAGTAAGTCGGGCTCGGTGATCCACCCTTTGTCCCAGTTCTTCGCCTTTCTGTTTTGGCCTTCAACATCCTCCAGGTATGTTACTTTGGGTGATCTAACACAGCAACGCGGAACCACTCGGTGATCCACCGACTACTCCTTTCTCTCAGTGACTTGATTTTCTCCTTCAAGGCTTGGCACACTGGAACTTTAGGGGATCAAATGGCCACTCCGCGATTCGCCAAATGGACTTGGCGATCATCGGGCTCTCTTTTCTTTCTTCTTTCAGCTCGCTTCATTCCTTTTTGCAAATTAGTGTCCTTTCTTTGTTCCTCAATCCAAATTCATGGAAATCAAGGATTTTACATCAGTTATTGGAACAAAATAAGCATTTGAGGACACTAAACCTTTATAAATAAAGCTGTGAATGAGTCCAAATCTTGGACTCATCATGAAGCTTGCATGTATTTCCCTTTCAGAGAGTGGGAGTTGCATGAAATATGGTCTGAACATCACTTTCTTCATTTTCTTGAACATTTTGATCATGCTCATAATTCACCCCATTATTCACTTTCACGTGGACTACCTGATACCCCCATTTCTTTTGCAACTTTCACTACTTTATTCCACAACTTTTTCATTCTTTTTCTTTTGTTTTCTCTTTTCTTTCTCCCTTCTTTTTTATATGGAAGAGTTCCATCTTTTTCAACAAAATTGATCAAAGGGGGGGGGGGGGTTACACTTCTTGATTTACCTTCTCTTTTCACCACACCCCCAACTTAGGCTTTTGTCCTAAGTTGGCTATTCAAACAAACCACACTTCATGAGAGTTATGGGTATGGATAAAGAGGGATCACAATTTTTCAAGTTTCTTCCAAGAAAAGGATAAGGCTCAAAGGGGTTCAAGAAAGGTTCACAGCATCTCACAAGTTTGGCCACAAAAAGGGGTATAATGTCAATTTGTTTCACTTATCACAATTGTTGCCTAAGATGATTACATGAGCTTGAATCACTTATTCAACCGAACCAACGGAGAAAATTATAGGTATCATCACACAAAATATTCAAGGTAATCTCATCGCATAAGGCATTGGCACCGATATCAAACAAGACTCATTTGAGCTAGTGTGCAATGTTCATCACAATAGACTTCATTCAATAACCGGATAGTCACAACGAGATGCAAAAGTCCACACATTGTCTATGCAACTTCATTTTGCCTCATCGTAGCCGCGCATTCATTTCGTTCAATTAAGAGAACTATTCAAGGCATCAGTATTGATCATAACTGATACTCAAATTTGCACAAGAACAACCACAATCATACTCAAAAGAGGTGGCACAATATTTTCAAAATAAGTCAAAAACCATTTACATTCAAAACAAGGAGCCACAAGCTCAAATATCCACAAGAAAAGATCAAAACTATCAAAACACAATTTTAGATCATAAAACCCAATATTCATGAAAATTCACAAACAAAATCAAAACACAAGAGATAGGTATGGAAATACCTCACCCCACCCACAAAACAAAAGCAACTGTTCTCAAATGCAACTAACAACACAAAAATCAATAAAATCAACAGAGAGGGAGGTAAATAACGATCCAGTCTACTCAGTTGCTTCGTCTGTTAGAGCGTCAATGCCTAGTGTCACACTCTGGTCTTGGGCATTAGTGCTAGAGGTAACATCAACATTGGTCTCTATCAGTGATGTCTGAAGGACTGATTATACTATCCTCTCCTCCAAATCAGGCAGGTCACCATAAATGGTCGTCTCTTTAACATCGAGCTGCTCCTCATCTGTCTCATTATCTGACTCAGTAGCACCCATATCCTCCGTAGTCTCATCTACTATGGTAGCCGGAGGCATATCAGAACTGGCAGGGACATTTGTACCTGGAACCTCAGGGACCTCTGCTCACTCAAATAGTGAAGTGAAGTCTGTGGACTTCAGATGGTCCACATCCTTTCTCAACTAACAAACCTCGACTTACAAAGTCGTAACCTTAGTAGTAATTCCCTGTCGACTCTCACAAGTCTCTACTCTTACCATGAGAGCATCATTACATGTCCAGAGGGGTATCAAAACAACTAAAATGGTTTGCTCAATCATCCAAGGCACCTCGGCCTCTAGCTGGAAAGCCTGCACATCTACATAATACGGTAGGTGGTCCATCTTGAAGAGCATGGCCTAAGTGATCGGAGTCCTCGAGGCAGTAGTACTTGAAGTAGAAGGCTGGGAGGTAGTGGTAGAACCTGGGGCCTAGAAAGGAGTGGAAGTAGTTGTCACGACCCAAGGGTACCTACTAGATGTAACATGGTGTACTTGACCCCGAAGGGGTCTCATACAAGCCCTTAGCATAATCAGAACATAAGATAATAGAAAAGTACAGAAAATTTAAAACTTCTTTTATCTCTCCAATCAAAAGCATTTTCATAAAGCAAGTGGAAGTCTTTCCTGCACTTTTGTCTCAAACCATCAAATATAAACCTTGGAACGCAGCCCATACAACGTCTAAAATATAATGAAATGATATAAAGGGAAGAAAATGGTTTTGTCCTCAAAGCTATGAAGACTCACCAGTTCTTCAACTCTTCTTGTTCTTAGAAACCTAGATTTCAAAGGGACTCAATCTCCGAAACCCTACATTTGATTAGAATGTAGGCAAAGTATGCGTTAGTATAAAATGTACAAAGTATGATAGCTAGCACAACATCATAAGAGCATCTCAAAATGGTTAGACAACATAAGACATAAATATAAGAGATAATAACATAGTTATAGCATAATCTTCATCATAAGCATCATATAATCGCAAGTCAACATAAGACATAGTCAATGCGCATAGGAGATAAGTCGTAATCATAATAAGCATAATTGACTCTTAGAAATCTTCACCATAATAGCACTATTCTCAAGTAACCTCAAAAGCATACATGTGCAAAGCATGAATAGCATCCCATAATACCTCTTAAGCCAAGTACCCCTTTTTAGTCATCTTAATCATAGTCTATATACTTTGTCAGATCTTAGGCTTTCATATCATATGAGTACGAAACTTTTAAGTAACGTCAAAGCACACTTGCGTAATGCATGAAGGGCATCCCATAATAAAATTCACACTAAGAATAACCTTGATGTTACCATATGCATACTTACCAGTCATCTGGTCTCATTCTTTAACTTACTTCATATAGACAAGGAAACTATCACCTTTAGTCAGTCATGTCATGTCAAGGAGGGCAACTAAGGCACAGTCCTATCAAAGCATACATCATGTAAGAGAAACACCTCATGAGTCACCTTAAGGAAAGCTTGTGACATGCATGAACAAGACCCCATAATCCTACCCATATCAAGCTAGACACTCTAGGTTCATAATTCATGTTCATCATTTCTTAACATCATAAAGACAAGGGTAATCACCTCTTAGTCGTGCATGAAGTGTAGAGGTATGTAGACCTACCTATCCAAACTATTCATGCTCATGTTCACAAATGCAAGGAGGAGTAACCTCAAAGCACAAATGTTTAGTTCATCATGAAAGAGAAAGGGAATCACCTCAAGCCATATATATATATATATATATATATCATGGAATCATACAAACAAGGGTAATCATCTCTTGTCACACATACTAACAAATCATAAAGACAAGGGGAGGGTCCACAAGTCACAAAAGTTAATTATTCATAGGTATTCGCATCCATGTCCATTTAAAGATGATATAGGTATTCACATTTGTATCAATTATAAGGTGATATAGGTATTCACCTCCGTATCAATTTTAATGTATAATGTAGGTATTCGCCTCCACATCAACACATAAGGATCATAGGTAATTGCCTCCATGATCAACATAAAGGCTAATGGGTAATCACTTCTTTCCTTGGGAGTCACACATATATATAAAAAGGGTAATCAACTCACACTCCCAGCATCATGACATGGGTAATCACCTCATGTTTAACTAATTAGGAGTAAGGGAACCCACCTTACATTCCTATCATGCAAAAGGTCATTTAGGGGAATCACCACAGGCCTCATCATAGTTCATAGTCTTAGGACTTAGATTCATTTTAAGTAAATGAACCTTTCAACCTAGAATCATTCTATGTGAGAGAACCTTTCATGTCATATCATACTCATATATAGCTACCATATCTATAAATCTTCTTTCGACATGTGAATCTTCATGACTCATGTGATTATATCACTTCACATATTCAATCATTTAGTAGGTAGATTAGGTGGGTAAATATGAACCACCACAACTCTATCTATTTAAGCTTGTATTCTAATTTAGACTTTACTCTACAAGCATTAGCATCAATAGTTAATCATATTAGCTTCACTCTAAATCCCTAACTATTTTGATCGCAAGCCTTACTTTCAAGCTTTCTTTCTTAAACACTTTTTTATACCTAGATTTTAAGGTATTTTGATCACCTCTTTTATTACTAAGTGATTCCGGTCACAACAGATCATAAAGGTTCAATTCCAACTTTAATAGTCAAGATTCATCATATATAATAGAGTCTAGTTCAATACATGTCTATATGATCCTAACATTTAACAATTACTATCCATGACATTGATTTAGGAAGATTACTCATGAACCTTCAATTTCACCTCTAATGGCATAAACCCACAAATATCACATTCATCAAATAGACTAGGGTTTACCATAGAAATCACATGGATTTATCATAATATCATAATTCAATGTTAATATAATCATAATTAGGTATTATCCACTAGATTGGAATCAAACCTAAGCCCTACCCAAAATGTAAGAAGAACCCTAACAAGAATTAGGTTTTTGACTTCATAATTGGTGGAATTCTAGGGGTCTCTATGGATGGAAGAACCCATAGATGAATAAGCTAAAAATACCTTAAATAAAAGCCCTACTAAGCTTGAATTAATGGAGCCTTCGTTCTTGACCCTAGCTTCGAGATTTATCTTCTTCTTTAAGTAATGGGTTTTATAGAGAGAGAAATATTTGAGAGGATGGTGTTTTGGGGTCTTGATTTGGGTATTGTGATAAATTGACTTAAATGGGTGTTTAAAAGCTTAAAATATCTTATATAGAGGTTTTAGGAAAAGGTAAAACAACCCCACCCCAAAACTCCCACGTTTGGAATTTCTCACTAACTCCCCACATGAGAGCTTACTGCCCAAGCCTTCACGAGAGGCACCACGGGTTGTGGTCTTCACCAATGACCGTGGTTCTGGTCTTGGGACCAGTAGCTAGGCCTTGTTTCTTGGCGTCCATAAAACCAAGGGATGACCAGGAGATATCCCATGATCCGTGGTCAAGACCACGAGTCGTGGCGTAGGTCGTGGTCCTTAGGTAGTATCTTGGCCTTAAGGCCTTGACCTCCAAAATTCTATGGTGACTTCACGAGGCCCTTCACAAACCGTGCTCAAGACCACTGGTCATGAAGGTGATCGTTAACAAGGGTTAGTTCTTGCCCTAAAAAGTCTTGGCTTCCCTCATCCTAAGGCATCTTCACGAGCCTTCCCACGAACCGTGGTCAAGAACACTAGTCGAGAAGTGGTTCGTGAAGGTAAGAAACTTTGAGGCAGCCCTTATGGAGCTACAGCCTTGGCCTCACAAACCACACCACGAGCTGTGGTCCACACCACTGGCCGTGGTGGTGGTCGTGGTCTTGAGGCAGTGTGCTCACCTCTTGGGGCAGCCTTCCCCTTTGGCTTAGGCTTTGCCCCTTGCCTTGGCACTTGCCCTTGCAACCCTCACTAGAACTCTGAATGGTCTTCTAAACTACGGGGTATAACACGTGCCTTGATGTTTAACCCCCAAACTCATCGTTCTAAGTAGGGGAAGTCTCATCTACGACTCTAATCCACATATATCACACTCTAGAACCCTTGCTAGAGGTTCTAGTTCGGTCTACTAGTTTCCGGGGGATTACAATATCTCCCACTTGGGAACATTTTTCCTCAAATGACATTTCTAATCACTTCTTAAGGGAAACGACTCAAGACTAGCAACCCATCATACATGCAACATATCTAATGCACATAAACAGGGAGAAAATTTAAACTCTCACTAAACATACTCAATTCAACACAAGGAAGTAGGAAATACGCCTAACAACCCATTTATGCATAAAATTCTCATAACTTTCCTCCTTGAACATGGACTACTCAACATACTCTCATGGATCTCATATGCAATTTATTCTTCAACAAGCATTCATTCAAGGAGGAATGTTTCAACTCCAAAGTAAAGCATGCTCATTAATTCATCTCATGAAGTTCATATGCAACTCTACTCACATGCACTACAACATGAGAAAACTAATGCATATAAGTCATTTCTAACAAAACCTATGCATTTTCCTGAACATGCATACTAGGTAATCATGGCAATATATAAACACACAATAACCTTATTAAATAGGCACACTATCTCCCCCATGGGAGTAATCCTACACAATCACTTCTAAACATCTTTTCATAACAAAAAGGCAACAATGAAGCATCATTCATACTAAAGGCAACATCAAAGTCTATCACTTCTAATCTATCAAGTCATAAAAGACAAGTAACACCGGAATCTTGATAAAGCATGGAAACACATATCGGAAGGGACATGACGAGATCACTCCTGATCACCTCTAGATTTGAGAGCTTAAGATCTATTTTTCTTTGGATCACTCCTTCCCAAACCAATTGGACCGGAGGAAGGGTAGGGTGGAGACCTATGACGACTATCCTTTTCATTTCTAACAACCTTCGGGCAATGACTTATCTTGTGGCCCAACTCACCACAATCAAAACAAACATTAGAACCCGCTAAGCATTTACCCTTATGCCTTCTATCACACTGACTACACCCCGGTAATAGAATCTCACTACCATCATCTTGTGACTCGGGGTTAGACACCCTCTTTTGGTTAAACTTAGGAGTACTTGAGGGACCTTACTCGGGGAACTTTTTTCTAAACCTAGGGCGACCATGTCCATCAGACTCATCACCCAAGGACTTATCACCATCCAACCTAGACCTCTTTTTCTCCTTAGATTCTTTCTCAACTTTTGACTATACCATTCATTGGGCGAAAACCGTAAGACTTGAGATATACATATCATCTATAAGCATTGCCTCACGACATTCATTTTCTACTAATTTGGATACTCCCATCATGAAATGGTTCATCTCTGCTCTTGAATTCTCCACTAAGATTGGGGTATACTTAGAGAGTTGAGTAAACTTTAGGGTATACTCTTAAACACTCACGCTACCTTGCGTAAGGTTGATAAATTCTTGCATCTTAGCCTCTCTCAACTCTAGGGGAAATAACTTATCAAGGAATGCCTCTTTAAACACCTTCCATTCTATGGGACCCGATTCTACCGGTCTACTCCATTTCCATTGACCATACCATATTTGAGCTACCCCTTTCCATTGGTAAACGACTAACTCTACTTTCTCTACCAAGGTCACCCCCATGATAACAAGAATCTTACACAACTCATCTACAAACTCCTTAGGGTCTTCCTCCACCTTGGAGCCATAAAATTCCACAGGTTTCATCTTAATAAACTCCATCACTCTTCAGGCTGCAAATTTCACATTAGGGTTCATATAGGGTCCCAATATCCCTACTAGCTTGGGCCGTCATAGCTTGAGCTTGAGTTGTCACGGCTTGAATTTGGGCTATCATGTCTTGAGTCAATGTTTGGAGAGCCGACCTTAATTCCAAATTTGTCATAGCCCCATCATCAATAGGAGCTTGAGGTACTTGACGCCCTTGGGGACCTTGGGGAGGAACCTCTTGCTCCTCATTGCATTCCTTACCTCTCCTAGCATTTTCCCTTGTATTAGCCATACCTTGAAAAACAACGAGAACAGATTAGAATAATGGCCTACTAAAGCCAAACTCTATGGCACGATTTAGAGAATGAAGAAGTGTGATTTCCTAAACATCTAATAGCCTCCTATTCCGAAATGTGGCGCGCTTCACATTTATGAATAAGACTATACTAGACGGTTTGAGACAATCCGAGAACAATTCTAAACTTGTTCTCTGATTACCAAGTTTGTCACGACCTAGGGGTACCCCCTAGACGTAACAAGGCGTACTTTACCCCAAAGGGGTATCATACAAGCACTTAGCATAATCATAACATAAGATAATAGAAAAGTACAGAAAATTTAAAAACTTCTTTTATCTATACAATTCAAAGCATTTTCATAAAGCAAGCGGAAATCTTTACTACACTTGTGTCTCAAACCAACTAATATAACTCTTAAATAAAACTCTTGGGATGCAGCCCATACAAAGTCTAAAACATAAAAGAAATGACATAAAGGGAACATAATGGTTTTGTCCTCGAAGCTATGAGGACTCACCAATTCTTCACCTCTTCTCGCTCCTTAGAAACCTGGCCTTCAAAGGTACTCAATCTCTGAAACCCTACATTTGATTAGAATGTAAGAAAGTATGTGTTAGTACAAAATGTACCAAATATGATAGCTAGCACAACATCATAAAAACATCTCAAAATGGTTAGTCAACATTAGACATAGGCATAAGTGATAATAACATAGTCATAGCATAATCTTCATCATAAGCATGATATAATCATAAGTGACCTCAAAAGCCTAATAAGCATAATTGACTGTTAGTAATTTATACCATAATAGCACAATTGTCAAGTAACCTCAAAAGCATACATGTGCAAATCATGAATAGCATCCCATAATACCACCTAAGCAAAGTTCCCCTTTTTAGTCATCTCAATCATAGTCCATATACTTAATCAAGTCTTAGGCTTTCATATCATATGAGTATTAAACTCTTAAGTAACCTCAAAGCACACTTGTGCAATGCATGAAGGGAATCCCATAATACTATTCACACTAAGCATAACCTTGACGTCACCATTTGCATACTTACAATTCATTTGGTCTCACTCTTTAACTTACTTCAAATACACAAGGGAACTATCACCTTTAGTCAATCATATCATGTGAAGGAGGGAAACTATGCTACAATCCTATCTAAGCATACATCATATAAGAGAAAAACCTCATGAGTCACCTTAAGGTAATCTTGTGGCATGCATGAACAAGACTCCATAATTCTATCCATGCTAAGCTAGATACTCTAGGTTCATCATTCACATCATTTATTAACATAATAAAGACAAGTGTAATCACCTCTTACTCATTCATGAAGTGGAGAGGTATCTAGACCTACAAATCCAAACTATTCATGCTCATGTTCACAAATATAGGTGGGGTCACCTCAAGGCACAAATGTTTAGTTCATCATTAAAGACAAGGGGAATCACCTTAAGCTAAACACACACACACATATATATCATGTAATCATATAAACAAATGTAATCACCTCTTGTCACACATACTAAAAAATCATAAAGACAAGGGGAGTCTCCACAAGTCAAACAACTTAATGAATCATAGGTATCCGCCTCCATCTCCATTTAAATGTGATATAGGTATTCGCCTCCATATCAATTCTAAGGTGATAGGTATTCTATTCCATATCATTTTTTATGTGTAATGTAAGTATTCGCCTCCACATCAACACATAAAGATCATAGGTAATTGCCTACATGATCAACATAAAGGCTAATGGGTAATCACTTTTTGCATTGGGAGTTGCACATATATATGTAAAAAGGGTAATTACCTCACACTCCCAACATCATGACATGGGTAATCACCTCATGTTTAACTAATTACAAGTAAGGGAACTCACCCCACATTCCTATCATGCAAATGTCATTTAGTGGAATCACCACAAGCCTCAACACATTTCATAATCTTAGGACTTAGATTCATTTTAGGTGAACAAAATTCATTTTAGGTGAACAAACCTTTCAACCTAGAATCATTCTATGTGAGAGAACCTTTCACGTCAAATCATATTCATACATAGCTACCATATCTAAAATTCAACTTTAGACATGTAAATCATCATGACTCAAGTGATTCTATCACTTCACATATTCAAGCATTCATTAGGTGGATTAGGTAGGTAAAGATAATCCACCACACTCTATCCATTTATGCTTCTATTCTCATTTAGACTTTACTCTCAAAGCCTTAACATCAATATATAATCATATTAGCTTCACTGTAAAGCCCTAACTATTATGATCACAAGCCTTACTTTCAAGCTTTCTTTCTTAATCTCTTCTTTATACCTAGATTTCAAGGTATTTTGATCACCTCTTTCATTACTAAGTGATTCTAGTCACAAATTATCATAAAGGTTCAATTCATCATATATAATAGACTCTAGTTAAATTAATGTCTGTATGATCCTAAATTTGAACAATTACTGTCCATGACATTAATTTAGGAAGATTACTCATGAACCTTCAATTTCACCTCTAATGGCATAAACAACGAAATATCACATTCATCAAATAGACTAGGGTTTAACGTAGAAATTACATGAATTCATCATAATATCATAATTCAATGTTAATACAATCATAATTAGGTTTTATACACTAGATTGGAATCATGCCTAAGCCCTACCCACAATGTAGGAAGAACCCTAGCTAGAATTGGGTTTTCGACTTCACAATTGGGAAGATTCTAGGGGACAATATGGGTGAAAGAACCCATAGATGATCTTACAACATTACCACTACACAATTATCAAAGTATCTTCACCTTTCAAGTGACTCACAATCTCATACATTATCCTCATAGAAAGGTACTACCCCTCATACCTTTGTCCTTTAAGGTCTTGAATCACAATCAACCCAACCATATACAGTTACTACATAATATAGGAGGAATTTCATGATTCAATTGCTTAATTAACATAAACATATTCAATTGACATATTCATAATATCAACCAACCCACAATATCAATTCATGATTTATCAATATGGGGAAACATGGGTCTATAGGGAATTTTCATTATAAAACATCAATACTATATCAATCTATTCATAATTCACCATAACCAACCATAAACAATCATAATTAAACAATAAAGACGTTTTGGAAAGGAGACCCATGTCATAGATTGAAAACCCTAGAATTGGGGGATTTGATATCTTGAAAGCATAATTTGAAGGGGCTCCTTGGGTGATAGATACCCAAGGATGAAAATAATCCATACCTCACTTAATAATCATCAAGAAATTTGTGGAAGAACGTTGGAAATCTACAAACCCTAGCTCCAATGGCTTCTTCTTCTTCTTCTTGAGTCTTAAAGAGAATTTTTGAGAGAGGATGGAGATTTTGATTTCAATTTGGGTGTTTTTGAATAATGACTAAGTCTTGTGAAATTTGACTTAAAAACAATATATATATTTCCCCTAGATATACCCAAAACACCCCCTCTTTAATTGGACTAAAAAGGAAATGACCTAAAAGAGCCTCATTAATTGAACCCCGTCCAGTGACCAGGCCACCTATACGGTCCTTCCAAGGGACCATGGCTCATGGGGGTGCTCATGGTCCCTTTGGCAATAGCCTCTTCCATGTGGTCAAGCTCCCATGAGGCCAAGGCATGACCACGAGACCTCCCACGATCTGTGGTCATAACCATGAGTCATGGTGGAGGTCGTGGTCTTGAGGAAAGGCCAAGGCTTCAAAGCCTTTCCTCCTCACACCTAAGTGACCTTGACGAGCCACCTTCATGCCTCGTCAAGGGCACCACGGCCCGTGGTCCCTTGACCAGTCTCTCCCCCAACATGTTCTAATTTTCATGAAACAAAGGCAATATCACGAGCACCTTCACGAGTCGTCAAGTGGACCATACCCCGTGGTCATGCTCGTGGAGGGTGAGGTTGTAGCTAGGATACCTCATGCCCCCAAGCCCCATGCCCAAGTCCATTCCACGAGGCCTCCAACGAGTCGTGGTCATGACCACGAGCCATGGTGGTGGCCGTGGAGTTTGAGGCAGTGTGCCTAAATTTGGGGCAGCCTTTGCCTGTGGCCTTGGCTTGCCCCTTTTGCTTGGCACTTGTCACTTAGGCCTTGACTACTAAAACCCCCATATCATGTTTTGATGGTCTACTAATCTAGGGGGAGTCATTTTTATAGATTTTAACCTTACGTTTAGGCTCTAGTTTAACCTACAATTTTCTGGGGTGTTACATTATCTCCCCCTTGGAACATTCGCCCTGGAATGGCGATTTAGACACTGTACGAAATTAAAGACTCAAGACTAGCAGCCCATCATGCACGCAACATTAAGATAATGCACAATTCATAGGAGGAAACATCAACTCCATCTTAAGACATAAACAATGCAATCGCAAAGAAGTAGGAACTACATCCACAACCCAATATGCACCAACTCATCATTTCATTTCGTTTTAGGAGGAACTACCTTCTCCAACTCAAACAGGTTCAACATAACAATTAGGAGGTAATATACCATATCATCACAAGTATAACAAGACACGTTCATCAAATCATATCAGGAAGTCACATATGCCAAAATCATACACAAATGAAATTCAACATGAGAAACATATAATTCATGAGAGCGCAATTTATACTAAACATGAATTTCATCAACAACATGCACTATATAAGGAAATCATAAAGATCACTCATAGAACAAATGACTTCAAAAGAACCAAACTCAAGAAAACTACTTACCTCAAGTTGGGATAGGAGTATAAGGAAAAAAATAAGGACAGCAAGACTTCATATCGGCCTCGGCCTCCCATGTAGCACCGTCAACTAAATGATTCCTCCATAAGACTTTAATGGAAACTACCTTTTTTTTCCTTAACCTCTTAACTTGTAGGTCTAAAATCTCCACCAGGACCTCTTCATAAGAAATGTTCTCATCAACTCCTAAACCCTCTAAAGGAAGGATGGATGTCGGATCACTAATACACTTATTAAGCATGGAAACATGAAACACCGGGTAAACCGGAGCCAACTCATTCGATAAGTCTAATTCATATGCAACTTTCCCAACACGTTTTAAAATTTGGTATGGGCCCACATATCGGGGACTAAGTTTCCCCTTCTTACCAAACCTCATCATACCTTTAATAGGTGAGATTTTCAAGTAGACCCAACCACCAATCTCAAAATCAAGATCCCTCCTTCTAACATTGGCATAAGATATTTGCCGACTTTGGGCTGTTTTCAACCTTTCTCTAATGAGTCAAACTTTTTTCGATGGCATCATAAAATAGTTCGGGACCAATTAGAGAAAGCTCACCTACTTCAAACCAACCCACCATAGATCTACACCTCATACCATATAGTGATTCAAACTGAGCCATGGCAATGCTTGAGTGGTAACTATTGTTGTAGGCAAATTCTATCAAGGGAAGATGGTCATCCTAATTACCCTTGAAATCAATCACACAAGCCCTCAACAGGTCTTCTAAGGTTTGAATGGTTCGTTCCGCTTGACCATCTATTTGAGGGTGGAAAGCGGTACTAAGTTTAACATTGGTACCAAGACCTTGTTGGAACACCTTACAAAAATGTGAAAAAAAATGATCACCACGGTCTGAAATGATAGACAAAGGAACCCCATGCAACTTTACTACCTCCTTGATGTACAACTTGGCATAGTCTTTCACCGAAAAAGTAACCTTAACGGGAATGAAGTGGGTTGATTTAGTCATCCTATCAATAATGACCCAAATAGAATCATGTTGCCTTCATGTACGAGAAAAACCCATAACGAAGTCCATATTCACATCCTCCCACTTCCAAGTTGGAATATTTATATCTTGAAACACACCTCCCGGTTTTAGGTGTTCGGCCTTGACTTGTTGGTAATTCAGACATTTAGCCACAAAAACTCGATATATCTTTTTTCATGCTATTCCACTAATAGACTTCCCGTAAATCACAGTACATCTTGGTGGTTCAGGGATAAATAGAATATCGTGAACCATGAGCCTCTTCTAGAATTTTCTCTCTTAAGCCATCAACATCCGGAACACATAATCTACCTTGGTACCTAAGCATCCCATCTCCCCCTTGGGAGAAAACCTCAACGGACTTGTTGAGAACCGATTCTTTCAACTCCATCAATATAGGATCAAGATGTTGCTAGACTTCATATCAACCACAAATGACGATTCGGAACTATGATGAACCACAACTCCAACCTTGGTGGAATCCACTAGTTGGACACCTAACCGGTCCAACCTATGCACATCACGAACCAATTCTTTGTTCTCATCCTCTACATGAGCCACAATGCCCATGGACAATCTACTTAGGGCATCCTCAACTACATTAGCTTTGTCGGGGTGGTAAAGGACACTCATGTTATAATCTTTCAAAAGTTCTAACCACCTTCTTTGTCGGAGATTCAAGTATTTTTGGCTAAACACATATTGAAGATTCTTGTGGTTGGTAAACACATCTACGTGGACCCCATATAAGTAATGTCTCCATATTTTCAAAGCAAAAATAACCGCCTCTAATTCAAGGTCATGAGTCGGATAATTCTGCTCATGGACCTTAAGTTGCCTTGAAGCATAGGCAATCGCTTTATCCCGTTGCATAAGGACACATCCCAAACCCACTCGAGAAGCTTCACAATATACCACAAACCCATTGGTACCCTTCGATAATGTCAACACCGGAGCAGCGGTGAGTCTATCCTTCAACTCTTGGAATCTCCTCTCACAAGCTTCCCGCCACACAAATTTACCTTTCTTTTCAGTCAAGGTCGTGAATGGAGAAGCAATGGAGGAAAAATCCTCAACAAATCTCCTATAGTAACTGGCCAAACCCAAAAAGCTTCTAAAATCGATAGGAGTGAGCGGTCTAGGCCAACTCTTGACCGCATCCGTCTTCTTAGGATCAACCTCAATACCCATGCCCGACACAATAGGACCAATGAAAGTAACCGACCTTAGCCAAAACTCAAACTTACTAAACTTAGCATACAATTGGTGGTCTTTAAGGATTTGTAATACTATCCTCAAATGATCCATATGTTCACCCTCACTTCTTGAATAGATCAAAATATCATCAATAAAGACGATCACAAATAAATCAAGATATTGTCTAAACACCATATTCATTAGGTCCATGAATACCGTCGGGGCATTTGTTAACCCATAAGACATAACCAAAAATTCATAGTGACCGTACCGGGTCCTAAAGGCCGTCTTGGGAATGTCACATCCCTTTACACTTAGTTGATGGCAACCCGAACGAAGATCTATTTTGGAGAAATAAGTAGCCCCTTGGAGTTGATCAAACAAATCGTCAATCCTAGGAATTCGATACTTATTCTGTATAGTTACCTTGTTCAATTAGCGGTAATAAATACACATCCTAAGGGACCCATCTTTTTTCTTTACAAACAATACCAGAGCACCCCATGGAGATAGGCTTGGTTAAATAAAACCCTTGTCTAACAAGTCCTTAAGTTGTTCCTTCATTTCCTTTAATTCGTTCGAAGCCATCCGATATGGGGGAATAGATATGGGTTGTGTATCCGGTAAAAGATCAATGCCGAAGTATATTTCCCGTTTGGGAGGAATACTGGGTAAGTCATCGGGGAAGACTTCAGGATACTCACTCACTACAGGGAGAGACTCTTAGGAAGGAGTCTCGGACTCAATGTCTATAACCCTAACAATGTGATACATGCAACCCTTAGAGGTCATTTTTCTAGCTTTTAGACATGACACAAAACAACCTCTATGGATAGAATTTCCCCCCATCCATTATAAAGTAGGCTTATTTTGAAATTGAAACTTAACCACCCAGGTTCTACCATCAATGGATGCAAAACAAGCATGCAACTAATCCATCGCCAAGATGACATCAAAGTCCAATATGTATAATTCTTCTAAATCAACCAAAGTGACTTTATGAGAAAATGAAATGGGGCAACTCCTATAAACTCTTTTATCTACAACCGAATCACCCACTGGGGTAGACACTGAAAAAGGTTCTTCTAACACATCGTGGAGCATTTCAAATTTCATAGCCACAAAAGGTGTACCAAATGATAAAGTGGCCCTGGGTCTAACAATGCGTAAACATTAATGGAAAAGACTTTCAATGTACCCGTCACAACATTCAGAGAGCTCTCTTGGTCACCTCGGGATTGAAGAGAATAGAAGCGGTTCTTCTTGGGAGCATCGGAATTTAAGCCACTTGGAGGGACTTGCTTGCCCTCTCTCCCTTAAACCTTTATCATAGGACAATCTCTCTTCATATGACTGGAATTCGCACAACTAAAGCAACAATCCGTGCCAAATAGGCACTTGCCTTCATGCTTCTTGCCACACATTGCACAATTAGGTCTTTCAACATAAGAGCTACCACTACAACCTCCTTGTGGCTTAGGGTTATACACCCTATCTTTGTTTACCCTTGGAGTGCTATATCAGCCTTGGTTGGAAAACCTTTTCTTGACATATGCTTTAGCGGCTCAAGTCACTAGGGATGCTAGAGTTCAAGTGAACCCCAATGTGAGTACAACTGCTTTAAGGATAAGGGATTTCACTAGAAGGAATCCCCCTTTGTTCTATGGCTCCAAAGAGATGAAGGACCCACAAGGCTTTATAGAAGAAGTGTTTAAGCTAGGTGATGCTATGGGGGTGTCATCTCATGAGAAGGCGGAACTAGCCGCCTACCAAATTAAAGACGTGGCTCAAGTTTGGTATGAGCAATGGAAGGATGAGAGACCCGTAGGAGCGGGCCTGATTGATTAGGGAGTGCTCAAGTGGGCCTTCCTTGGTAGGTTTTTACCCCTAGAGTTGAGGGAGAGAAAGATCTAAGAATTCATCAACATCCACCAATGAGGTATGAGTGTGCAGGAATATAGCCTTAAGTTCACCCAATTGTCTAAGTATGCTCTTTTCAAGGTTTAGAGAGTCATCCTAATCTCCACATTAGTGATAGCTCCCTCATTATTAGGAGCTTGAGGAACTTGAGGACCTTGGGGAGGAACTTCCTCATCATTAGCAATATCCTCTTCCACTCTTCTTGTAGTCATATCCTATATGCACAAGAAAAGGGTTAGGAAAAGGACTTCATAGAGTTAAAGCTCTAAGGCACGACCAAAGAGTACTCAAAGAAGTGAAAGTTCCTAAACATCTTATAGCCTCTCATTCATAAATGTGGCACGCTTCACACTAATGAACAAGACTCTACTAGACGTGGTTCATGAGACATCATCCTAGAATCATTATATAAATTTGTGCTATGATACCAAGTTTGTCATGACTCGGGGTTACCCACTAGAAGCAACATGGCGTACTTGACCCTCAAGGGGACTCATACAAGCCCTTAGCATAGTCATAACATAAGGACATATTATTATTGCAGAAAATTTAAAACTTTTACAATAGAAGTCACCTTCTTCTTCATAGATGAAAATAAGAATGTAGACTTGTCTCAATCACCATCTAGTACAATATAGAGTACAGATAAGTTCAAAGCCCTTTACATCAATAAAGTCTCAAATGTAGAAAGTACAATAGAAACTAGAAACAATAACATCTAGTCCTCGAACTTGAGGACTCACCAAGCCTAGGGAATAGTCAACCCAAGCTTCACTTGAAGAAAGTAGTATGTATCAACGGCCGGAACCTACACTCATAGAATGTAGAAAATATGGGTTACCACAAATAATGTACTAAGTATGGAAGCCATGCAGAAAATCCTTAAAACATGCATAAAAGGGACATTTAGTTGAAATCATGCCTTTATTAAGTTTAAAAGTCATTATGAACAATTATGAAGAAACATAAACCAAACAAACATATAAACAACCCAGAGCCACACTAGTGTAACGCAAAGGTAAAGTCCCATAACCCTACCAAATGCTAAGTATCACATTCAGGCTACTAACAACATACATATTTTACTTTACCGTAATCAAAGTCAACATTCATAGGTAAGGAGTCATACATGTTCATAACTTGTAACAAGTAAAGTCAACCTTAACATTCATACATATATTTCACACATAATCCATATGTCATCATAACATAAGAGAACCTCACCGTAACCCCTGTTAAAGCCTACATGTGCAATGCATAAGTGAAGTCCCATACCCCCACTCATACTAAGTAGTACCTCTTAAGAAGTCATAATTAGATTCCATGTTCTTATCATAATTCATAATCATATAATAGTTCATATTCGTATCATACAGGGAAGATCACATTAACCGACATAGACCATGTGAGCTACATGGAATCTGGTGTTCTAGCCCCACACCGAAAAGAGGTGTCTTACTTGCCTAAGGTAGAACTTTAATAATAGCTTTTAGGTGGATCCACTAGCTAAAGATCTATGTGGGCACATAGTTATGGGATATAGGGATTGGTAGTAAAAACCCGGACTACTAACGTAAAAGGTTTCCATCCCATGAGACAACATACATTGGGAAGTCGGACTTGCTAAACGTAAAAGCCTCCATCTCATTTTCTTATCCACTCGGTGCTAGGCATAATTCCCTGTAATAATCATATTAAGTCTTTACTTAAGTTTATGTTCATAAGAGAATGCACTTGGCACCCAACCAACATAATAACATAAGAGCCCATTGATTCATTAGGTGAGAATGACCTTTCAACCTTAGAATCATCAATATGTGAGTAAGCCTTTCACAACATAATCATAGGGTGTTCATGATAATAGCCTTTCGTACAACCCAACAATACCATCATAGTCATAACATATCATACATAGTCATGTGTAGGGGTGGGCGAGGATGATCTTACAGCATTACCACAACTACACAATTATCAAACTATCTTCACCTTTCAAGTGAATCACAATCTCATACATTATCCTCATATAAAGGTACTAGCCCTCACACCTTTTCCATTCAAGGGTCTTGAATCACAATCAACTCAACCATATACAATTACTACATAATATAGGAGGAATTTCATGATTCAATAGCTTAATTAACATAAGCATATTCAATTGACATATTCATAATATCAACCAACCCACAATATCAATTCATGATTTATCAATATGGGGAAACATGGGTCTATGGATGAGGTCAATATAGTAATGCATGAAATCTAGTGAACACCCGAGTACATCGTTTATATCTAAGTTGCTGCACTTCACCTTTCGGCCCCCAGTAATCACATGATCCATCAGTTTAAACGCGTTGGCCTTCTTTTTTCCCTACGTACGAGCTCTCCATATGTTGTATAGAACTCCCAGACCCAAGTGGGAATGTAAGGGCCTCAGGGTTTTGTGAATATTTCAAACTTGTGGAACTTTAAGCTGCTCCACATGTCACGACCCAAGCCTAGGGCCTAGACGTGACATGGCGAATGAGGAACCCGAAGGAACCCCAAACAAGCCTCTCAAACTTGTCATCACACTTCATCGGTCGCGGAAGTACATTCAACATTAATTAACGGGAAATAGGGACTAAGGCAAACCATTTCAAAATGACATCATAGAATAAGAGTCAAGCTCGTTTACAAAATACTTGTCCAACTCACACCTCTACATACATAGATAGGACGGGGGCCATGACATATTACCGGCTCCCCTCATAGTTAAAATACAATTGCAAGCTAAAGTCTCAAAACATAGGAGTAAGAAACATAACATAGCCCTCGAATTATTGAGGACTCACCAACAAACTCGGATAAGCGTCGTACTAGCCATGTGAATGGAGAGAAGGATCAAGAGTAGCTCCGGTCCCTACATGGTGACATCATGTAGGCAAAATATGCGTTAGTACTTGGAATGTACTAAGTATGCGGGGTGCAACACAACAATAAACAAGGACACAATCGAAATACAAGAAATAGTTTCATAGGCATTATGAATAACAATATGAGGATGCATGATCAAAGTGAAGTCAAAACATGTTTAAGTAAATCTATACTAATAGTAGATATCATATGTGTATGCATGATCCAACCAATCTATAACCCCAACTTAGGATGGGGGATGCCGTTCACACCCGGACACCCTGGTGGCAAGGTATAAACCCCTCACATGGTTGATGTTGGTCACACCCCAAGCATCCTAGGTGGTGAGATATAAACCTCTCACATGGTTGATGTTGGTCACACCCCAAACATCCTAGGTGGTGAGATATAAACCTCTCACATGGTTGATGTTGGTCACACCCCAAACATCCTAGGTGGTGAGATATAAACCTCTCACATGGTTGTCCGGTTCTTTTCCCCCGGACCGGGCATGGTTATGCAACACTTTATATAGGAAATTCTCATTAGGCTCTAATGCAATCTCACGTATGGAATGAACATATACACAAGCTTAGTTTGTCATCAACACATCTTTGAAGTTCCATACATCTCATAACTCAAGCTTTAAAACATCAATTTATCAATTCTCCATAGTTGGACATTTTGTCAAACACCTTGAAGGCATGTAATGAAATCAAAGAGCATGGAAATTAGGGTAGTAATTATGCAACCAAAACAGTGAACAACCTACAACAACACCTTTACATTCATAACATGATCACATTATCTTCATTGGATTCTCATTCATATAATGTCATGATAACACTCCAATTTCTCATACTATGCCTTTAAGGCCATAAGCCTTACATACCAATACACCAACAATACACCATAAAATAAGCATGGGTAATGACATACTTCAACAATCTAAAGACCTTTAAACAAGTTTGATTCATATACATTCATTATCTAGCAACCACTTCATAAAGGCATAAACTAGGAATAGAGAGAAATCATGGGTTCATGGAGTATTTTCATCTTAAATCGTCAATACAACAACAATATAACCATAAAGTGCCATTAGAAACCTTTTAAAACCATTTGATGGAAGAACCCATGAGATTGAGTGAAAACCTAGATTTTTCATATTTTGAAGTAACTTTGGATTTGGCTCCTTGTATGGAAAATTAGACAAGGATCAAGACCCCCATACCTTTGCTATGATCTCCCACGAAAATTGATGAAGAAAGCCTTGAATCCAAAGCCCTAGCTCCCACTTCTTCTTCTTCTTAAATGGAGGATTGTAGAGAGGGAAATGTTTTTTTTTGGGATGGGAATTGGATTATGGTATCTAGGAATTAATATAAGTCCTTTGAAAAAAAGGGTCCAACACTTAGAAAAAAAAACAGGCGGGTGAACAGTAGATGAACAGTAAAATCAGCTACTGGAATTTGGATTTTCTGCCGGACAGACTTTACGAAAATGGGCATAACTTCTTCGTCCGAACTCCGAATAAGGTGAAACGAAATGCGTTAGATATCTAACTCAAAGGGATTTCCATGGATATATTATTGGCCACCAAATAATTTGTGTGCTAGGAGATATGACCCTCCAAAGTAGACCCTCGAAAAAGGCTTCACTTGGAAATTTTGGATTTTGATACGGTTGCTCTAAAATTTGGGTTAGACCCATTTCCCACTCAATTTGACCCCCTAAACAAGAATATGAAGTCGGATTTTCGAAAAACGAAACGGATTTTGAGATATATGGAAATTACAATTATAGGTGTTTCCGAAGCACATTTTCGGGCATTTTTTGGGGTCGTTTCACCACACTTCTGGGTACCGATCTACCACACCATCGCTAGACAACCGCTTATCTTCTAGTATTGTCCTCAACCCTCATCCTTTGATCGGTTAAGTGACTGGGGTAGAGGAACATGAACTTGAGGTGGTGCCTACATTACTCTCTGAGTTGGGGCTGGAGGAGGAAGAGGGGTAAGAGGCACCGAGATCCTAGATGGATCATTCATAGACTTAGAGCGTAGCTCCACTCTCCTAGTCGGTAGGAGTTGGTCATCTTCCGGCTCAGAGATAGAGGCCGAAGAACTTTCCTCAAAGTGGCCCTCATTGTTACAGGAAGTGAGGTACGTGGTGTAGATTCCCTCACTGTCGGAGCTCCTCTCCACAGGTGTCAACTCAACATGCATCTTGCCCCTGCCCTTCCCTTTTTTGAAGGAAGTTTAGTAACCAGCGCCCGGGAGGCAGCAACCTCCTCATTGATATATATCCCTCGGGCCCGGTTTTGAGACGTTTGGTGTCTTCCTGCAACTTTGGGTCTAGCCATACCTACACAACAATGCTAAAAATATTAGATGCATTTGAGAACAAAAATCACATTGTAATAGTTGCAGGAAGACTCGTCGAACCGATCAGCAAATCCACGAATACCTTTGGTGAGCCAAGTCGGGCTCCCCAAAATTTACATAACAAAATCATTCCAAAATAAGGATAGGTCGATGATGTCCAAGGCCATTCAGTGGATCGACAACACCTTTCTGTGAAGTAGAAATAGCTTGCCGAAAGTTATAGAATAATTTCAGAAGTTACGGGCGTAGAAGGGCGATCAAAAGGAACTTTCGGCGAGTCACCGAGTGAACTCGACTAGCTCAGGCATATCGCTGAAAGTTACAGAACTCCAACCATCAAAAGAGAGAAATAAAAGGTGATATAGGGGACTTTAGGCAAATAGCGGAATCACTTGGCGAGCTCGACGAGCCAATTTTCCAACATGGCCTTCAAAAAATTACCTACAGCCCACAAAAAAAATTAAACTATTGTTCTATGCAATTGGGTTCAGACCCATACTACCCATGCTCACGGGGTACTCAGACTTCCCCCGTTTTGCTCAAAATTGGCCAATTGACGTGTTTTTCCCTTAATATTTACGTCAACCGCTCCATTATTTGGCAAAATCCAACAATTAGCACAATTCGGGGTTACTCAGACTTCACCCAAACTAGACCCACAATAATTTCAACACAACCCAACAAATTTAACATGGTCAAACTCGGGATTTCATGATTTAAGGACAATTAACACAATTAAAACTAAATACTGGAAAATATTACACCACACATTCAACAAATCAACATTTAAGAATAAAGATTAACCACACAATGATTATACATTAAATTTTACCAAAATGTAGAGTGGTGTTCGGAAAACCAGCCTTATATGCCAAAAATTTGTAAAGCTAGTCAAGCAATGAATCCAACAATCTGCCCCAAGTAATCAAACCCACACACAAAACAAGTAAGAAGAAATACGAAAGCAATAAAATGAGGTTGTGAAAGTTAGTAGGTCGAAAAGTGTTAAATGTGGAAACTTTTTGAGTTTAAAATGGTTTGGCATTAAAACTCTTTTGTTCGCGCGCCAGTTGATGCGCCGAGTGGTATTTTTGTTCACCGAGTTTTACAGAAACTCCAGTAAAATGGATGGTTAATATGGCAGTCCAAGTCGGGCTCGCCAACCTGTTCGGCGAGTCTCTGACTGGACCTTTGGCTCGCCTACTTCTCATTTTCTCACAATTTGAAATTTTCAACATATAGAATCAACACCCGTTATTCGAAAGCAATATCAAAAGCATCAAAAACTTGGGTTGCCTACCAAGAATCGCCTTATTTAACGTCGTTGCACCACTAAGCTACCCATTCAATGTTCATTCTTGGGATTTTCCATTGTGTCACTAGGCAAACCTCTTTTCGGCCTTGGATTGAAATGAGTTGAGATTTGACCCATTTGTGTCTGCAGTTGTTTAACGGAGACCGAGTGAGAGGTTACCGTCTTATTGAGAGTGGAGACGTCATCTTTCATCTCCTTCAACACTTCGTCTGACGCTTCAACTTTGTTAAGAATGTGTGATAGCATATCTTTAGTGTGGAAACTTTCTGGGTCAACCCTTTGTTCTTTTGGCTTTTGACGCTCATGGGGAGTTACATATCTTTCCTTCTCCCCAACTCTTTTTCCAATTTGCTCCATGATCACATCATTCCCTACCATAGTCACTCCAACCGTCATAACCTTCTCTATTCCAGCCTTGATTCCCGCCCAACATTGGATAGCTCGTACGGAAAACACCACCTTAATTTGCAAGGAAACTCATTTTCTCATTCTATAGAGTCTCAAAATGTGCCTCATCTGAATTCACCCCGCTAACAGCAAAAATATTCACAACTTTAGTACCACTACCCATTACATTCTTTGATAAAAGATCCAATAGGGTTATCATTTTAGCCATGTTTAGGTCCCGTTCTTCGTCTTTTTCAATTTGTTCCTTCATCATCCTAAATGTTATAGGAGATACTTGATCCTCTCTTGTATACCAAGCTCGATTGATCATGGTCATGCCATCAAGCAAAGTAGATGCAATCTCAAAAGGCTGTTGCATGATGCCTTCACGAACAAGTTTGTCAGCCACACCTTTGTTCACCGAATCTACACTCCGATAGAAATATTGTAGCAAGACGCTGTTTGGGAGTCTGTGAGTCGGACATTGGAGTAGCAATTTCTACAATCGTAGCCAAGTCTCGTGGATTGGCTCACCATCCAAGCGTTTGAAACCTTGGATGTTATCTCAGAATGACATCATCCTCGAAGGAGGAAAGAACCTTATGTAGATTGCTTCAGTCATTTCATCCCAGGTAGTAAGGGAGTCCCTAGGTAGGTCAGCTAATCACTTGATAGCCTCTCCCATTAAATAAAAAGGGAACAACTGGAGTCGAACTGACTCTTGGGATATGTTCTTACACGAGAAGGGACCACCAATGTCCACAAAATTTAAAATATGGTCATGGGATCCTCATGAGCCAAGACTCCAAATAACCCTTTCATTTGCAAGAGTTGCAACATCGTGCTTGTCATGTGGAACGCCGCATTTCTCTCAACCAGAGGCAACCAAATAGCACCTATACCCAAATCTAACTCTTTCAACAATACTTAATTCACATTGTTCAAATTGCTAATGTCGTCATTATGGCCGAACTGGCAAGCATTGCTTCCGTTGACACTCATTTCGTCATCTTCTCAAAGGCAACAAACAACACACAAAAGAGTAAATAGGTTCAACTACAACACAAGAAGATCACAAATAAATTTCAACAAGAGACTTGCATAACAACACCCTGACAACGACGCCATTTTTTATAAACGCTCAAAATACACCTCATCCAATTCTAGGCGTAGGCGATCGTAATCTAGTATAAAACCTAACAAAGAGTTGGGGTCCAACCCACAGGGAGAGGTACAGTATCAAATTAAATTAAGATGTAAAAGTTGTGATATTAATAGGTTATAGAAGTAGACATTATCAAAACCATGTAAAGTAAGTCAATGGTTTGTCACAAATGTCAGATGGAGGGCTTAAAAGTGTCAATTATCAACTACAACAGATACAAAAATGGGGGAATAGACAAGTATATAGAGATTCTAGGGGATGTGATCGATTATATGCTAATTTCGCTATATGGGTAATTGAAATTTACTAACAAATTGTTGAATCTCAGTGGGTAGGCAAGACTATATATGCAATAGCTTTTTCTCGAACAACTATTATGATTCAAGTGAGTTCTCTCAAACCATGACAAGTTTAACACTATAAATAGCCCAAAACCTTAATTTATTTACTCTCTCGAGCTAGATATGAACGACCAAATAAAGATTCACTCTCTCGAGCTGAAACCACAACAACCCCATCACTACAATCTTGAATCGATAACTTTTGTTCTAGAACCTCTCTCTCGAGCAAGCCCAAAACACTAAGATAAAATTGCATTTGCAACTACAATTTATGAGTTAATATGCAACTATCAATCAAACCCACTTTAAACAACAATTAAATCATTAAGCAAAAATACCCATAAGATAATTAAAGCAAATAATCACATGCTCACACCCCAAGAATTGGGGTTTTAGCCACACATCATAAAAAGGAAGAAATCAATACCAATACGTTCTCCTTAATTTGGATATTGTAATCCAAGTCTTTACAATAATCCAAAATGCTTAAAATCAAAAACCCAACTCTAAATCTAGTTGAAAACTCCTTCAACTAAGTAAAACAAAGTTCTACTGTGGAAATATTACTTTGGAAATGACTACAAATGAGATTGCATTCCTTTTCTGCTTTTTGAAATTCAATTTTAAGTTTCCCAAATTTTGGCTTTCAGGACAATTAGGCGAAGTAAGTCGAGCATCGCCAACAAAGTCAGCAATGCTCTAATTGCTCCATTCCATCGTAGAGTGGCTTTGGCGATTCTCAGCTTTTGCTATCTTCAGCCATCTTCATCTCTTACGCTTTTTTTTTGCCCGGTAATGTTCTTGCCTTCACTGCTGCAAATCAACACTTTAACATCAGTTTAGAGCATAAATTAGGCATCGAGGACAACAAAACTATGAAAACAAGCCCAAAATAAGTCAAAATCTAAGACACATCAGAAACCCTTAGAAATCATCTTGCTAGCTTTAACACAAAAAATAAACCGACCTTTCGGCATAGAATTTCCCTCTTTCCACTCTATAACAGGCTCATTCAGGAACTTAATTTGACTACATAAGTTCTACAATCAATAGAAGCATAACATGAGTGCAGTCAATTCATATTAAGGATGACATCAAAATCATGCATATCAAGCTCTACCAAATCAACAAGAGTAACTCTACGGGAGAAGGAGATGGGACACTTTCTGTAAACCCTGTTAGCCATAACAAAATCACTAACGGGAGTAGACACAATAGAGGGATTTGATAGCACATCATGAAACACATCAAACCTCATAGCCACATATGGCGTCACAAAGGACAAGGCTGCACCGGGATCAAGTAAAGCATAAACATCAAATTGGAAGACTTTCAACATACTGGTAACTATATATGTGGGAACCCTCTTTTTCACCACGAGTCTGAAGTGCATAAAACCTATTTTGTTTGGGAGCATTTGACCTTGAACCACTTGGACCGGATAAAGGATAGGGTTGAGCCCTAAGACGATTATATCCTTCATTCTTAGCAACTAAAGGACAATCTCTTATCTTGTGGTCCATCTTACCACAACCAAAACAAGCACTGGAACCTGCTAGAAATTTTCCCTCGTGCTTCCTTCCACACTTAGTACAAGTAGGAAATAAAGACCCACTACCATTTCCTCCTTGAGGGTTAGGGTTAGACACCGTATCTTTGTTAAACTTGGGATCATTTGAGGAACATTTCCCGAAACACTACAGTCGAAACCTTGAACGACCATGTCGACCTGACCTAGAATATGAAGAGTTACTATCATCAGTTCTTGACCTCTTTATCTCCTTAGACCTTTCCTTAAGTTTCTCATCATCAATCTCTTAGGCATGAGCCATGAGACGAGAAATATCCATGTCATCAATGAGCATGTCAGTACGACATTCTTTAACCACCAATTCAGACACACCCAAAATGAACTTGCTCATCCTTACCCTAGAGTCGGCAATAATAGAGGAAGCATATCATGAAAACTAAGTGAATCTCAAAGCATATTCTTTCACACTCATGTTCTCTTGTTGGAAGTTGATAAATTCAAGCACCTTTGCCTCCCTCATCTCAAGAGAAAAGAACCTATAAAGGAAAGCAGACTTGAACATTTCCCAATCTAGATGACCCGCAACTTCCACCATTCGTTTCTTCCATTGGTTGAACTTGGGCCCTTACGGCTTGGGCTAAAACTTGAAAAGTGGTTCTAAGCTCCGCTTTGGTTACTTGCTTGGCCAAAGGGTCGGTCGAGACCTGTGGAGCTTGAGGAGGAACCTCTTGACAAACATCTTCTCCCTCATTCCTTCTAGAATAAGCCCTTCGAGTAGTCATGTCACACCCCGAGTCTACCCTCTTAATGTAACACGGGTCCTAGGATCATGAGTAACTCCAAGCTAACCCTATGTCTAGCATATCATAAGCATACTATAAAAGTTACCTAACAAAATAAGTACAATCCATAAGATAAATAAATAGATTACTGGAAGTGGGGAATACCCAACTAGTCTAAATGTATAAAACATATTAAGAGTTTAGTGATACTGAAAAATCACTCAAAACTAAAGCTAAATCTACTACTATGTGTTAAAAGCCTCGAACTAAATTGAGTTGCTTGGACATGCCCACGAGCTAACTTGAAGCAAGCTAAAAATTGAATAAAAGACTAACTAAAACAAGCATGTCTATTTTCTTAGATGTATGAGGATTCACCACTGAAGCAGCTAAATACTGACCGAAAGTTGATCCAAGTGTGATCTGGATGCTGAGTGTCTGATCCTACATCGTGAAAGGATGCAGTGTAGAGTGTGCGTCAATACTTGAAATGTACTTAGAATGCAGGATATATATAGTAGGTGAACAAAATATATAAGTTGAACCAGCATAACTGAGTAACAAAATAAAACTAAACAGAAACATAGATACTAAAATATAACTAAAAATTGCGCTAAATGCAATGACCAAGTACTAATCGTGAATGTAACATACTGAAACTGAAAACTGAAGTATATACTCAAAACCTGGTCAAATAATTTAGAGTCTTACCATGGGAGCTACTATTAACCGATGTAAAACCACGTGAGCTAAACCTAGAGTCTAATGTATACTCCCCGTTAAAAGGACCTAATATATAAATGCATGACTATGTGATCACTAAATTTGATGCCCAACACAGGTGATTGATAAACCTACGGAGGCACGTAGTGGTAGGACTATAAGAGTATGTTGAACCCTAGTCCAACTCGGTGCTAAGTCTACTCCCAACTAAATATATATATGACTGATATGAAACTGAAATATTGAATAGCTCAAAATACTGACATGAAGTCTGAGAATGCAAAATTTAAATACTAATAATCTACCATTAGAAATTTGGAGCATGATTATCTATTTTACTGACCAATCAAGTGTAATTCACGGCCTGTAAAGGGCTCCGTGGTTAACCAAATTTTATGGTTCACTCATTTTTTTCTGCTGAAGTGTCTAAGGTAGGTTCTGAGGTGTTACAATATCTCCCCCTTGGGAACATTCATCCCCGAATGAAGTCTAAACTAGCTGAGATGTAGTGAAGGAGCTGCAATCCCTATCACTAAGTACTAGAAACTGATATCTAACTGAACTGAGTTCTAAGAACATGCAAATATGCTTAAACGCAAGAACAACTGAAGTAAAAAGATACTAAGACTGAATTTACACAATAGTAACCTGCAAAACTAGAGAGGAACTATTATTTGAAGCTGGAACGAAATCGGATGGAAAGAGATGAGGATACTTGGCCTTCATGGCTATTTTTGCTTCCCAAGTAGCTCCTTCTATTGACTAAATCATCCACAAAGCCTTCACTGAAGCGACTTCGTTCTTGCTCAACCTACTAACCTACCGGTCATTAATCTTAACTGGTACCTCTTTATAAGTGATATTATCCTTCACAGCCAAACATTCAATGGTATAATCGATGCCAGATCACCCATACACTTTTTCAAAAAGGAAATGTGAAAGATTGGATGAACCGTTGCTAGTTTTGCTACAAACTCTAAATCATAACCCACATTACCAACCCTTTTCAGGATTCTGTAAGGACCTACATATCTAGAACTGAGCTTTCCTTACTTGCCAAATCTCATCACTCCCTTCATAGGTGGCACCTTTAAGAAAACCCAACCATTGATTTCAAATTCTTAGTCCTTCCTCGTTACAGCCGCATAGGACTTTTGAGGACTCTAACCTATATTAAGTCTATCTCTGATGAGCTGAATGTTTTCCATAGCCTCATGAACCAAATATGGCCCAATCAATGCTTCTTCACCTAATTCAAACGAACCTATCGGGGACCTGTATCTACGCCTATATAGTGCCTCATAAGGGGCCATCTTAATACTAGGATGAAAACTATTATTATACACAAACTCTATAAGAGGTAAGTGATCATCCTAACTACCCTTGAAATTAATCACACAAGCTCTCAACATGTCCTCTAAGGTCTAAATGCTACGCTCTGCCTGACCATCCATCTGTGGATGAACTGTTGTATTGAGATTTACCTGAGTACCAAGACCTTTGATTTGATTTCCAGAAATGAGAGGTAAGCAGATGACCTCTATATGACATGCTATAAAAAGGAACCCCGTGCAACCTTACTATCTCATTATTGTAGAATTTAGTGTAATCCTCCATTGAATCTATAGTCTTGACAGCCAAGAAGTGAGCAGACTTAGAAACTCTATCTACTATCACCCAAATGGAGTCATGATGTATGCAAGTACAAGGTAAAACCATAATGAATTCCAAGTTTATTACTTCTCCCACTTCAATGTAAGAATGCTAATCTCTTGAGTCATACCTCGTTGTTTCTGATGTTCTATCTTAACTTGTTGACAATTAGGACACTTAGCCACAAAATCTACTATGTCCCTTTTTATATCGTTCCACCAAAAGACTCCTCGTAGACTACGGTACATCTTAGTGTCACCTGGATGAATGGAATACCTAGAATTATGGGATTCTGTAAGGATCTGCTACCTCAACTCACAAACATTAGAAACACACAAGCGACCCTGGTAACAAAGCACACCATCTCCCCCTTAAGATAAAACCTAAAATTTATGCTAATGAACTGCACCTTTCAATTAACGCAATAGAGGATCACTATCTTTTTTCCCTTAACCTCCACTACCAATGAAGATTCGAATCTATTCTAAACTATTACACCACCATCTGACATGCCCATATGATCAACTCCTAAGCGAGCAAGCCAGTGAACATCTTTTGCTAATTCCTTCCTTTCTTCCTCAACATGTGCTACAGTACCATAGATAGTGTGCTCAGAGCATCAGCAAATACATTGGCCTCACCAAGATGGTATAACACATTCATATTATAGTCCTTGATGAATTCAAGCCATCTACTCTTGCGAAGATTCAACTCCTACTGGGTGAACACATACTGGAGGCTCTTATGATCTATGAACACATCTACGTGAACGAGAATTCACATTTGCTGAACTTAGCGAATAATTGGCGATCCTTGAGAGTTTTTAGAACAACTCTAAGATAAGTCGCATGCTCCTTCTCATTTTGAGAATAAATGAGCTAATCATTAATAAAGGCAATAACGAACAAGTCCAAATACTATTTCAACACCCTGTTCATTAAGTCCATGAAAGTTGCAAGAGCATTTGTTAGTCCGAATGACATACATCAAATTTATAATGACCATACCGAGTTATGAAGTTTGTCTTTGGAATGTCACTATCTCTTACTCTGAGCTGGTGATAACCGGATCTGAGGACTATCTTTGAAAAATTACTAGCACCCTGAAGTTGGTTGAACAAGTCATCAATCATGGGGATAAGATATTTGTTCTTGATTGTGACTTTGTTCAACTACCGATAGTCAATGCACATTCGAAGAGTACCATCCTTTTATTTCACGAACAACACTAGAGAACCCCATAGAGAGATACTAGGTCTAGTGAAGCCCTTATCTAGAAGGTCTCTTTCAATTCCTTAAGCTCGGTTGGAGCAATTCTTTAAAGAGGAACCAAAATGGGTTAGGTATTTGGAAGGAGATATATTATGAAGTCAATTTCCCTTTCGGGAGGAACTCTGGGAAGATCATTTGGAAAATTATTTACTACTGGGACTGACTCAAGAGTTAGGATTTCAAAGATTGAATCTTTAACCCAAACAAGATGATAGACATACCCTTTTGAAATCATATTCCTGGCGTTAAGGTAAGAGATAAATCGACCTACACGCACTAAGTTGTTACCATTGCATTCTAAAATTGAATGAGGCATAACATGAATGAAACCAATTCATGCCTAAAATGATATCAAAGTCTACCATTTCTAACTCTACAAGATCTGTTGAGGTGAATTTCTAAGAGATTAGTACATGGCAATTTTTGTATACCCGTCCAATGATAAATGGGTCACCAACTAGGGTAGAGACTGAGAAGGTTTCTAAGCGAGTGTTTGGACTGACAACGAAGTTTACTGCTATATAGGGTGTTACAAAAGAAGGAGTAGTCCCTGGATCTAACAATGCATAAACATCTAAATGAAAGACTCATAATGTACCAGTGATCATATTAGGAGAATCTTCGTTGTGTTGGCGAGTCTAGAGAGCATACAACATGTTCCTACGCTAACTGCCACCAGTACCAAATGAAGCACCCTGCTGAGTTGGGCGACCTTCCAGTGCTGCTGGAGTAGTAGGATGAAACCTATTGTTGTTACCGCATTGCCCTTGCCTGGCAGAAGGGCAATTTTTCAACCTATGGCATGACTGACAACACCTAAAGCATCCTTCATTTCATGCAAGAAACTTGCACAGATGGTTCTTACCATACTTTGGACAAGTTGGGAACGTCTTGTTACCTGAAGTACTCCCTTGAGACTTAGAGTCGGATGCCCAACCTTTTTGATTATGTCAAAACCTGGGGATGGAGCACTAGCTGATGAAGGGTGTTGGGTTGTAGACCCTTGGTGAAACTGTGAGTGATTTCCACCACTTGATTTTTGCTGAGAGTATTCATAATTACTTATTCTAACCTTCTTGTTGTCCTTAGCAATTTCCCTAAGTTGATCTCCTTCAACCGTTGAGAATGAGCCATAAGCCTAGAGATATTCATATCCCCTAACAGCATAGCATTCCTGCACTCTGTCTTCACCAAGTCGGCACCCCGAACAAACACTTGCTCATTTGTGCCCTCGAATTAGCAATCATGTGTGGAGCATACCTGGAGAGTTGAGTTAACTTAAGTCCATACTCTTTGACAGACATTGTACCCTGCTTCAAGTTCATAACTCGTGTGCCTTCCACCAAGGAGTTGCGTTCTCACCTCTATTTTCCATCCACTGTGTGAACCAAATGTGAACCACATCCTTAAGTTGGTAGGATGCCAACTCCACCCTATCATTACGAGTTCCTTGCATGACTCCAAAAATCTTCTTGACCTCATCAATGAAGTTATATGGGTCCTCACCAACCTACGACCCTAGAAACTCAAGTCGATTCATTTGAACAAAATCTCTGACCCTAGCTGCAGCTGATCCTCTATTAGTGTTTGAAGGAACTGGAGCCTTCTGATTATTCTGGTTAGCCACACTCTGAGCCAAGAGTTGAATCACATTTCGAAATTCTGCATTCGTAACCTCATGGTTCGGTACTGGAGGAACTGTGTTAGCATTCCGTGCATTAGCATTCTGTGTGTAAGTTGTATGATGAGGCATGATCTAAAATGCATAAAGATGGATTAGAAAAGATATGTTGAATCATACCCACACATGATAAGAGTAGCACATAAAGTAAAGATTTTCATAAAACACTTTGTATCCTCCCACTCATAGATGTGGTGCACTTCACACCTATGAAAGAGACTCTACTTAGTGCGGCTTTCACACATCCTAGGACTCTTAAACGTAATGCTCTGATACCAAGTTTTTCATGCCCCAAGGCTAGCCCCTTGACGTAACACGGGACATAGGATAACGAGTGACTCCAAGCTAACCATGTGTCTGACATATCATAAAAATACTATAAATGTTATTAAATCAACAAGTACTATGTTGCCGCTAAATCAATGGATAACCAAAAGTTGGGAATATCCAACTAGTGTGAATGTATAAAACATACTAAGAGTTTAGTGATACTGAAAAATCACTCAAAACTTAAAGCTAAATCTATTACTATGTCGGAAAAAGACTCTAACCGAGTTGAGTTGTTGGGATATGCTCCCAGCTAACTCTAAACAAACTGAAAGCTGAATAAAAGACTAAGTATGAAAAGCATGTCTATTGTCCTAGAAGTATGAAGACTCACCACTGATACTGCTGAATTGGACCGAAAGTCGATCTAAGAGTGATCTGGATGCTAAGTTCGTGAACCTATATCAACAAAAGATGTAGAGCAGAGAATGCCTCAGTACTTGGAATGTACTGAGCATGAAGGATATAGATAATAGTTGAACAAAATATATAAGCTGAACAAGCATAACTGATCAATGACATAATCTAAACAGAAACATGAATACTGAAATATAACTGAAAACTGAGCTAAATGCAATGACCAAGTACTTATCATGAACGTAACATGCTGAAAGTGAAAGCTGAAGTACATACTAAAAATGTGGTCAAATGCACTAAAGTCTGACTATGGGAGCTACTATTAATCGACCTAAAACCACGTCAGCTAAATGCGGAGTCCAATGTATAACCCCCATCGAGAGGACCCATTATACCTGCTAGGGGTATAAAGGCATGACTCGCGTGATCAATAAATATGATGCCTAACAAAATGGGCTTATAACCCTACGGGGTCACGTAGTTCAGGGACTATGAGGGTACACTAAACCCTAGGCCATGCTAAGTCTACTCCCAACTGAATATATATATGACTGAAATGCAATCGAATATTGAATAGCTCGAAATACTGACATGCAATCTGAGAATGCAACATTTAAATATTAATAATGTAACATTCAAAATCTGGAGCATGATTATGTGTTTTTTAACCATAAACTTGAATCATCATCATTTTGCAGCTTCTTTTCCATTTCTGTACCAACCAGACTTTTGCCTACACATTAAACAAACCTATCAAATAGTACAAAATTTCACTTAATTCAAATGTTAGTTCATAGTTCTTAGGTGTCAAATGTGCCACGATTTCACTGCACATTAAAACCCTCAACTTAGAACCACTACTTGTCCTCAAGTGATGTGCAAAGAATCTATAATCATTACTCACATCATTTACAAACTTATGACCCTACACAACAACTATTTCAAGCACAATTTTTATCCCAAACCTCTGAATCTAACATGTAAGGATCAATACATGACATCTCATTACTTTAAGTCAATCATGCTTATACCTGCGAATCATCAACTCACACAATCTACTTCCAAATGCAACCACTGTGTCCTCTCAACAAAGAAGTCCCTCGCTCATAATGGAAGGGACTGAGTACTACGCTCACACTCTCAATGAATTTCTAACACTAACAACAAACTACCATAGGCTTGCCCTTGATTTCTACGCTTTATCTTTCAAACACCCCGAGAAGGATCACTATAGGACTTCGTCGGCTTGTAACATAGGCTCGGGGCTACGGAATGGAGATTTGGTTTTGTGAGTGACTAATCCCTCGGTTTTCCAAAATGTCATTTTCACATATTCTTTTCTAAGTGATTCCCTCGTTTTCTTATTTCAGCCTGATCCAGTAGCTATTATTATTAATTCATTTCTTTTTTTTTCTTTTTTTTTTGCAATTTTGATATGCACTTAGCTCACTGGTCGAACATTCTTTTTCCCTTATTCTTTTTGCTCGGGTTGCAATCAACCTCAACTTAGGCTTTTGGCCTGAGTTGTGATATCGTACCTTTGGAGAACCAAGGATATGTTATATGTTGGGTAAAAACAAAGACTGATTTAAGGCTCAAATTCGGTTCAAGTGATAAACTTTTCATTTGGTTCTTTTATTTTTGGCTTTTTACTGGTTTAACAAAAATGGCCTACTGATCCTTTCCTATCTGATTATTCTCAGATTCAAGCAAGACTACTTAGGCAAGTTCTAGTTTCTGCTCTTAGTGTTAGACTTTAATCAAACCTTACACATACACTACACATGATTGCATTTTGTTAGTTTCTTGGTTCACCAATTGAATTATCAGATTAGCCATGTTCAATATATCAGTATCTGAGATGTCATCTAAAGATCCTAACAGTCAAACTCAGACGCAGGTCCTTAATTTTCACAAATCAGCTACTGCACATCACAACACATAAAACAACCAAAACGATAATACACCGAAACAACCTCCATTTTTCTAACAGTTATGGCAGGTTGCTGACCACCCCCTCCCCCAAATAGAAAGGACTTTGCCCTCAAAGTCGATACAGAGCAATCAAATACACAGGCTATGAGGAGGGGTTATACATACGACATTCTAGGTGCCGATCGTCGGATCAGCATTGGCACCCTTATCAATGGGTGCACTCTCAGAAATTGGGACATGATCAGTTTGGTCCTCATTAGTCGGAGCAAGTGTGCCACCACCAGAAGCTCCAACTAAGGTTGCATCTCACTGTTGCTGTTCAATGGCTTCCTTTTCCAGAGCTTCCCTCTTTGATGCTATACGAGCTCTATTTTCTTGCCTTGTTGCCTCTCTAGCTGGGTCAGTAGGGGTCTCCTCATCAAGTTCTCCAGCTTTGTGTTTTCTCTTGCCGGATTTACTCGTGAGAGGGTGCTCCCCAAAGATCATCAAGTGATTGAGTGGAGGGTGGCTGACTTAACATTTGCATCAACGACTCTGGCATGACTGGAGTTGGCACTTGTACTGGCTTTTCAGCCAGCTTAGCAATCTGAGTGCGCATCTCGGCCAATTGGCTTCTGAACTCTTCAGTATATGTCGAACCTGCATCCTGGAAGCGATTTTGAACAAGGTTCTCCAAACCATCCATTATGTCCTTTAAGACTGATAACTCCATCATCATCTCTTTTTTAATCTCCTTTTTCGCAGTTAATACCTTTGTCGCTATCGACTGGGGCATCCAGAGCATAATCTGGTCTACAAATGTCCTGGTATGGCACTGATCTGCAACCAATTTCTCAAGAAAAAGCATAGGAATAGTGACAAAGGTACCTGGAATTTGAGAGGTTGAAGTTGGAGGCGGTGGTGCCTCTGTGGACGGCTGTGATGACTCTCTCTGTACTGGATCTCTATCTGTATGGGAGATATCAAGTGGTACATGCGGAACAACAACTAAAGTACCCACAACGGTAGATTTCGCGCCAAAGAAATGGTTCACGACATCGTTGATTTTGGAAACCTGGGTTAGTCTGAATGTTTCACCCTATCTTTCAACTAGACTTTTTGGAGGAATGTTCGCTCCTCGACATAACTTCCCTATGAAAAATGGAATAGGAAGTGTAGCTTTCTCATTTAGCGCTCTGCCTCTCATCTCAATTGCTATTATCTGTCCCGCATTGACCAGATAACCTACCATAAAACATGCGACCAACGAGGCTAGGGAAGGGGACAAAGTGTTATAATTAGCTGTCGCTCGCTATTGTGCTCGGACAACAGCCCACCAAACCTTGGTTGAAAAATACAGCGAAGCTTTAGTGATGAGTGTTGTAGTTATGGTGACCCAAACTGCATTTTCCCCATCTATGGTAATTTGCTTCGCAATCTAGCATAAAGCCCTTTCTCGAGACGTCTGATCTTCCATTGTAGCTTTACTGGTGACCTCATGATGTTTGCCCTCGAAAAGGCCCACTGAAACGGGAGCAGAGTATTCTGGGCAGTACAACATTCTGTTAATCGACGCCTCAGAAATATCTATTGATTGGCCTCTAACTATGTTTGAGTTTAATAGACCCCAGGTAATAGCCATTTCTTTCTGTCCACGCTTTGTGGTCTTTGTTTAGGTGGCTAGAGTATTCGCCAGGTGCATGGTCCATCCAGTCGAACTGATGAAACTGAAATATCCGATAGATGTCTGAGAATGCTTTGATATCAGCTACCATCACCCTAGTCTCAGGCATAATTACGCGATTCTTGAAGCCCCCAATTTTGTTCACAATACCATTGTCGAAGAACTTTTTAGACCTGTTGACAGTCCACATGGAGCGATAACAAGCAATCAGTTGTGGTCTCGATGTAGGGTTAGGTTCCTGAGAATTCACATACATCACCATGGTATCATCATCGGTGATTTCCTACTCATCCTCTCTATTAACTGGAGGTACTACAGGTAACACTATCTCTCTAGTGGCTCAAACTCCATCCAAATCTGCATTATCTTCATCATACATCATGTGCGCTGGATGCTGAGCTCTACCCCTTGGAGATATTAGTTGACGCTGGGGAGGGATCAATCCATCCACTCTTCTATTCTCATCTACCACCCTAGGTTGGTTGTTACCGCTATTCTGCTGAACACCTCTTGTAGCGGCTTCAGCTCCTAGTCCCAACCTTTGTCTTTGTTCCTCCAGTTCTTGTGCATTCACCATTTTTCGAAGAGTCTTTTCGAGTTCTGAGTCATAAGGGATCAATGGAACTCCTTTACTCCTGGTACTTGGCATACACAGTATCACTCACCTGAAAGAGACACAAACATAGAACAAAACATAAAATTAGGAAATATAACTACAAATCAAATAAAAGCTAGTAAAACACTTCTTAATTGAAATTCCCCGGCAGAGGCGCCAAAATTTGATACGTCCAAATTTACACTCTAAAAAAGAAGTGCAACCGGTCGTTGTCAATTTATAGAACTTAACTAGAGTTAAGGTTGATCCCACAGAGAATTTCTTTACAAATAAATTTTCACTGTAGCATTTACTCAACAGTCGTTACCATTTCCTAAACAAATAATACGAAAAGTAAATTGGGTTTTATTTAAATGTATTATAGTACCAACATTTGCAGTCAAAACTTAGATAAATAGTTCACAGACTATCTCGTAGTAAATTGATTCAAATAATTTAAAGAAACTAGGTTTTGTGGTCACTATGACGTCGATTATAATGTTATCCCGTAAATTGAGTGTCAGGTCAATCAATGTTTACAGAACCTTTGCGAGTTGAATTTATCTAACGCTTCTCAACCTAATTAGACAATATTCACTCTAATTCTCTCGAACTTAAAGTGTTATTGATATTTGAATTCGCTTGATTTGACATACTGTTAAAGATCTCTTCTCTCGAACTCCAGCTTTAACTCCAATTCGTTGACTTAGTTCAACTTTTTCCAAACTGATGTTTTTATCTCAAACAAACACCAGATACAGGCTTGTCTAAACAATGCACTCAATAGACTAAAATGATAATGAAAGCCATAAACTACAGAATGTAAACAAAGATTGCCTTTTACTCATTTTACGAAATTGCAACTAGAATGTCGTCATAGATCTCACACACCCAGTTTTGATATTTAGCCACTCATATTTACACGTAAAGAATCAGTACTGGATAGTAAAAACATGTTAATAAATAATTACAAAAATAATTAGTAAATCAACAATCACTTGATAATCTAATAATCGAAATCCAAACGTCAAATTGGTAAAATTAATCTGAATATAAAATCTAAAGCTCAGAATAATACTGTGTTCTTTTCCGTGAAACGTAAGATCAGATATGATAATACAAAAAAACACCTAAAGTAGTTCAAAAATAGAATTTTAAAACTGAGTTTTAATCGAACTAGGATTGAATAGTCGGGCATTTTCACAACTACTCCCACGACCTGTCAAGGGCTTCACGGTCTGTGAAGTCTTCCGTGGTCTTCCCTTGGACTTCCCAAAGTTTGGGTCTTCAATGATACCACTGGAAAAAGGACTACGAACTGCACCACGGTTCGTAGCAAGGACCATGGCCCGTGATGGTGTCCGTGGTCTTCACTTGGGATCCCAATGTTCTTCCAAATCTTCCTTGCTTTCACACTAGTTTAACTCCACGGTAGGTACCACGGTCTGTGGTAAGAGCTACGGCCCATGGAACCTTCTGTGGTTGTCACTTGGTTATTACTCCTTTTCATCTTCTCAAGGCCTGCATTGCTTCACTTTCACGAGCTCAACCACGGACCGTAATGGAGTTCACGATCTGTGAAGCTAACCGTGAACTTGAATCATTATCATTTTGCAGCTTCTTTTCTATTTCTATACCAACCAGACTTTTGCCTACACATTCAACAAACCTATCAAATAGTACAAAATTTCACTAAATTCCAATGTTAGTTCATAGTTCTTAGGCGTTAAATGTTCCACGATTTCATTGCACATCACTGACCTAGAAAGTGTAATTCATGAACTATGATAATCAACACAAAACTAGGGTTCTGATTTTCATGCAAGGAACTAATCCAGCTTTCCAAGAAAACAAGCTATTTTGATTTAGGATACTACAACAATTAAATCACAACTTTTATCTAATATTTTAGAAACCCTAGGTCTAAACAAGATATGTAGAATCAAGAATCTCACTAAATTCTAGAGACCTAGTGGATTAAAGGAACCTACTAGTGAAATTCCACATACATGGTGATGAAATTCACAGAGAAATTCTTTGGATTTTGGGGCTAAGCTTGAAGAAGATCTCATGCTTGTTGTTGAGGCACAGGTCGACTCTTTAAACTTGGCCTTTCCAGCCAAGCCCCATCCACACGGCCAGCTTCAAGGGCCATCTAGGCCTTCATGAGATGTCTGGGAGCTCGTGGGAGGAGCCCAGCCTAGAGGTGATTCTGCCTCCCCTTTCCCAATCCACCACCACGGTTAGTGTGGCTCACCATGGGCCGTCTATGGGCTCGTGGGAGGGGAACCCCATTTTGGTCAAACACTAGAAGGCACCAATAGCACCACCTAGAGTCGTGGTGCCCTTAACGGCCCGTCTGGGGCTCCGTGAAGGGTTCCATTGCTTCGTCATGGGCCGATGACCTTCCAGTTGGCTTTATTCCTAGGCTTCTAATTTCCGGGGTGTTACACAAAAAGAAAAAAAAGTAAACCTTCCATGAAAGCAATAATGGTAACTTGAAATCAAGTAATTAAGAGTAAACCCACTTGGGATTCAACATCAATTATAACATTCAAGCTTCAAATTGTAATACCCGAAAGACAAGAACAGTTTTTCCTAAGGTAAAGTATTCTCACTTCTCTCAAAACTATTTTGAACTCTCTTTTCTACTCAGTATCCAAACTCTCTAAAAATTGTAACATTTGGGTTATTTATATTTTCCCAAAATTTTGCCAAAAATCAACTTCGTAACCAACTCGGTGACATTTGTTGAGCTGGCCAAACCTAATCGAGGACTCACCCTTCACTCCTTAACTCACCTTATGATGCTCTAGACTTCAGGTGTTTGAACCTTAGTTGGGAAACTCGACAAAGTCAGCCTTTCATGTTCGGTGAATCACCGAATACCACCTTGGTTCGATGTTTGAGCATTAAATATTTGCCTTGCACACTATTGCTTTGGGAGACGTGCATCAGGACTACCGTTCTCACTCAGCACATCGCTTTTTCTACTAAAGTTCACCAACCTTCTTTGGTTGAAACAAGTGCTATGAACTGTCACTTTGGGTGAGGTCATGCTCAGTAAGCGATCTTCCCTTCATGTTAGGCGATCAACAATGTTCACTTCACACTTCTTTTTCTACTTTTTGGTCATTCTTTCAAACTTTAGGGATTGCCTTGTTCAATTGTCTTCATGGCTGCAAATCATAAATATTTCTTTTGAATAGGACAGGACAAGGTTAGGCGTTGAGGACACTAATTATTCAGCTAAATGGGCATTAAATTAGTGTAAATCTACCACTCATCAACACCCCTAACTTAAGATTTTCTTTTTCTCATGGAAATCAAGAACACAATAAGCTCAATAAGGGTGTCTACAAATGTACTCAATGAAAGCTAACATGCAAGCGCCATAACAAGATTACTTTCAATAGCATGTCACCTTAAATAAGGATCAAAAATCTTAAAATGATGACCAGCTAGTCTCAACACAAGCTCAATCTCTGTTTAGTTTCTTGTATAATGAGAGAACATGTTTCAACAAATGTATTCAAGTGCCCTCACATCAAGTTGCATGCTCTCACGAAGCAAATCAACAAAGGTAATAGGAAGCAATGCAACTCTCATTCTCACAAAAGAGAAACACATGCAAGCTTTGTCCTATAGGTTTTCCCATATTTTTCAACCATCAAACAACCTAGTTCATGTAGATCTCAAGGGTCTTTTAGTATTGTAATAGGGCTGAGGTTTAAGGTATTGTCAATTTGGATCGGTGACTTATACCTTTTTCAAAGCATTGTTGCAATAATCATTACATCTTCTCAAGTTCTTTTTCTTCTTTTTCATTTTAGAATTCAAATCTTGAATTTTCACTCAATTTATTTGGAATCCCCTTTTATTTCATTCACTTCTCTTTTTCATTCTAACTTTTCCAAATTATTTTTATCATAATGATATATATATATATATATATATATATATATATATATATATATATATATAATGAGGGGTTCCTTGTTTTTGCAAAACATTCAGATTTGAGTCTCATTTCTTCTTCCTTTTCCCTTCACTTGGCTTTCATTCATCCTTCCATTCCACACCCCCATCATAGGCTTTTGGCCTAAGTTTGTTATTCAAACAACACAGTGCTTCAAAAAGGATTTTTGGTGAGAAGGTAGGGATAATTTGGCTCAAGAGGCTTCTTTTGGTTGTCAACAAATAAGTTAGGCTCAAATGGTGCCAACATGGATTCACACCCTCATGAGGTAGTCACAAAGGCTTTATGGACAATTTGGTTCCCTCGGTGAATTTTTTCCCAAGATAATTTCTTACATTTACCAATATTTAAAAAATTGGAATAACAAGGAAAATTATAGGACTCCACATATGCTTTCAAGTAAACCCTCACGACACATGGCACTTTGGAATGCACTCATTTAGCACATCCTTAAAAGATCAAAAGCGTACATGTGATGTTCATTGCAAGGCTCACATCAAAATGTAACTAGTCATTAAAAGATTCAAATAGATAGCTAAAAGTTGTAACCACATTGATTTAATTCTTACAATATCGACGCACTAAGCCATGCTCATCATAAGTAATATTTAAGACATAGATATTGAACACGATTGATTTCTCAAATTTTTATCAATGAAAACTTCAAGAATTTCCTATTTTGAACTCATGGGGGGGATTGCAACAAAAAGGGAGATCGATATAGAACTAAAGAGACACATATTTACATATAAGATCACTCTAATATGAACAAACATCAAACTATAATGGTTCGAAATATGAAATAACAAAATACAAGCAAAAGAGGAACATTTGCACGAAGGCCCTCAACCCATAAAAAATAAAATGTAGTTTCATCAATGCAAAATAAGTAAAAGTATTGGGAGGCTAAGGGTCCCCCTGACAGGCTATTCTTCTGGAGCACTCTCATCTGGAATCCCTTGTGGAGAACCTCAAGAGGTGCATCGATCCCGATAATAAAATCATTGGAGGTGGCATGGAAGGCTTAACTAAGGAATCAGTGTCGGTCTCTGCAACAACAACTATGGAAGAGTCTGGAGTGATCCACTAGACCCAACATCTGAAGTCTCTCCAATAGATCTCTCTAGGGCAGTCTAAAGGATGACCTCCTAGGTCTCATGCAGCTCGGCCAGTGTCTTAGCAATCCCGTGCTCTTCAACTTGAAGCTCCTCCTCATCGGTCTCCTTGGCCCTCTCACTATTGTCCTCAGCGGCAGTCTCAACATCCACAGTAACCTCAGGCTCACTAGAGGAAGGCATCTCAGGCGCATCAGGAAGGGGAACCTCACACTAAAGCATGTAGAAGTCCGTCAACAGTAATTGTACCACCTCTACCCTCAAAGTAGAAATTGCATCCCTAAGGGTGTCTAAAGCACCAGAACTACCCTCGGCCTTCTTTCGAGCCTCTATTCTTAGTGTCAGATTATCCAACATCAAGGTATGACCCTCTATTGTCCCCTCACACTTGAACACCTACTCTTTCAAAGGGGTCAAGGACTTCTGAATGGCCTGGTAAATGAGCATGGGAAAGACCTTCTCAACCTGAGCAACTCTAACATCTGCCGATCGAGAAAGGCTGCCCATCTAATAGATCAATGTAATATCTCTTTCACATTCATGTCCCCACATGTATCTTCTCCTTCTCAATAATAGAACCCACTAACACAACATTTGGATGTCAGAGTATAGATTCGTATTAGGATGGCATAACGTTGATAGTGACAAACCTGGATCAGTATCTCGCCATGATGTTGAGGTTTTTTTTCTCTATCTTGGCACCTTTAGCCATCCAAGAAGGTGCAAACTCACCAAACATTAGAGGGGCCAACCACTCCTTTAGTTCATCCAACGTCTTCATCAATCGGGTCTTGTACTCATCAACCTTATTTTCTCTTTCTCGGAAACACCTTGCCATATACCCACTTTGGTACATATGGTTCTCTGGCTTTTGTGAACTGTTCCAGTTTGTGGAATCTGATAGTTGCCCATATTTCTGGATACTCACTCATGACTATGTTAATTGAGAGTCAACGCTCCTCCAAAATGGTTCATTCCCCTTCTACCTTGAACCTATTCAAATCGCTCAAAGCTATAATTGGGAGAACGTGAGAAGAAGGATTTGGAGATTATGGGGGTGACACCAACTTTGAGAGAATATTTGCATTTTCGTAGCGATGTGTTTCCTCACAATTTTACCCCCACTAGTAGGGGTCTAAAGGTTGGACTATTGTGTATGAGAAACCCTACAAAACTCATTTATTAAGAGTTCTTTCTACTTTTCTGAAGGAGGAGGAGGAGGAGGAGGGGAAGACTCTCAATCCTATTCATTATTAGAGGAATCCACCTGCTCACCTTTGGTTCTTACCATTACCTACAAAGTACACATTAAAACAATGAATTTATGAACGCTAGTTGAATTTGAATGTGAATTGAAACGCATTTCAAAAATTCTCCTGAAGCTCGCCTAATGGGAAGGCGAATTGCAAAATAGGATCGGCCAGCTCTGGTGAGCTGACCAAATTAGATAGTAGCATTTTCGTCAGGGTTCAGGCATAAATGGTGAACTCAATACCAACTCGAAAATACACTGAGTTGGTTTCAGCGGGTTAAGACAGGTCTACCGAAACTAAAAACACAGTAGGGAAGGTAACAAGCATCAACGGAAATGTCCTCTCCCACTCGGCAAATCACCAAATAGGTTCGGTGGATTAAGACAGGCCCACAGAATGGAACAATACCCAAGGCCATGCACATGACAAAAAAACGCAAGTTGGGTCTTACTCGGTGATAACTTTCTTGGCAAGCTAAGACAAGCTCACCGAACAGGAAATTTCAGCTAGTGCCTAATTTTCACAAATAAACTAATAGACACAGTAGATACTAGTTTCTCACCAACATTACCATCCACCAATATGCTTTTCTACCCATGGGTACTCAGATTTCTCCCATATATCACTAAGCATTGCACTAATTGATGATTCTCCCTTAAGAAAATAGTCACCATATCTAACATTGGGAAAAATCATGCAATTGTACCAACACTGAGCAACGCAGACATCACTCCCATTATATTAGGCATAGACCCAACAAAATTATCAATTCAATTTTGCAACTAACCAACACAATAAGGATTCACAATTTTTATAGGCATTCACAAGTAAAATTACATGGGCATAGTTCAATTTTAAAATGTGATGCCACTCATCGAAATCAGGCACCCAACATTAGTTAAAGGGCTCAAACCCACACCCTATATGCATTCTAATATCAAAAATAACAATAAAAAATCAAAAAGCAACCCTAATACCGAAAAACAATCAAGAAACTTAGGGATCTAGGCTGGGTTTACACGAACTCCAAGAAAATGAACTCTTAGCACCTTTAAGACACTCACACGAGGCTCACAAACACTCAAAATTCAGGAAGCAAGAGAAAGGAATCGAAAAGGCTCTCAAATTTCAGAGGTTTTGATTTTTAATTTAAAGAGACCTTTGGTCTTTTTATATCAGGATCGGTCAAAGATTTCGACTAACATTACCGAATGTGTTCGGTGAAGCACAAATAGGAGCTTAAGCTCACCGAACATGCCTTAACAAACACCAAACTTGAAGGTTGATTTGGCGGACCCAATTGACTCCGCTTAGTGCACTTCGGTGAATCTCCCTTTGGTGTTCTGATCTCCTATCTTAATAGTGCACTTTTCCATATTTTCAATCTCAAAAGGCGGATAAGAATTAGTCCGTAAAGTTCCTTCGGCAGATCATCGTTTGGGTTTTGCATCGCCTATGTTTCCCTTTTCAATCTTCCAACCTCTTCTCAACCTGCACCACAGTTCACGTTATTTGAAAGTAGTAAAAACAAAAATAAGGACTTGGGTTGTCTCCAATGAAGAACCTTATTTAACATTGTGGCACGTTATATTGCTCAAACTCAACAATTATTTTTGGGTTCGGGATGGTGTCACTAGGCAAAGTTCCCTTTTGCCTAGGATTTAGATGAGTAGTAAGTTGACCCGATTAGGTTTCCAACTGCTTGATAAAAACTAAGTGTGAAGTAACCGTCCGAGATAGAGTGGAAAAATCATTTTTTAAATCCTTCAATACTTTATCAGACCCATAAATCTTGTTGTAGATCCTTACAAACATGTCTTCAGTACGGCTCCCTTCTAGGCCAACAAGTTCTTTTTGGAATGGACGATTATGGGGAGGAACATATCTATCTTTTTCCATCTCCCTATCTCTCCAGTTTCCAAACTATCAGTCTTTCCAACCACTATCTCTGTCCTTGTTTCAACCTTGGTTCCCGCCTAGTCGTTGATAATTGTTGGGAGAGACCCCCACCCCCCACTTGATTTCTCAAGTATTGAACTTCCTTATCGTAAAATGCCTCGAATTTGGCATCATCCGGGCACTGCCCACTATTGGTTCCAACCATATTTACTGACCTGGTTCCACCTCCTATGACATGTTTAGATAAAAAATCAATTTGGGTCATTATTTTAGCCATATTTTCATCCCTTTCATGGTCCTTCTCGACTTGTTCTTTGATGAAACCCATTTGTAGAAGAGGCATTTGATCCTTTCAAGTATGCCATGCTTGGTTAACCTTAGTCATATCTTTTAGCAACAAAGAAACTACATTATATGGTTATCTCATCAATACACCATGGACTAATTGATCAGCCACACCTTTATTTACTGAATCAAGAGTGCAATAAAAATATTACAGTAGCAAATTATACGGAAAGCCATGTGTTGAGCATTGCAATAGCAACGTCTTGAACCTCAACCACATTTCATGCAAAGGCTCACCTCCAATATATTTGAAGTTTTCAATTTGGAGACGAAGTTTAACCATCTTCGAGGGTGGAAAGAATCTTTCCATGAATTCCTTTGTTTGCCCATCCCACGAAGTAATAGAATCATTTGGCAACTCTACCAACCAACTTGTAGACTCTCCCATTACAGAGAACAAGAATAACCTCAACCTTATGGACTTTTGGGAGATATTCTTCCACACAAAGGGTCCACATACTTCCTTAAATTCCTAAGGTGATCATGGGGATCCTCATGAGCTAGACCCCCAAAAATTTCTTTCATTTAGAGCATTTGTATCATATTTTTGGTGATTTGAAACATTGTCCTCCTAGTTGAAGAATGTATCCCGATTGCTCGTGTGGTTTGAATGACATTAATGGTCATGTGATTGAGATCACCCAAGTTGTCATTTTGACCATAGTAATTGTCATTGTCACGCCCATGTTATCTCATTTTGGGAACCTGCAAATCCGTAAACAACAACACCAAACAACAAATCTACTACAAGTACACCAAATTAAAATCTAATTTCTCAATTAGAATTCTGAACAACCATTCCCCAGCAGCGGCGCAATTTTTTATAATGCTCAAATCACCCTCCAAAATCAGTTAAAAGAGTGAGCGATCATAGTCAGTAACAACCCAATGAAGAGTTTGGGTTGAATCCCACAGTAAATGGAATATCATAGAGAATTTCTTATCAAGAAAATTAGACTTTCAATTAGCTCATTTGTAATAGTAAGAACAATTGGGTGGATGGTACCATTAACCTAATATAAATCTTTGGTTATCAATTATAGCAATTAAAGATAAATTCAAATGAAATCAAGAGTTAACAAGATATCTACGGTTCAAGGAATGAAAATCAATGTCACATAGCGGTGATTGTGCTTCTCTACAGTGATGAACATTCATGAATAGGCTGAGTAATCTACTTTGGCGGCAATCATCTTTCGATCTGAAAGCATCCATGCATAGGATATGCTTTCGGTCTCATCTATATGTCATTTCTAAAAAGCAAATACTTTACTTTATTTTCTCTTTCGAGAATAAGGCAAATAAATCAAACCCATAAGCTCTCTTTCAATCAAGCCATAGCCATCAAACCTAAATTTCTAGTATTGAACTAATTACCCACTCAAATTAATCTCTTTCAAGCATCAACCAGAGATCGAAAATAAGAATTAAGTTTTCAACCTTAACCCATAAGTTAACCCCATAGTAATTCGACCAAATTCTTGCATGACAACAACAAAATAGAGCATAGCACAATACCCACTACTTTAGATCAACACCCAACCCCATTTGAGCACTCCTATATCTTTGGGTATTAGCCTCCCATAACAGAAAGTAAAGAAAGTATGCCTTTCATGAAAGAAGCAATGGATAACTTGAAATCAAGAAATTAAGAGTCATTCCACTTTGTATTCAACTTCAATATATCAAATTCAAGCTTCAAATTGTAAAACCCAAAAAAAATAGTAAAGTGTTCTTTCAACGGTAAAGTATTCTCACTTCTCTCAAAACTATTTTGAACTTTCTTTTTTACTCCGTATCCTAATCTTTAAAAATATATCCTTTGGATAAATTATACTTTTCCAAAATTTGGCTAAAAATCAACTTAGGCACATTAGTTGGGCTCGCCGAACCTAGTTTGCGAATCGCCCTTTGCTACTCAATTTTTTTCCTGATGATGCTCTAGGTTTCAAGTGTTTGAACTCAGTTGGTGAACTCAATTTAGTCAGTCTTTCACGTTCGGCAAATCGCTGTATACCACCTTGGATTACCGTTCAAGCATTAAATTTTTTCTTTGCACATTGTTGCTTTGGATGTTATGCATCAGGATTGTCATTCTCACTCGATGCATTGTCTTGGGTAGACACTAGTGTTATGCAGCATCAGTTCGGGTGAGGTCGTGCTCAGTTGGCGATGTACCTTTAATGTTAGACGATCAATAATGTTCACTTTGCACATCTTTGTGTATTTTTGGTCATTCATTCTAACTTCAATCCTTGCCTAGTCCAATTGCCTACATAGCTGCCAATCATTAATATTCAATTAGAAAAGGGCAATGTTAGTTATTGGGCCTTAAATTATGCAAATCTACCACTCATCATATTCATTACCAAAATGCATTTTTATACATGTCGTACCATTGTATTCAAGTGAAAAGAGTCTATAACAAAAAATTGTATCAATGGCTTACAAGTAATAGTTAGTGAAGAAGAAAACATTTTACAGTGTAATTTCCTTGTTTATAATGGAAAAAATATTGTGAGATTTCATAGTTCCATTGATTATGAAACATTGAGATATTATACTGAATTCCCTTTTAAGAAAGATATTGTTGCAGAATTAATTACTACATTAAATATTGTATTTCTATTCAGAGTAATTTCCTAAAAATAGCATGTCTATACTAGAATAAAACCACATAGCCAATTAAAAGTTAGTTACGAATAGTGATTATCTTAATTATAATTACTGAATTTTATGAACCCCTAAACTATAGTCATTTTTGTATGTTCCTCATTGAAATATGCGATAAATGTATTATTCATAAATAAAATTATTTGATAATGCTCAAATCACTTCCAAAACAATTTAAAGATTAAGTGATGGCTATTTAAACAAACCACACTTTATGAGGATTATGGGTGAATGGATAAAGAGGGGTCTCGATTGCTCAAGTTTCTTCCAAGAAAAGGATAAGGCTCAAAAGGGGGTTCAAGAAAAGTTCACACATCTCACAAGGTTGGCCACAAAAAGGGTATATTGTCAAATTGTTTCACTCTTCAAAATTGTTGCCTAAGATCATTTCAAGAGCTTGCATCACTTAGTCAACCGGATCAACGGGGCAAATTCTAGGTGTCATCACATAAGGTTCACGTTAAGCTCATCACACAAGGAATTGGCACCAATATCAAACGAGACTCCATACTTTCGCTAGTGTGCAATGTTCATCACAAGAGACTCATTTAATAATTGGGTAGTAACAACGAGATGCAAAAAGTTTACGTATTATCTATACAACTTCATTTGGCCTCATCGTAGCTGCGCATTCATTTTTGTTCGATTAAGAGCACTATTCAAGTCATCGGTATTAACCATAACTGATACTCAAATTTACACAAGAACAACCACATTCAAACACAACAAGAGTGGCAAAATTTTTCAGATGTGTCAAAAACCATTTTCAATTATACTAAAGAGCCATAAGCTCAAACATCCACAAAACAATATCAACACGCAGTTCAAAACACAAAAATCCAATAGTATAAATAGGTAGGTATGGAAATACCTCACCCCACCACAAACAAAAAGGCAGTTGTCCTCAAATGCAACAAAATAATAAAAAGTCAATAAAAATGATAGAGAGAGAGGTAAAGAAGGGTCATGTATACACAGTCGCTCCATCTGTCGGGGCATCAATGCTTGGTGTCACACTAGCATCTTGGGAATCTGTGCTCGGGGTAACAACTCCACTAGAGCCTACCATGGACGTCTCTGTCATCGATGTCTGAATGACCGACTATACAATCGTCTCCTCTAAATATGGCAGGTCTCCATAGGTGGTCACCTCTTGAGAATCCAATTATTCCTCATCTGTCTCCACTTTCGACTCATCAGCTGCCATATCATCCACATATACATCTCCAGTGGTAGCCGGAGGCATCTTAAAACTGGTTGGGGCATCATGATCCTTAGCTGACTCAAATAGAGAGGTGAAGTGTGTGGACTTCTAATAGTCCACGTCCTTCCTCAAATATGCACCATCGGCTTTCAAAGTTGTCACCTCTGATGTAACCACCTGTCGACTCTCACAAGTCTCTACTCTCGCTGTGAGATCATTAATAGAAGTTTGTAGGGGTGTCAAATAGCTAAGAGAGCCCGCTCAATCATCCAAGGAACCTCGGCCTCTAGCCAGGTAGCCTGCACATCGGTCGAATGAGCTAAGTGCCCCATTTTTAGTATCATGGCCTGAGTAATCCTGGAGGAGTGGGAAGAAGTGGAAGACCTAGGAGCCTGGGAGGAAGTGCAAGTACCTAAAGGCCCAGAGGTCGAAGTAGGCAAAAATGCCTCTGTAGGTATCAAATCAACATCAACCTCTAGGGATGTATCCACCAGAGTTGTTCTCCTCCTATCAGACTCATCCCAAGTGTACTCGGCCTCTATATGCTGGATATCTGTGGAAGTTGTAGGGGTGACCTATATGTCCCTTTTCTCGTTATGAGCAACTCCAGCACGTCAACAAATCTCTATAATCAGGATCAAGAAGGGAAGGGACGTATGCCGCTGTTTAGCTCTCATGGCCATCTCCTACTCAATAATAAGTCCCAATTTGAGCCGCTTGTGTTTGATGATGGATGCTAGACAGGTCGCCTTGGGGTGGCGGAGGATGAACTCATTCTGTGAGGGCATGATGGAGATGCTTATAAATCCAAACCATTACCGTGCAGCTACATTCAAATCCTTCTTCTTGATTGGAGCTCCATCCTCAATCCACCTAAGGGTGGTATCAACCCTTCAAATCATCCAGCTTCTGTGTTATAGCTAGCCCCTTATACTCATGTTCAAATGTCGTGGCTCTGTCAAGTGCAACATTGATGGTGATTGTTGCTTCACCCTACTTCTTTCACCCGGACCACCGATCTAAAGGCAATCGCCTGCCTCTTTCCCTGGGGAACTAGCTCAACATACGCAACATAGAATTCATGCAAGTAGGAATATATAGGCCTCGGGGCCTGGTGAATATACCAAAGCGATGGTACCAGAGTGTGTCTCTCACCACATAATATCTTCGCTCTAGACCTTCTGTGGATAGTAGCTTCTCCTTGAGAATTGTCCTTAAACCCTCAGCCTTTAGCTTGTTGAGTAACCGAGAAGGAGGACCCTGAACTGGTGGCGTTGGAACCACCGTCTTTGCCGGAGTTGGCACTGTAGCAGCAGCAAAAGGGGTGGCCTCTGGGGTCCTAGACGGACCTTGACAAGATCTAGAACGAATTTCAACTCACTGGGATTGCAGAGGTTGGTCATTCTCAGGTTCAGAGAATGCAGCCTACGAATTAAAGGACTCCCCCTCGCTACCGGAGTTGTGCTCCGGTATTTCAGATGCGGGCGCTTTGCCCTTGCATTCGCCTCCCTTGGGAGGTGCTGATTTGCTCTATTTAGAAGGAGTAGTTGCTTCTTCATTTATAACAATGCCTCATGCTCTTTTGCGGGGTGGCATACCACCATTGTCCAGGTTGGTTCTAGCCATATCTGCACAAATACACCAAAATGTGTTAGAAAAATTAAAGAAATATGCAAAAATTATGTTGTAGAAAGACTTGCTGAAGCGAGTCGCCGAATCACTTTGGCAAGCCAGATCGGGCTCGCCGAAAGGACTAGCTCAAAACTTTTCCAGAAAAATGGCATGTCGGCGATGAGAAGGGACTTTTGGCGAATCACTGACATCATTCGACGAGCACATACTAGCCCGCCAAAAGTTACAGTATCTTTTAGGGGTTGGGGCCGCAATAAGGGCGATCAACCGAGACTTTTGGCGAGTCAAAATTAAGAAAAACATGAAATTAAAGGTGATCTAGGGGGATTTCCGTGAACCGCCGAGTGTTCGGCGAGCTCGACCCAGCCCGCCAAACTGCCCAACGTGTCTATTTTCATCCCCAACTCCCAAAATCAAACCCGCAGCCCTGAAAAACAAAATCAAACCACATATAAACTCAATTGAACTCAGACCCATATCACCCATGCCACCAGGGTACTCAAACTGCCCCTGGTTTGGCCAAAATTGGACATTTAATGACTTTAGCCCTTAAGAATGACATCAAACGCTTCGTCATTGGGCATAGTGCATCATTTAGCACAATTTGGGGTTGCTCATACTTCACCCGACTAGACTCAACAAAGATTTAACACAACCCACAAGATTAAGATCAATTTTAAAGCATGAAAATCAGGGAATCAACACTTTAGGCAATTAAGGCACATTATTGTAATTAAAATAGGCAAACAATAAACATTTATGATTTCATAGAGGCCCATCACACATCAACACAATCTATAACAATGCATTTCAGTTTAACCACTAATTAAGAGTTCGGAGTTTGGAAAAACCAACTGTTAATGTTGAATTATGATTTGAAATGCTAGGTGGCAAAGAATTCAACTCCGAACATGAGAATGATGAGCAAAAAGTACTAAAATGCTAAAATATTGAAAATTTAAAGTGCAAGTGTGATTATATGAAGTTAAAAGTTAGGGAATGTGAAAATGTTTGAAATTTTAAACCTTTGGCCTTTTAAAAACCGTCAAGTTCGTGCCCTTTCGACGATATTATTTTACCACACCGAACCACTCGGTGACACGCCGAGTGGTTATTTATCTCACCAAGTTTTACTGAACCTCCAATTAATTTCGGGGGTCGAAACGGTGGACAAAGTCGGGCTCGCCTACCCGTTCGGCGAGTTACTGATTTGTCCATGGGGCTGCCGAGTTTTACAGACTACATCATTGTAATTCCTTGATTTGAACGGTGGTCCAAGTCGGGCTCTCTGACCTCTTCGAGGAGTCGCCAACTGGACTCTTGGCTCGCCAACCTGCATATTTCAAATGCATTCCACACTTCAACCTGCACAATCAACATACGTTATTCCAAATCAAAACAAAAAGCAATAAAAACTTGGGTTGCCTCTCAAGAAGTGCCTTAGTTAACGTCGTTGCATGACGCAAGTACCCACTCAAGCTTCGTTCTTGGGGTTTGCCATAGTGTCACTAAGCAACCCCCCTTGTTGTCTCGATTAGAGACGAGACAACATATGACCCATTTGGGTCTTCATTAGCTGAATAGATATGGAATGAGAACCAGTCATCTAATTTAGAATTGAGACATTCTCTTTCAACACTCTATCGTGCTCTTAGACTTTATGGAGAATGAGTGAGAGTATATATTTTATATGTCCACCCTCATAATCCTTGGGTCTTTCTACACTCATGAGGAGGAATGTACCTGTCTTTCTTTTGTACTGTACTTTAAATTCTATAAGCTTTTTGGCCAAGAGATTCAGTTGCGTCAACAGTGTAGCCAAATTCTGGTCCTTCTTTGTCTCCTTGTTGGTCTTAGTCATGTGATCAAGGAGTTGGGCTACTATTTCATAGGGTTGTCATATCAGACCACTCGTTGAAAGTTGGTCAGCCACTCCTCTGTTCTCAGGACCAAGACCTCTATAAAAATAGTCCAGCAGCATCTTATCTGGGATTCCAGGAGTTGAGCATTGCATCAATAGTGTCTTAAATCTCAGCCACAACTCATGGAGAGTCTCACCCTCCAATTGTTTGAAATTGAGGATGTTATCCCTAAGAATCATAACTTTTGAAGAAGGGTGGTCCACTTGGTTACTTTTGCTACAATATATGCTCATTTCCTCTGTTTTAAACAGCAACACAAAAACCAAAACTAAAAATAAGTAGATTCAACTATGACTAAAACAAACAAGCTTCAACTGCAACAAAAGAATTTCAAACAACACCACTACTCGGTAGCAATGCCATTTTGATTAATGTTTCAATAACATTTCATCCAGTTTGAAGTTCCAACGTTCGTAAATAAATATAAACCTAACTAAATGAGTAGGGTTCGCATCCCACAGGGAGCGGTACGTGTTTAAGATTTAATTGGGAAGTATGAACATGGTAAATCACTCATTGGAATAAAAATTATTGAATAAAGACATCATTCAAATTAAGAGGTGACACAACTGTCAAATAGAGGGGGGGGGGTAAGTTTATATATCAACTACAAACAATCACATACTATACAAAATAACGATAATGAGATGGGTTATTGGGATGTGATCGATTATAGGCTAATATGGACAAATGGGTAATTGCAACTATTAGTAAATATCTAGATATTAGTGAGTAAGCTAGGTTATAGTTGTCACGACCCGAGCCTACTCCCTGGACGTGGCCGACACTTAAGAACCATTGCTAGTCCCCAAGCGAACCATCATCATGGTTGACTACTAGCGGAAGACAAACTTAAACGTTCAAAACCTTAAAACTAAATAAAATTCAATAAACTCAACTCAATGACTCAAAGATACTTCTCATATTAAAAAATTTTGACTTATTATATTCATGCGGAATTATGAGCATGAAATATTTAACTCAAGGACTCAAAGATACTTCTCAAAAAGGATTAGAAACTCAACACTTAAAGGCTTAGAACTTGAAGATACCACTTTTTTGAAAGATGCTCAACTTACGAAGTTCATGTGAATTATGGGCATGAAACAACTCGACTCGATAGTTTACATAACTATATGGAACTCATGTTTACGGCTCTTCTTATTCTCTGACTTACTTCCTCAAAACTTAGTTCAAATTGATAGTTGATCTCAAAGGATTAACAATTGAACTCAAAGGCTTTCTTGAACTCTACAGTTAACTCTCTTTTGAATGTGAATTATGAATTCAAGAGTTATGGTTCATGATAAAAAAGATTATGATGACAAGGTAGACTCATGAATACATTATTCTCACTCTCATACTCACTTGCTCGAGTCTTGACACAAGTTATTAGAATTTGTAGAAGACTCCTCAAAAAGGACTTAAAGGACTTTCTTAGAATGTTCGAAAGAATTATCAAACATTTAACTCTTAATTCTACCTTGAACTTAAATTATGGATTCAAGGTTGTGATTTGTGATAGGAAAGATCTCATGATGTTTAGGATTGATTTTAGATAGCTAAACATGAGAAAGAATAAAAAAATTCACTGCTTGGAAGTTAGTCCGCGACATGGAGACGCAATAAAATAATTGGTCACGAAAGAAATTTTGAGGCAAAGATGTCTGTGACCTCTCCGCGACGTGAGGACACATTTATGAAATGGGGAGGCAGGTCCGCGACGCGGAGCCACATGTCAGCTTTGCCCAACTTTTCTCTTCTTTGTTTTGTAACCCCAAATCGCCTAAATTCGATTCTTCTGCTCAACTTTTCTTTAGATTCAGACAACCATCACATGTACACAAGAATCTAACTCAAAACTACTATATAAATCAAAACAATAATCTCAAGAACTCCTAAATCTCAGCCCAATTCAAAAATGAAAGAAAATTCAAGAACACATATCAATAACATCAGATTTTTAACTTTTTAAAATGAACTTAACACTGAAATGTACATGATTGGTGTGTGGGTGAACAAACCCAACACTATGGAATCTTACATACCTGAAAGAAGTATCTTCTTGCAGCACTTGAAGGAAAATCTTGAGATATGAACCTAGCCTTAGTGTTTCTTGAATTTCTTGAGGGTAGAATCTTTGGAGTGAATGAGAGATTTTAGATTTAAGAAAACTGATTTTCTACACGTTTAGGGCAATTTAGATGACCTCCTAAAGGTTTTTAGGACTAAAATACCCCTAAATAAATAATTGAAACGAACTGGGAGTCGAAAAGATCTTTCACCAGGCACTGAGGTCCGTGTTGGCTCCGCGTCGCGGAGTTGCTGCCAGGTTTGCGTGACGTTAGTAAATCCATCATAACCTTTTACTCAGAGATTGGAATTGAGAAAACTCGATGGCATTTTAAAGAGGACTCTAAGGGCTTTAATTTTATATCTTGTAACTCACCTAACTCATCCTGTACTAGGAGTTATGGTCGTTTGAGGTTGACCCAAAACTTAAGAAAAACCTAGGAGTGACTTGAATGTTTTTCTCTTCAGTTCTTCTTGGAACTCAAGGTGCTACATCTAGTGACCTTATTACTCAAGAAATTTTAAATTCCTTGTAAAAATCTCACTCACTACGAAGAACGTTCGAGTCTTAGCTCAAAATATTTATGGGGTGTAACAATATCTCCCCTGTGGGATCATTCGTTCTTGAATGACGACTGGACTGGGTAGAGAATGGGGTTACTCTTACTAAGGTCTGAGTCTAATGGTATGCTCTCTCTATATTCAAGTTTAATACTCTAACAACTCCATGGACTCCTACTAATCGGCTCCTTAAGAAATTATCAACATTTGACTTGATTTCTCCTCGTATCATCTCCTCCTTAGGTCTAAAGCTAACTTGGAAATCTATGGACCTATTCCACATTAACAACTCAATTGTGGTATCTAGGCACACATGGAAAATCATAACTTTATTGTAACCTCATCCGGTAACGTACCGTCTCGGCACACCTCTTAATGCTCTTGTTACTCTTGTGACTTAGACACACTTCACTGCCCTTATCTAAACGTTAGGGTCTTTCAATTATACCCCTCATATCTATTGCAGCTAATCACCTCGACTTCTTCAAGTCTTCTAGATCAAATCTTAAGACAAACATCATCACCCTCATGTTGCCATTCCTTTTATCATGACACTCATCTCAAATTCAAGCTTAATGTTTATGACTAAACCCGAATATTAATATGATTGATCGCTTACTATACTAACTTACAATTACTAGATACAAATTCAGAAGCACAAGTCCACTAGGACCTTATGACAAATAGTCAATCGTCACCTCTTAGTCTTCATACTTACAATTACTATCACCTTCGACTTCGCAACATAAGTACTATTCACTCATTCACTATATATCAATGCCTAATTAGTTATATTACAGTTTGAATATTATGGGCTCTCCCTCAAAATCATAAGCCTAGCCTATATCTGTAACCTCATGAATATTCTTTCTCTTTTGTTCACCACTTACACTTAGTCATTTCCTACAAAATGACACTTCATCACCAACTCCTTTCTAGTTACAACACACTCTACCTCCTATGATGGAATCTTCACAACTCATCACTTCTTAGTCTTCCCATAAGGGAAAACTCCCCATTACTAACTTACTAGGTACATGACTATAGTAACATAGCTTGTCACAATACCATCTCCCTTACTTAGATTACTAAACCTCTACATACTTTCCTCTAACTCTAGGCTCTTTCACTACTACTGCTCAAGATTTCATAACTCATGTTACCCTTCAGGGTGAAAATACTACCCAAGCTCTAAACATACTTCCTCATAAGGATCTCAGCTGAAACAAGGCTTAAAAAAAAAGTACAACTCACTTCTATCTCAAACGCACTATTCAAATGAATATAGGTGCATTCCTCTAAAACTGAACACTTAACTTACTCTTGGACTTCTCTTAAGCCCCTCTAGAGTCTCATGACTTCCTCAAAACTCTTGGTACGAACAACTCATCGACAAAGAACTGACTTTGCTTTTCAACCACCTCTAGTATGATGGGTAGTCGAATGAATGAATCTGAGAAATGCAGGGGTAAGAATAAAATCTCTATGAGATAGCTCTATTGCACGATTAAGAGTATGAAAGAAAGGAAACTTTTCATAAATGTATGTAGTCCCTCATTTATAAAAGTGGGGCCCTCACAACCATAAATAAGATCCTACTTGACACGGCTTCATAGACACCCTAGACACTTAAACTCTGCGCTCTTATACCAAGTTTGTCACGACCCTTGTCTACACCCTCGACGTGGCCGGCACTTAAGAACCATTGTTGGTCCCCAAGCAAAACCTCAACCTGGTTGACTACAAGTGGAAGACTAACTTAAGCATGCAAAAGCTTAAAACTGAAGAAAATTCAATAAACTCAACTCAATGACTCAAAGATACTTCTCATACTAAGAATGTTTGACTTATAATATTCATCTGGAATTATGAGCATGAAATATTCAAATCAAGGACTCAAAGATACTTCTCAAAAGGGATTAGGAACTCAACACTTAAAGGCTTAGAACTTGAAGATACCATTTTTCTAAAAGATACTCAACTTACGAAGTTCATGCGAAATTATGGGCATGAAACAACTCGACTCGATGGTCTACATAACTATATGGAACTCATGTATACGACTCTTCTTATACTCTAACTTACTTCCTCAAAACTTAGTTCAAATCAATATTCGATCTCAAAGGATTCACAAATGAACTCAAAGGCTTTCTTGAACTCTCCTCTTAACTCTCTCTTGAATGTGAATCATGAATTCAAGAGTTACGGTTCATGAGAACAAAGATCTCATGATGACAAGTTAGACTCATGAATACATTATTCTCACTCTCATACTCACTTTCTCGAGTCTTGAAACAAGTTATTAGAATTTGTAGAAGACTCCTCAAAAAGGACTTAAAGGACTTTTTCAGAATGTTCGAAAGAATTCTCAAACACTTTCCTCTTAACTCTACCTCGAACTTGAATTATGGATTCAAGGCTGTGATTTTTGATAGGAAAGATCTCATGATTTTTAGGATTGATTTTAGATAGCAAAATATGAAACAAGATAAAAAATTCACTGCTTGGAAGTTAGACCGCAACGCGGAGACACATTAAAATAATTGGTCGCAAAATAACTTTTAAGGCAGAGAGGTCTGTGACTTCTCCACGACGTGATGATAACTTTATGAAATGGGGAGAAAGGTCCACAACGCAGAGCCACGTGCCAGATTTACCCGACTTTTCTCTTCTTCATTTTCTAACCCCAAATCACCTAAATTCGATTCTTTTGCTAAAATTTTCTTTAGATTAAGATAACCATCACATGTACGCAATAATCTAACTCAAAACTACTCTATAAATCAAAACAATAAACTCAAGAACTCCTAAATCTCAGCCCAATTCAAGAATGAAAGCAAATTCGAGAACACATATCAATAACATCAGATTTTCAACTTTCTCGAATGAACGTAACGCTGAAATTTACATGATTGGCATGTGGGTGAACAAACCCAACACTATGGAAGCTTACATACCTAAACGAACCATCTTCTTGCAGCACTTGAAGGAAAATCTTGAGAGATGAACCCAAGCCTTAGCGTTTCTTGATTTTCTTGAGCGTAGAATCTTTGGAGTGAATGAGAGGGTTTAGATTTAAGAAAACTGGTTTTCTACACGTTTAGGGCAATTTAGATGACCTCCTAAGGGCTTTTAGGACTAAAATACCCCTAAATAAATAATTAAAACGTGCTGGGTGTCGGAAAGATCTTTCACCAGGCAGTGAGGTCCGTGTCACGTAGCTATCGCGGAGCTGCTGCCAGGTTTGCACGACGTTAGTAAATCCATGATAACCTTTTACTCAGAGCTCCGAATTAAGAAAATTCGGTGGCATTGGAAAGAGGACTGGAAGGGTTATAATTTTCTATCTTAGCTCACCTAACTCATTCTGTACTAGGATTTGTGGTCATTTGAAGTTGACCCAAAACTGAAAAAAAACTTAAGAAAGACTTGAATGCTTTTCTCTACAATTCTTCTTGGAACTCAAGGTGCTACATCTAGTGACCTTAATACTCAAGAAATTTTAAATTCCTTGCAAAAATCTCACTCACTACGAATAATGGTTAGAGTATTAGCTCAAAAAAATTGTGGGGTGTTATTGGAGGTAAATTTTCTCTCGAACAATTTACCTCGAATCAAGTGATTTCTCTCGAACATCAACAAGCATGCAAAATAAGACCATCCTACACCTTAATTTGTTCACTCTCTTGAGCTAAATGTGTGGGATTGGGTTTAGGATTCACTCTCTCGAGTTGAACCCATGTCAACCCAATACCCACAAACCATCAATCAGAAACCTTAGTTCTAATACCTCTATCTCTCGCAAGCCAAGAACACAAAGCTAGAACTGCATTTGCAACTATAATTATTAAATTGAACCAGGCTGCCTTTTTTCATCCTTTCAGCCTGTTTTGTTCCGTTTTGGTTGTTAGTATCCTTGCTTTGTTTCTCAATCCATGTACCTAAAAATCTAGGGTTTCTATATAAAACAAAGTCCTAAATGACTACAAATCTCAGACTCATCACCTGAGCCTACACCCTGGGCAGGACTGGCACTTGAGAACCATTGATTTCCCCAAGCGAACCCCATTTATCTGTCTTAACTCTTAGCGGAAGACTTTACTCGACATAAATGTACTTTTAAAGTAAACTGAAATCTCAATAGATAACTTAGAATGTATAAAGAACATTCACTTGCCAAGATGGCAACTCAAGTCTCAAAAAGGAAAATACTCAAGAACTAACATCAACTAACTTTCTATGAAGCCTCTAACAACTGACATGGACGTCAGGACAAGACCCACGACATCCTAACGAACTAAAATGATAGCATAATAAAAAGGGGATCCTCCGAAAGCAAGGAGGATCACCAACAACTCTGAAGCTCAACTGGATCAACGATGCGCTGGATGTTGATCCTGGTTACCTGAATCTACATCATAAAAAGATGCAAGCCAACTGGCATTAGTACATTGAATGTATGAGCATGTGAGGGGAATTCTAAAACAAGACATAAGTTTGAAAGAAACTGAAAGAACATACCTGGGCTCAACTCAATTCAACTTAACAAATTTCAACATGAAGTAATAATATGAATGCAATATAAAGAAAGGCTTTTTAAACATTGTTAACAACTCTGTGTATTTAGAAATACAATAGTAACTCAATTTGAATCTAAAGATACAATATACACTCTGTCTGTATGTAAAAATACAAGTAATCTCTGTGTATATAAGAATACAAAATATAACTGTGGGAGTTTCTTTAACCGACAACCATCACTTATGAGCTATGTGATGGTATAACATTTTGCCTCATGTTGCCAGGTCCGTCCTTTACCTTGTCGGGGGTATAAAACCTAACTACTAAGTGGATCCACTAGTCTATCCTAAAAACCACTAAGGAATCATCTAAAAAGTATGACCCTTTTCTATCCACATTCGCTACATGGTTTATGGGGGCTGTAAGTTGTCTGAACTCTCCCCCATATTGGTTCTCAATACTACTCCCAAAAAGGTACTAGCTCATATGCTTAAAAACATAACTCTTTCTACGATTCGAGATAATTGCAAAAAAACTAGCCCAAAGGCTCTCTTGGAAATCATTGTTTCCCTTCTTTCGTAATTATGAAAGCATTTACTCTTTAATGAAAACTACCTCAAAGCTCTTTTGCATATCGATGTTTCCTTTGTTGTTTAAATGTGAAAACATTTACTATTTGGTAATACATAGTACCCATATAATATTTTTAAGAAATGAACTTCACTCTTGACTCCTTACTGAACTCAAAACTCAAGTCTTAAAACAAGTATAAAGCATTTGCAAAAGAATTTTGTAATGGACTCTAAGAACTCTAAGAACTCTATAGACTTGACTCCTAACTTTTCTTGAATTTGAATTTATGAATTCAAGGTTATGATTCATGTTTATGGATGATATCATGATGTTTAGTCGTACCTTAAAGTGTAGAAATCAACTAGAAAACATAGGTACGATTCAAGGGAACTCAAACGGAAAGAAGTGGGAAAGGGTAGAACACCTGGCGTTCCTAATGCTTTGAGTGGCGTCGGGCGCCGGAGCTCAAACATCAAAGCCTAGGTTGGGGAGATCTAAGTAGTGCAGCATCCCAGAACCCAAGCTGCAGACTAGACTAACTTGGGGCACTTTGAGTGGCGCGGCACCCCACCCTTTTCCCCAGAATTTTGACAAATTTTCTTGCTTGTTTTTCAACCCTAAATAATATAGATTCGATTGGTTAATTACCCAAACACTTAGATTCGAATGCCCAGCCAAAGTATTCAAGAATCTACTGAAAAGTAACTTCAAATCTCATGAAACTAACTCAAGAACTCCTCAATAATCAAGAACCCAATAGAAACTTCAACAAAATCCATCAAGAACTCAATTGCTCTACTTTCAAGAACGAAAATACGCTTAAATAAATCATGATTGGCTCATGGTGAACTAACCCAACACTATGTGATCTCACATACCTCGTAGGGATTAACCCTTGGTGAAATCCACAAGCTAAATTTCAAGAATGATGAACTTTGGCTTTTCTTCTCTGTTCTCCTCTCTCAAAGCGCTGGCGTAATTTTGTAAAATGTAAACTGAATCAAATCAGTTTTGACCCTAATTAATTCACTTAAAACGAATTAAACAAATTTTTTATGGAAAAGACCAAAATACCCTTTCAAAATCCGGTTAACTTTTCTTATTCACAAAGCTCAACTTCGAACGGGCATATCTCCCTCATACGAACTCCAAAATGAGAAAATTCGGTGGCATTGGAAAGATAATTCAAAGACCTTTCATATAGTATCTTTTATAACACCTAAATACTCCTGTATTGATACTTATGGTCATTTGAAGTTGACCTAAAACTCATACTTAGCATAACTTAGCCAAATTCTAGATTTTTCATTCTTTCCAAAAATGGTTCTTTCTAACTCTAGCTCTTTCAAATAGCAGGGTGTTACAATATCTCCCCCTTGGTAAAAAGTCATTCTCAAATGATATTACTCTTAGTAGGCTAAAGGTGTAACATCTAACATTCAGCTTAAACACCCAACAAGCAATATATAAATACAACATACTAACTTAAAAAAAATTCCAAGAAAAGGATTACTACCTTAATTTGGAACTTCTCCGATTTCTAAGAGATGTGGGTATCTCTTCTTCATATCCTCCTCTGTTTTCCAAGTAGCTTCCTCAGTAAACTGATTTCTTCACAGAACTTTAACTAATTCTACTTTCTTGGTCCTCAACTTGCAAACTTGATGATCTAGGATCTAAACATGAATCTCCTCGTAAGACAAGCAATCCTTAATACCAATATCTTTAGTAGGTATGATAAGTGAAGGATCTCCCATACACTTCTTCAACATAGAAATATGAAACACTGGATGAACTGTTGCTAACTCTTGTGGTAGCTCTAACTCATAAGCTACATTACCAATCCTTTTGGATATTCAAGGACCAATATATTGTGGACTAAGTTTCCCTTTCTTACCAAATCTCATAACACCCTTCATGGGTGAAACATTCAAGTATACCGAATCATCTACTTCAAACTCTAAGTCCCTTCTCCGAACATCAGTGTAGGATTTTTCATGTCTCTGCGATGTTTTCAACCTTTCTTGAATAACTCTCACCTTCTCCATAGCTTGATGAACTATATCTGGTCCTTTTAACCTAGCTTCACCAACCTAAAACCATCCAATAGGAGATCTGCGTTGCCTCCCATAAAAAAGCTCATAAGGAGCCATCTAGATGCTAGAGTGGTAACTATTGTTATAAGCAAACTATATTAGAGGTAGGTGATAATCTCAATTACCTTTGAAATCAATCACGCAAGCCATAAACGTATCTTCTAAAGTCTGAATAGTAAGCTCTGCTTGACCATCAGTGTGAGGATGAAAAGCAGTACTCAAATTCACTTTCAAACCCAAACCTTTCTTGAATGACTTCAAAAACCTTGCAGTAAATTGTGCACCTCTGTCTGAAATAGTGGAAACTGGAACTCCATAAAGTCTGACTACCTCTTGGATATATAACATGGCAAAATCCTCTTGCAGAATGGGTAATCTTTACGAGTAAGAAATGGGTTGATTTAGTCATTCGATCTACAATCAACCAAATCGAATGTATGCGAGACCATGGTAAACCTGTGATGAAATTCATATTGATCATCTCCCACTTCCACTCCGAAAGTTATATATTCTGATCCATACCACCGGGCCTTTTGGTGCTCCACTTTAACTTATTGACAATTTGGGCATTTAGCAACGAAGTCAACAATACCTTTCTTCATACTATTCCACCAATATACTTTGCTCAAATCACGATTTATCTTTGTGGAATCTAGATGGATAGAATATCTGGAGCTATGTGCTTCCTCCATGATTCTTTCTTGGAGTTCATCCACCATTGGTACACACAATCTACCTTGATACCTCAATACACCATCTCCCCCTTGTTCAAAAGCCATTACTTTTTGTTTATGAACATTTTCCTTCCATTCAAGCAAAGTAGGATCTTGGTCTTGCTTTTTTTTCACTTCCAACACTAATAATTATTCAGCCCCATTCATCAAAACTACTCCTCCCTCGGTGGAATCCAATAGTTGAACTCCTAATCGTGCAAGTTTGTGCACATCTTTAGCTAACTCTTTCTTGTCTTCCTTAAAATGGGCGTTACTACCCATAGACAATCTGCTCAAGGCATCAATAACAACGTTAGCCTTACCTGGGTGATAAAGGATACTCATGTCATAATCTTTGAGTAACTCTAACCACCTTCTCTGTCAAAGATTAAGCTCTTTCTGACTAAACACATACTGAAGACTCTTGTGATCAGTGAATACATCTCCATGAACCCCATAAAGATAATGATGCCATATTTTCAAAGAAAATACTACAACAGCCAACTCTAGATCATGGGTTGGGTAATTCTTCTCATGTACCTTAAGTTGTCTAGATGCATAAGGTATAACTTTAGCATTGTGCATTAACACACAACCCAATCCAACTCTAGATGGATCACAATACATATAAAATCCTTGCGTACCCTCTGGTTAGGTCAATACTGGGTAGTAGTCAACCTAGTTTTCAATTACTGGAACCTTTTCTAACAAGCTTCAGACCATTGAAACCACTATTTTTTGAATCAACTTAGTCAAAGGGAAAAAATAGATGAGAACCCCTGACGAACCTTCTATAATATCCAGCCAACCCCAAGAAACTCCTATTATCAGTTGGAGATGTGGGTCTAGGCCAATACTTCACTTTCTCTATTTTCTGAGTATCAACTCTTATTCCATCACCGGAAACCATATGGACTAATAAATCCATAGACTCACGCCAAAATTCACACTTAGAAAATTTAGCGTAAAAATTCTTATCCTTAAAAGTTTGGAGAACTATCCTGGGATTACTAGCATGATAGTCCTCACTCCTCGAATAGAGTAGAATGTCATCAATGAATACGATAACAAATATATCTCAATAAGGCTTAAATACTCTGATCAGAAGGTCCATGAATGCTACAGGAGCATTGGTAAAACCAAAGGACATAACTAGGAACTCATAATGACCATAACGGGTCCTGAAAGCTGTCTTTGGAATATCACATTTCATTAATCTCAACTGATGGTAGCCTGATCTGAGGTCTATCTTAGAAAACAAGTGGCATCCTAAAGTTGATCGAAGGGATCATCAATTCTTGAAAGCGGATACTTATTTTTATAGTAACCTTATTCAACTGACGGTAATATATACACATCCTAAGAGAATCATCCTTCTTTCTCACAAATAAGACCGGAGCTCCCCAAGGTGAGACACTTGGTCGAATAAAACCCTTTTCTAGTAGATCTTTCAATTTCTCTTTAAGTTCTTTTAACTCTGTTGGTGCCATCCTATATGGAGGAAAAGATATAGGACGAGTATCGGGAATAATATCTATACCAAAATCTATTTCTCTCTTAGGAGGGACTCTGGGAAGATCATTTGGAAAGAATTCTGGAAACTCTTTTACTACTGAAACTGACTGAATAGGAGTTATCTCAATACTAGAGTCATAACTCATACTAAGTGAAGGACACACCCCTTGGAAACTAACTTTCTCGCCTTAGAGTGCGAAATAAAATGACCCTTAGGCACTGCTGAACTACTCTTCCACTCTATAACTGGCTTATTAGGAAACAAGAACTTAACAACTCGAATTCTACAATCTACTAAGGCATAACAGGCATGAAGCCAATCCGTACCTAGAATAACATCAAAATCTATCATGTCTAACTCAATTAAATCAGCCATGGTGCTCTAGTGATTGATGGAAATGGTACAATCACGGTAGACTCTCTCAGCTAAAATAGACTCACCAATAGGTATATAAACACTGAAGGGTTCAAGAAGACCTTAAGGAAGAACATCAAAATTCATCGCAACATAGGGAGTCACAAAATATAGACTCGCTCCTGAATCTAGCAAAGCATAAAATTCAAAGTTAAAGACTTGGATCATACCATTTGATGAATCCTCTCGCTCTTGCCGACTAGTGAAGCATACAGACGGTTTCCTCCTCCGCGTGCCCTTGAAATAGTATCTCCTCTAGATACAGGCTCTGTGTTGTGGAGCAAGTGAAGAAGATTGATCTTTATTGCCCTCATTTTCATTTCCCTGCCTGTTCTTTAGACATTCTCTCATAAAATAACCATTATTACAATATTTAAAGCAACCAGTGGAGCCATCATGACACACCCCTGAGTGGCTCCTACCACACTTAGTACATGCAGGAGTCTTATTACCTCCTTGTGCCACACAACCCTGAGACTACGCAGGCTAGCTCTGAAATTCTGTGAATTCTCATTTTGGTACTCACTTTTGTTCCTTCATGCAGGTGCACTAGCAGATAATGGAGTAGGTCCCTTTTGTGTTTGTTGGAAAGAGGGATGGTTGGCATTACTCTTTTGTTGCCTGGACTCATTCCCTAACGTCTTAGCTTTTTTGATTCAAAATTCTGTTGTATCTTTCAGCTTCTCTTCCTCAACCTATTGCACATGGATCATCAACCTTGATACGTCCATATCTCCTATCAGCATAGTTTCCCTTCCTTCCTTACTTGATAGACGAGACAAACCAGCAAAAAACAAACTCATCATACTCCTTATGTCAGCAACCATCTCCAGAACATAGAGGGAAAGTTAGGTGAACTTCAGACTGTATTCATGAACACTCATAGATTCCTACCTAAGTGTAAGGAACTGTCGTACCTTTGCTTCTCTTAGTTCATGGGGAAAGAAATGCCCCAAGAAGGCTTTCTCAAACAAAGCCCAACTCACAAGTGGTGCACCTTCAGCCCTATTCTTCTTCCATTGATCAAACCAGATTCTAGCAATACCCTTCATTTGGTATGAAGCGAGTTCTACCCTATTAGCATCAGCAATGTGCATAATCTCAAAAACCTTTTGACGCTCTTTAACAAAGTTTTCTGGATCCTTAGTGACACTCGAACCAGTGAAGCTTCAAGGATTCCTCCTTAAGAACTCACGAATCCTTAAAGTATCATCCACTTCCTGTCAGTTCTCTCTCTGTCCAACTGTATTAGTCATACCCTAACTCAACATCAGGATAGCTTCACGAAATTTAGCATTGCTGACCTCTCCCTGGGTTGCACTTCACGTGCATCAGGTACCCCTTATTCATGTGGTTCAACATTCCTTCTAGTGGGACGACATCTGACAGCTCTTCGTGGAGGCATGATCTGAAAGAAACGTGCATGTACGAATTAGAAAGAAACTTTCATAGAGATAAACTTTATCGCATGAGATGATTGTGAAAGAAGTGAGATAGTTCCAAAATGTTACAGCCTCGAAATTATAGATGTGGCATGCTTCACATCGATAACTAGGACTCTACATAAATGGCTTCACAGACTTTGTAGGACTATGAACTTTGTGCTCTAATACCAAGTTTGTCACTCTCGAGCCAACACCGTGGGCAGGACTGGCACTCGAGAATAATTGGTTGCCCCAAGCGTACCCTTGGCCTGGCTTAACACTTAGTGGAAGACTTTACTCAACATAAATGTACTTTTAAAGTAAACTCAAATCTCAATAGATAACTTAGAATGTAGAAAGAACATTCACTAGAAAAGATGGCAACTCAAGTCTCAAACATAAGAACTGAAAGGGAAAGACTCAAGAACTGACATTAACTAACTATCTATAGAGCATCAAACAACTGAGATCGATGTCAGAACAAGACCCACGACATCCGAATGAACTAAAATTATACAGTAAAAGAAAGGGGATCCTCCAGAAGCAAGTAGGCTCACCAACAACTCTGAAGCTCAACTGGATCAACGATGTGCTAGATGTTAATCCTAGTTACCTGAATCTACATCTTAAAAAGATGTTGGCTAGCTGGCATTAGTACATTTAATGTACGAGCATGCGAGTGGAATTCTAAAATAAGATATAAGCTTGAAAGGAACTGAAAGAACATACATAGGCACAACTCAACTTAACCTAACTCATTTCAATATAAAGCAATAATATGAATGCAATATAACGAAAAGCTTTTTAAAACAAGGATAACCACTCTATGTATTTAGAAATACAATAGTAACTCAGTTTGTATGCGAAGATAAAATGTAAGCTCTATTTCTATGTAAAAATACAAGTAATCTCGATGTATATAAGAATACAAAATATAATTGTGAGAGTTTCTATAACAGCCAACCATCACTTATGAGCTATGTGATGGTACAATGTTTTGTCTCACGTAGCCAGGGCCTTCCTATACCTTGCCGGGGGTATAGAACCTAACTACTAAGTGGATCCACTAGTCTATGCTAAAAATCACTAAGAAATCATCTAAAAAGTATGACCCTTTTCTATGAACGTTGGCTACATGGTTTATGGTGGTTGTGAGTTGTCTGAACTCCCCCCATATCAGTGCTCAATACTACTCCTAAAAATGTACTAGCTCATATGTTAATAACCTAACTCTTTCTGTGATTCAAGATAACTGCTCAAAAACTAGCCCAAAGCCTCTCTTGGAAATCATTGTTTCCCTTCTTGCTTATTTGTGAAAGTATTTACTCTTTAATGAAAACTAGTTCAAAGGCTCTTTAGGAAATCTGTGTTTCCTTTCTTGTTTAAATGTGAAAACATTTACTCTTTGGGAATACATTGTCCCCATATAATCTTTTAAAGTAATGAACTTCACTCTTTACTCTTTACTCAACTCAAAACTCAAGTCTTAAAACAAGTTTAAAGCATTTGCAAAAGACTTTTGAAAAGGACTTTAAGAACTCTCTAGACTTGGCTATTAACTTTCCTTGAATTTGAATTTATGGATTCAAGGTTATGATTCATGTTTATGGATAATATCATGATGTTTAGAGATACCTTAGAGTGTAGAAATCAACTAAAAAACATAGGTACGATTCAAGGGAACTCAAATGGAAAGAAGTAGGAAAAGGTAGAAGACCTGACATTCCTAGCGCTCTGAGTGGCGTCAGGCACCAGAGCTCAAACTTCAGAGTCTGGGTTGGGGCGCTCTGAGTGGTGCGTTTCCCAAAGCCCAAACTTTAGAGCCTGATTTGGGGGGCTCTGAGTGGAGCAACACCCCATCCCTTTTCCCCAGAATTTAGACGAATTTTCTTGCTCGTTTTTTAGCCCTAAACCATCTAGATTCGATTGTTTCCTTCCCCAAGCACTTAGATTCAACTACCCAACCAATGTATACAAGAATCTACTCAAAACTAACTTCAAATCTCATGAAATTAACTCAAGAACTCCTCAACAGCTCAACAATCAAGAACCCAATAAAAACTTCAACAAAATCTATCAAGAACTCAATTACTCTACTTTCAAGAACGTAAATATGTTGAAATAAATCATGATTGGCGCGGGGGTGAAAGAACCCAATGCTATGTGATCTCACATACCTCGTAGGGATAACCCTTGGCGAAATCCACAAGCTAAACTTCAAGAACGATGAACTTTGGTTTTTCTTCTCTTTTCTCCTATTTTCTATTCTCTCAAAGCCCTAGCATAATTTTGTAAATAGTAAACTGAAGCAAAGCAGTTTAGACCCTAATTAATTCACTAAAACTGAACTAACCCAATTGGGTATGGAAAAGACCAAAATACCCCTTTAAAATCCGGTTAACTTTCCTTATTCAGGCAGCCCAACTTCGAACGGGCATATCTCTCTCATACTAACCCGAAAATGAGAAAATTAGGTGGCATTGGAAAGATAATTAAAATACCTTTCAAATATTATCTTGTAGCACACCTAAAACATCATGTACTCAGATTTATGGTCATTTGAAGTTGATCCAAAACTCATACTTAACATAACTTAGCCAAATTGCAGATTTTTCATTCTTTCTAAAAATGGTTCTTTCTAATTCTAGCTCTTTCAAATAGCGGGGTGTTACATAAGGTTACTTCTAAAGTATCTCACAAGTGTTTTAAACATGTTAAGCTTACATTGACCATGATTATTACTTATGTTTTCTAAACCTTTTATCTTATGATTGCTTGGTCATTGCATGTCATGTAAAGTCCTTTTTAGCATGATTTCATAAGTCTTATGCATTTCTATCATAATTAGTACGTTCCATGTACTAATGCATACTTGTACCTATATTATTTCACTAATGTAGGGTCTGATTTTCCTACCTCACACACTCATGACTAGTTGGTCCATTTGGCTTTTGAAGATTTGCGAGGTTTCATGATTCAAGGGTTGAGACACATTTATACTTTTTATGTCATTTCAGTTTTCAGACATATTTACATGCTGTATCAGGTACGTCCCAATCATTTCTTATACCTAATAGATGGCTTGTTGAGACTATGTTAGACTTCCACTTTGTCATGCTCTTTTATAATATAAAAATATGTTCTAAAATCTTTATTTCTATTATCTTATATGATGAATCCTAAGTGGCTTGTGCAGGGCCTCTGAGGGTCCTTTACGCCATGTTATGCACAGGGTATACTTTGGGTTGTGACAAACTTGATATTAGAGCACAAGTTTTAAAAAGGTCCTAGGATGTCTCACAAGCCACGTCAAGTTGAGTCATATTCATAAGTGTTAAGCAAGCCAAATTTATGAATATGAGGATATACGATATTTAGGAAACTCCACTTCTTTCATCATTCTAAAGTCGTGTGATAGAGTGTAACTCTATATGTCTCTCTCCTAATCATTATCTGATTCTTTTCCAGATATGGCCCCTCGAAGAGCATACGTAAGAAGGAATACGAGTGAAAATGTGGAACAAGAAGATCCACAAGATGCTCCTCAAGAAACTCCACTAGAAGCTCCTCAAGTTTAGGTCAACCCTTTGGCAAACAAGTGACTTATGCAGAATTTTGGGCCATTTTTCAAGTATTGTATTAAGCTATGATGGCTCAATCCAATAGGAAGGCCATGTTCCTAATGATCCCAAATGTGGGTACGACTGTAACTAGAGTGAGGTACTTCATGAGAATGAATCCCTTGGAGTTTCATGGTTCCAAGGCTGAGGAAGATCCTTAAGAATTCATTGATGAAGTATACAAGGTTTTGATAATCATGGGAGTGACTCCGGTGGAAAAGGAGAAAATGGCCGCTTATTAACTTAATGGTGTTGCTCAAATATGGTTCAACCAATGGAAGAAAAAGAGGGCAGTTTATGTGGGTCATGTTGATTGTAAAAAGTTCATAGTGGCTTTCCTTGATATGTTCTTTCCCTTTGAGATCAGGCAGTACAAAGCTATTGAATTCATTAACCTCCGTGAAGTAAATATGACTGTGAAATAATATGCTTGAAAATTCACACAATTGTCCAAATTGATCCTTTTATGATTGCCGACTCTAGGACAAAGATTGCCGACTCTAGGACAAGGATGAGTAAGTTTTTTTCGGATGTATCTGAAATCATGGTTAAGGAATATCGTACCGCCATAATTATTAAGAAAATGGATAATTATCATTTAATGACACATGATCAACAAATCGAAGAGGAGAAGCTTAAGGAAAGATTTAGGGAGACATAAAGGGCAAAGACTGGTGATGTTGACTTTAAACATCCAAGGTCCGATGGACATGGTCATTCAAAATTCTGACAAAGGTCCTCTATTCAAGGTTCCTCTAATGCACCGGTTCGAAAAATTAACAAAGATAGGGTGTCTAACCCTAAGCCTCAAGGAATGAATGGCGGTGGATTTTCTTTATCTACTTGTAGTAGGTGTAGAAGAAAGTATGACGGCAAATGCATAGCCGGTAAACATGGTTGCTTTAGTTATGGTAAGAGTGGTCACAAAATAAGGGATTGTCCACAACTTATGGATAAGGGAAGAGAAGGTAGGAAAGATGCGCCTAATGGATAAGGTTCAAGTGCTCCAAAGCAAAAAAGATTAAACGCACTTCAAACTCATCATGATTAAGAGGGTTCACCCGATGTGGTTACAGGTATGTTGAAAGTCATTCATCTTGATATTCATGTTTTTCTTCACCCCGATGCTACTTTATGTTTTGTGACACCATATATGGCTATTAGATTTGATGCTTCTTCAGATGTGTTATTAGACCCTTTTTATGTGTCTACTCCTATTGGTGTATCTGTTCTGGCTAAGAGAGACTATAGAAATTGTCTCATCTCCTTGTCACTCATGTTGATCTAGTAGAACTTAATATGTTAGATTTTTATGTTATTCTGGGTATGGATTGGCTCGATTATTGTTATGCTTTAATTGATTGTAGAACTCGAGTGCTTAAGTTTCAGTTTCCAAATGAGCCCGTCCTAGAGTTGAAAGGGGGAATTTTTTTGCCTAAGGGTCAGTTTGTTTCTTGTCTTAAATCTAGAAAAATGATTTCTAAGGGTTGCATATATCATTTTTTGGGTTAGGGATACGGATTCTAAATCCCCTATTCTTGAGTCGGTCCCCGTTGTAAATCAACTTCCAGAAGTGTTTCCCGATGCTCTACCAACTATTCCTCCTAAAAGGGAATTAAACTTTAGTATTGAGCTTCCCCTTGATACGGTATTTCTACTCCTCCTTACCGTATGGATTTGGATGAACTTAAGGAATTTAAGAAATTGAAATACTTGTTGGATAAGGGTTTCATCCAACCGAGTATGTCACCATGGGGTGCTCCAGTTTTGTTTGTTCATAAGAAAGATGGTTCACTTCACATGTGTATTAACTACCGGCAATTGAACAAGATTATCATTAAGAATAAGTATCCTCTTCCAAGGATAGATGATATGTTTGACTAACTCCAAGGAGTGACTTACTTCTCTAAGATTGACCTCCGGTCGGGTTATCACCAATTGAGGGTAAAGAAAGATGATATTCTAAAGATGGCTTTCCGAAATCGGTATGATCACTATGAGTTTTTGGTACTATAATTTGGTTTGACTAATTCTCCAACCGCATTCATGGACATGATAAATAGAGTGCTTAGACAATATCTTGACATGTTTGTAATTATGTTTATTGATGACATCTTGATTTACTCCAAGAGGGAGGATGAACATGTTGATCACTTGAGGATTGTGTTTCAAGTCCTCAAGGACCAACAACTATTTGCAAAATTTAGTAAATGCGAGCTTTGGTTGAGATTTGTGGCTTTTCTTAGTTACATTATTTTCGGTTAGGGTATTGAGGTAGATCCTAAGATGACGGATGTGGTTAAGAGTTGGACTAAACCTCTCTCCCCTTCGAAAATTCAAAGTTTCTTGGGTTTGCCTGGTTATTGTAGATGGTTTATGGGTTTTCTTTAATTTCCTCTCCATCGAACCAAAAGAAAGTTAAGTTCTTACGTTCGGAAGTGTGTGAGAAGAGTTTTCAACATTTGAAAGATAGATTTACCACCGCTCCGGTATTGAATTTATCGGAAGGCTTCGATGGGTTTGTTGTTTATTGTGATTCTTTATGGATTGGATTAGGGTGTGTCTTTATGTAAAGTGTGAAGGTAATTGCCTATGCTTCAAGGCAATTTACGATTCATGAAAAGAACTATCATACCTATGATTTGGAACCGGTGGCGGTTGATTTTGCCTTACAGATTTAGAGGAATTATTTTTATGGTGTTGATAAGGCTCAAATACACTTCTTCCGATTCAAAGTGTAAGCAGTCACTAATAAGTATACACCCAACAATGAGTTGGGGTCTATCCAATAGAGAGTGATACTGTAAAGAATTCAACTATATAGTGAAAACATGTTCTAATCGTTTATAGGAGTAAAAAAAATAATTCTAGACATAAAATAAATCACATAGTTTGAATGATTCATATTAAATGAGGGATGGATAATTAAGCAATTGTAAACAAGGACCAATTAACACGAGAATTAAACTATTAGAAAGAAGGCCTTAGGAATGTGATCAATCGAATGCTAATTTCGCATAATATGTAACTACTGATTGCTCTAAGTTATTGAATTGTAATAGGTAGGCTAGGTTTTGAATACGATAGCTATCTCTCGATCAACTATCATGTTTCAAGTAAGTTCTCTCAAATCTCATCAAGTTTAACAATACTAAACAACCTAATTCCTTAATTAACCCACTTTCTCAAGCTAGGTGGTAAAGATGCAATCAAACCCACTTTCTCATGCTGGATCTTGAAGATGCAATCAATACAATTATCAATCATTAATTATACTCTAATACCTCTTTCCCAAGCAAACATAAAGAACTGAAGTAGAACTGAATTTGCAACTTCAGTTCATTAATTAAACCATGAGCAAACAATTGAACCCCTGTCAAAACAACATTAAATTCATCAATTAATAATGCCCATTAGCTAATTAATGCATTCGACTACACGACCACACCTCTTAGGTAAAGGGTTTTATCCAAACATAGCGAAGAGTAAAAAATTGTTACCGAATAGATTATTCATCCAAATTGCTAATAATTTGCAAATACCCAAAGCCAAAATTAAATCTAGAATCCTAACTCAAATCTGAAATCCCAATGTTCTTCAAAAAGTGTTCAACAATGAAGGAATGTTAAAAACTCTCCAAAATAGGAATACAAAGTGTGGGAACCCCTTTTGTTTTTTCAAAATTTTAATTTGTACATTCCCAAAAACTCAAAACGGAGTCAACTTTCTGATGTTAGTCTAGATCCCCGACCCATTTGACGATCTGCTGAGTTGCTCTTCTTCTCGCCTTTTGGATTGGCTCCTCCATCAAATTATTCTGGAACTTTTGGCGAGCTTGTTCGTTGTCACCAATCCATTCGGCGCGTCACCGAATCACCTTTCTGCTCGCCAAGTTGGTTTGGTCCATGGACTACTTTGCATGAACTTTAGGCGATCTAGATGCTCACTCGGTGAGTCGCCGAGTGGCTTTTGCGAGCTCCAGCTTCTTTTTTCTTCAGTTTTTCAAACTTTTTCGCTTCTTTTTGCATCGTAATGGCCTTGCCTCAGTCTAAAGCCTTCATTGCTGCAAATAAACATAATAACATCATTTATGAGTATAAAATAGGGATTGAGGACACTAAATCATTGAATAATAAATCCTAAATGAGTCAAAATTCCGGGCTCATCAACACTCCCAACATAAACTTTTGCTTGTCCTCAAATAAACACAAGATCAATCAAACCAACAGGGATGTCTACAAATAGTGTTACTTGAGACTCACATGACTGCACACAAGGTTCAATCTACACATGCAATGTTCAATTGTGCACTAAAAGTTTCAAACTATGACTAGTCATCTTCAAATAGAGTTCAAGCTCACAATGTTTACTTCAAATACAAATTCATGCTCAACAAGAGTATTTTAATGCCCTTACATTCCATGCCCTCACAAAGCCAATCAAAGATTACAATTTAAGGAACCAAAATCAACTATCACACTCTCAATGAGAAAAATATGGACGATTTTACCCATAGGTTTACCCATATTTTTCAACCAACACATCATTCGGCTCATGCAAGATCAAAAAGGTCTTTCAAGGCTTGTAACTGGGCTAAGGATGAGCATTCTAGCTTAGTGACTTCTACCTTCATGAAGTATCGCTCAAATTTCACTTCTTCTCATTTACTTTCATTATTTTAATCTTCACAACCCATCCTTAGCATATTCAAAGCACACAAACTATTTTGGTATAGCTCACCGAACACCTCTTTTATTTCCACAATGCACAATTAATACAATATTTTCATTTCTTTTCTTTTCTTTTGTTGCTTTGTTTTTATAAGGAGGTGTTCCATCGTTTCCTTCAACACCAGTTCTCAAGGATCGATTTCATGGATTTCTTGTTTGATTTCTTTCCTCAGTCTTACCACACCTCCAACTTAGGCTTTTGGCCTAACTTGGCTTTTCACACAAAGCAAAGCTTCACGACAGTTTTAGGTGGGGAAGACAAGGCCATTTGTGTTCGTGCTTCATCCAAAGAAATGGTTAGGCTCAAATAGGGCAAACCTAGGTTCACACACTCACAAGGTGGTCACACAAAGATATAGAAATTAGGTTCACTCTCGAAAATTCATGGATAAGATCATTTCTTTCATTCACCAAATTAGTCAATTGGACCAACGGGGCAAGTTCTATATATCACCATGCACATATTTCAAGTAAACCTCCCAACACAAAGCATTTAACACAATCTTCGATCGTGACTCTACAAGTTAAGCTTTCATACAACGATTAATACAAGACTCACTTCGACAGTCAACTAGTCACAATGAGATGCTGAGAATTCACACATGACTTACGCAACTCAAATTCTCCTCATTGGACTTGCGCAAACATATCATTCAATAGGAGCATTATTCAAGTCATCGATATTGATCATAACCGGCATTCAAATGTACAAGAGAACAACAATCACATACAATCACGCAATTAAAAGAGAGAGTCAAAGAAATAAATCCAACATTCATTCACATTCAAGCACTATGGAAAAGTTTCGGATACAAAAAGTAGAACAAAAATAGTAAAAACAAACAAGCATCCAAAACAAAACGAAATACAACTAAAATGATAGGTATCAAGATACCTTCAACCCACCAAAATAACTTAACACTTTCCTCAATGTGAAATAATAGTTGAATGTATCAAAACGAGAATAAAAATGGAGAAGAGTAAAGATCCCCATGTCAGGCTAAGCTTAAGGCGAACTTTCTATAGATGGGGTAGCCTCAATCTGGGCATTAGTGCCTGGATCTCCTCCAAAACTGGATGAAGACCTCCTCCATGGGCTGAGACCTACTAGAACGTGTCATCGATTTGTTTGCAAAGAAGTCTCTTTAAACATCCGGATCATATCACCATCAAAGTCCTCCTACATCTCATCGTCACGAACTGCTAACTCCTTCTAATCAGTCTCGAGCGTATCCGACTCATCACCATCATCAACATTAGCAACATCTATGGTCACAACAACTAGATGGATCTCAGAAGTAGCTGGTATATCTAAATTAAGGTCCTCAGGAACCTCCACACTACCCTACAGTATCGAGATGTCACTGGACTTCAACTCATCCACATCATACTGTAACCCAATAATATCAGCCTTCAAGGTTGTCAAATCATCGGGTTGACCACATGGCTGCTCACAAGCCTCAACCCGAGAAGTGAGGGCTCTAAAGCTACTCCTTAAGTCGTACCCAACTCACTTTGTCCCCTCAGCTCCTTTCGAATGGGCGCCAAAGCAGCAACCATAACTCTCTTTATCATACCTGGGACAACAGCCTTAACCCTAGAAGCTCCCATGTTGGTTAAATTGGCAAGGTTACTCATATTATATAGCATGGCCTGGGCTACGGGGGACGGCATGCAAGATTAGCAGTTGGAGCGGTAGAAGAAGAGGAAAGAGGTTTACATGTTGGCTCAACTTCCGTAGTGGACGGAGGAGCGTTGGCCTCCATAGCCTCAACATTGAACATTGGAGAAGTGTCTATCGGTGCCTTTTTCCTCCGCTCAGCCTCATCTTTCATGTATTCAGCTTCAATCCTGTAACTGTTAGTCGGCGATGCCGGAGCCACCTTGGTATCGGTCTTCGCCATGAAAGGCACACTAGCTCGGTGGCACAAATCACTAATAAGCTCTGGAAATGGCAGTGAGGTTTGGTTTTGTTTTTCCCTCATCACCATCTCCTGGGAAATTATTGCCCCAAGATTTAGTCACTCCCGATCAAGAATGCAGTCCAATAGTGCCACTTTTGGATACCACAAAATTGATTCATTCTGAGAAGGCATCAAGGGGTTGGAGATGAACCTAAACCAATATCGAGATGCAACATTCTAGTTCCTCTTCTCGATTACAGCTCCTACCTCTTGCCATGTAGGAGTGGCATCAGTTAGCAGTTGGGTACGCCACCCCTTCAAGCCCTCTTTCGGTTTGACCTTATCGGTCAAATAATGGATGGTGTGTGTGGTACAGTCCAATAAATCATTGATGCCAGTTTTGTTGCACAACACCCTTTTGCCTCACACCTCTACATAATCGACCGGTGCCTTCAACCCTGATTTCTTCTTCCCTTTTTGGATCAAATCTGCATACCCTGCATAAAACTCCCGAACGATTGAAGGAACATATGGGTTTTGGGTTTTTTGTGAAATTCTAAAACTTGTGAAAGCGTAGCGTCTCCCACACATCAGGGTATCTGTCCACAACACCATCAGTAGAAATATATGTTTCTCCTCCCAGATTGTTTGCAGCCCATAAGCTTTTAGGCAATTCATGGATCTAGGAAGTTGTGTTGGGGCTGAGAGGAATTTGAGGTGCTTGAGCTACTGGAGGTGTTGGAGGTGTTGAGAGTGTTGGAAGTCGTGATGGATCATGAATTTCCTTATATCTCATTTCTTACCAATTTTGTTTGAGAAACTCCTCCTCTATAGCTAGAGTATGTACTAAAGTCCTGCACCTCGCAGCTACCTCCCTTTCAGACTCGGATGAGGTGAGATGAGTTGAGTTGATGCTTATGCTATCTGACATGCTCAAACTCAAACAAGAACTCTCCACCACTTGTTTCTTCCCTTTTTCCTTTACCTTTGCCGAAGGAGGTTAAGACCGAGTCAGGCGGGGAGTTGTGACCTTTTCTACAATCACAAGCCCTTTATCCTTTTTCCAGGCTGCTGGACCTCTCATCAGAGCTTTGGTCTAGCCATATCTATAGAAAAACACAAGCAAAACACATGCGGTGGCAAAGGGTTAGAAAAATGTCATTTTCAAAAAGTTGCAGGAAAATTCCCCAAACAACTCGGTGAGTCGCAGAGATCATTTAGCGAGCAATACAAGGCTCGCCGAAAGTAATAGAACAACACAGCAACAATTTAGCACAAAAGGGCGAGACAAAAGATCATTTGGTGAAATGCTAAATCTAACCAGTGATGCAAAGCGGTCTTGCTGAAAATCACAGAAAAATTTAGCAAAAATTAGGTTTCAAGAAAGTGAGGTTAAGTTTATTCGCTGAGCCGCCGAGTCAACTCGGCGAGCACAGGCATATCAATAAAAATCATAGAACAATTCAGCAACAATAAGTGGTGTCATTTGGCGAACCAGCGAGTCACTCAACGAGCTCGACTAAGCTTGCCAAATCGCCCAATGCTCCAGATTGTAACCCCAAACTTCAATTCTCAATGCACAACCTACGACAACCAATTTCAAACATAATTCGATGCAATACTAGTATACCTACTACACAAACATAGCCGGGGTTCTCAAACTTCCCCCAATCGATTCAAATTCAACCAAATAATTATTTTTCCCTTAAGAATGGCATCACCCAATCTATCATTGGGTAAATTCAAGTGGTTTGGTTGAAATCGGGTTACTCAGACTTCACCCACACAAACCACTACATGAAAACCCACATTTCACCGAAATGGAACATGACATTCGAACTAATTTAGGCTAAATAATTTATCGGGCAAGATTGACTTCAATTTATAATTTAATAAGCAATTACGCATATAATCAAGGTACACAATAGATCCATTAACTACTCATAACAATGCTCAGTAAAAATCATTAAATTAAAGCTAATTCATAGAACCAACCTTAATTGAAGACAACGGACACCAAAGAAAAATCACAATGATGAGTAATGCGCTAGATTCCGACCACACGAGGACACCTATGAAAATCTAAGTAAAAACTATGATCTAAAATTTGATTGTAAGAGTGCAATAGTCAAAAATTTCAAAATAAGGAGAAAACTTGAATTTAAAACATTTGGAAGACCCTTGACCCTTCAATTCGCACCTCGATCGGTGAGGGTCATTTATTTTGCCGATCCACTCAGCGCATCCGAGTGGATTTTAGCCCGTTGAAATAAATAGAACTTCAGCCATTAAGTTGTTCAAAATGGAGATCAATGTAGGGGTCGCCGAACCACTCAGTGGTTTGCCGAGTTTTCTTTAGCTTGCAAGATTGCCTTTCTTTCCAAAATTCAAATCTCAACCAGCACATCCAACAAGCATTATTAAAATGACAAAAAGTAAACCTTTTGTTTCCTTCCAAGAAGCATCTTATTTAACGTTGTGCCACAGTATAGCCATGTGATCATGCCTCAATCTTCGAGTTGACTAATATGTCACTTGGAAGACCCCTTTTTGGTGATGGATTTAAGTGAGGTGAGATTTGACCCATTTGAGTCTCAATTTACTTTTTGGAGACCGAGTATGAAGTCACTGTTTGATTTAGAAAAGATACACCATTTTTAATCTCCTTGAGTGCGTTGTCCAATCCTTCAACCTTTTTCAAAATACGAGCAAGCACATCCTCGGTTCAAAAGCTTTCAGGATCAGCCTTTGGTTCCTTCGACTTTTGACGCTCATGAGGAGGCATATAGCGATCTTTGTCACGGTCTATCTCTCCAATCTGCTCCATGGTAACACCGTTCTCACTCTCGATCTCTCCAAGCATCATCATGATCTCTATTCCAACCTTGATTACAACCAGGTCTTGGATAACTCAAATGAGAACTCCCAATTGGTTTAACAAGATTTGCACCTTTTCGTTATACATGGCCTCAAATCATGCATTATTAGGGTTCACACCAGTAATAGCACCTACCGCATTCACAACCATGTAAAAAATCACATGGAATGATTCGTCAATAAGTTCATTTGGGTCATCATGTTGTGTAACACTATGAAACTAGTAGCCAAACTAAAGCCTTATATAAGGGTTCTAGAGCTTGACGTGAGGATTAGAGTTGTAGAAATGACTTCCCATACTTAGGATGAAGGGTTTAGGGTTAAAATGTCATGGTAAAACTCCCCAAGGACCAACCAAGGGTTCTTGAGGAGGACCCTAGAAAAACATCCCAAGGTAGTGCACCAATTGAGGGATCCAAGTCATGTAGGGGGGTCCACGCCTCGTGGGTGAGGGGAGTTGTGGGTCAGGGTTCTAGTAACTCCACCAACGGAGGACCATCACACCCCGTGGGTCCACCCATGGCCCGTGGGTGTGGTCTCGTGGGTGAGGCAGTGTGATTTTTTAAGTCGGTTTAAGTGATGGCTTAGAGAACTTTCTAGAATTAATTAGTTATTAAGTGGTATCATTTTGTTAGTATTTAGACCACCTATATAAAGAAATTAGACCCTTAATTAAGTGATTACAAATCATTATTTCAATTCACCAAAAGAGACCCAATTCCCTCCAAGAAATTCCCTCTCTAAAAATCTCAAAAAGCACAAGAAGAAGAAGAGGGTCAAGATAGGTCAATTTCCTCCATTGTTTCAAGTTTTATAGGATCTATAATCAAGGTATAATAGCTTATTCATCCATGGATTCTTCCATTCATGGAGTCCCCTTGAAATCCCCCAATTTTGAAGATGAAATCCCTAATTCAAGTTAGGGTTCCTTCCAATATTGTGGGTTAAGGTGAGTATGAATCCAATTGAGTGGATATCACTTGTTTATAATTGATTTAGTAGTGAATCATGTTGTTACGATGATATTATATGTTTTCCATGGCAAACGCTAGTTTAATTGATGAAATTGTAGGAATGTGAAGGGAAATTGAGGATTTATAGATGATCTTCTAGAATTGATGTTATGAGTAGTAATTGTTCAAAAGTAGAAACATGTAGACATGAATTGAATTAGATTGTAGTATATATGATGGATCATGACTAGTAAATCTTGAGGTTGAACTTTTATGGTTATATATGACTAGAATCACTTAAGAATGAAGCATGTGGTTAGAATACCTTGAAATCTAGGTATGTATGATGATTGTAAGAAGTAAAGCATTGAGAGTAAGGCTTGTAGTGAGGCATGTTGATTTCTAGGGCTTTGATATTAAAGCCAATGCGTTGAATTATAAATACCTTATGAACAATTTGAGAGTGAAGTGTCTATGAATGTGATATGTTGATGCGTTGATTGAAAGAATATTCTCATATACACACTTAGGCATGAATATGCTAGGAGATGAAAGGTCTTTTCACATAGAATGATTCTAGGTTGAAAGGCTTGCTCACCTAAAATGAATCAAAGCATGTTTAGTCATGTTAGCTTGAGGTTGTGTTATGAAACCCCTTCATGAATAGCTTGCACTAGTATCATAGAATACTTGCATGGTAGCTTGACTTGGTAAGACAAGACCACTTCATGTTAGCTTGAGTGTAAGAACTCATGGTAGCCTTAGATTGAGAAATCACACTCTCCCTAAGGGTAGCTTGAACTATTATCATAGAATACTTGCATGGTAGCATGATTTGGTTAGGGAAAACCACTTCATTAGTAGCTAGGGTGGAGTAATTGTACCCTTCCTTGTACAGCTTGGACTTGCATGATAATATGCTTTCTTTTGGTAGCATGGTCTTGCCTAGTATGGTACTATTCCTTTGGTAGCTTGGTCTAGCCTAATAGGGTGCTATTCCTTGGTAGTCTAGAAATGATAAATAGTAATCATTGATATATGATAGCCTAAAGTGGTACTTAGCATGGGTAAGATTATGGGGTCTTATTCATGCATTCCACAAGTATAACTTGAAGCTACTTATGAAGTATGTCTCATATATGTTGCATGCTGAGCTTGGATTGAGTAATAGTACTTCTTCTTGAGTAGCTTGGACTTGCATAAGTAGGGTGCTCTCCATGGTAGCTTGGTCTAGAATAAATTAGTGTTTGCCTTGGTAACCTTGAATAGGTAAGTTATAAACATTCATGAGTAATGACTTATCTTGGACTAGTAAAGAGGTACTCTTCTATGACTATTATGAATATGAGGGACAAGTCCCTAATCTAAGTAGTATGTTTATGATGAAACTAGATTAATTCAAGGAAATATTGTAAGTATGTTCTAACATGAGATTGGCCTATATGATACATTCTTATCTCGGATTGTTGCTTTGGTTGCCTTCCTTGATATGTAGGACAAAAGGTGAAGATTCCCTTGTCTATGAGAAATAAGCCAAGGATGATATCCTAAGATGTTAAGTATGAGTATGATGACATAAAAGTGATACTTAGTGTGGGTGGGATTATGGGGTCTCATCCATGCATTGCACAACTATGCTTTAAGGTTACTTGAGAAGTAGTTCTCTTATGATATGAATGACTAAGGGTTGACTAATGCTTAAATGATACCTATGTTGGAGTTTATTCTTATTACCATGTTAGTGTCTCTTAAGCTTATAGTTTATGTTTTTTGAAGTATCTCTTATGATTATGGCATTTTTTTATGTTGACTAACCCTTATGTTATGCTCTTATGATGTTATGATAGCTATCATATTTAGTACTTTTGTACTAACGCATACTCTTGCCTACATTCTCATTAAATGTAGGGTACAGTGATTTTGAGTTACATTCTTGAGGATAGGTTTCTAGAAGAGCACGGAGTTGAAGACTTGGTGAGTCCTCATAGCGTCGAGGATTTGATCACCTTTTCTTTATGTCTTTCTTTTATTTTTTGAGACTATTGTATGGGCTATGTTCCAAGAGTTATTCAAAGTTGTTATATATGGTTTGAGACAAGTGTAGCAAGACTTCTGTTTTGCTTTTTATAAAGACTTTGATTGAATGGAAAATGTTTTAAAATTTCCGCACTTTTCTATTATCTTATGTTATGATAAGCTAAGTGGCTAACATGGAGTCCTTCGGGGATCTATGTGCCATGTTACATCTAGGGTGTACCCCTAGGTCGTGACATCTTGGCCATATTTTCAACTTGCTCTTGGTTCTTTTATATTTGTTCTTTTGTTCGCCTAAGATTCAAACGACACACCTAATCCTCTCTTGTGTAGCATGCACAATTAATTTTCGTCATCTCATTAAGCAAGGCGGACGCAATGTCAAATGGTTGTCTCATGATTCCACCCCGAATGAGTTGCTCATTGACACCTTTGTTGACCATGTCAGGACTCTGGTAAAAACAATGCAAGAGCACATTATCCGGCAACCCATGAGTCAGACATTGGAGGACCACTTTTGGAACCTCAACATGTTTCATGGATGGGCTCACAATCAATTGTTTTGAAATTCTGAATATTGTCCCTCAACTTAACCATCTTCGAGGGAGGGAAAACCTTTCATAAACACCTTTGTGAGCTCCTCGCAATAAATGATTGATTCCCTTGGTAGTTCAGTCAACCACTTCGTTGCTTCCCCCATTAGAGAAAATGAAAACAAACAGAACTCCTGGGTGATGTTCTCCGAGGAAAAATGTCCACACACATCAATGAAATTTCGGATGTGGTCATAAGGGTCCTCATGAGCAAGCCCCCCAAAGAGACCCTTCATTTGCAACAGTTTCAACATCATGCTTGTCAAATAAAACATTGTATTTCCCATAGTTGGAGGCAATTGAATAGCACCCGCACTTCCCAGCTAATCCTCATTGACATTATGCAAGTTTCCGATGTCCTCATTGTTCCCATGTTGGCTTTCATTTATCCCATTCACACTCATATCCTCACCTGTTTTAGAGTAGCCAACAAGAACACAAATAAGCAAATTCTACTACAATAAAATTAGTTCACAAAAAACACTTTAATACAAGAATTATAAAACACCATTCCCAGCAGTGGCACCATTTTTTATAACGCTCAACTACACTTCTTCAGTTTCAAAGTGTAGGTGGTCGCTAACAAGTATAAACTCAATGATGAGTTGGGTCGATCCCAAAGACAATAATACTATAAATAATTCAACTATGAAGTGAAAACACATTCTAATCATTTGTAGGAGTAAAAAAATTCAAAACATAAAATAAAATGATGATGTTTCAATGATTCATATCAAATGGAGGGAGATTAATAACCAATTGTAAATAAGGACCAACTAACACAAAAAGTAAACTATTAGGGAGAAGCTCTTAGGAATGTTATCAATCGAATGCCAATTTCGAATAATGGGTAATTACTAATTGCTCTAATTTATTCAATTGCAATTGGTAGGCTAGGTTTTGAATGCGATAGCTATCTCTCGATCAACTATCATATTTCGAGTGAGTTCTCTTGAATCTCATCAAGCTTAATAATACTAAACAATCCATTTTCTTAATTAACCCACTTTCTCAAGCTAGGTTGTAAAAGTGCTATCAACCCCACTTTCTCAAGCTGGATCTTGAAGATGAAATCAATACAATTATCAATCATTCATTCTACTTTAATACCTCTTTCACAAGAAACCATAGAGAACTGAGCTTGCATTAACAAACAATTGAAGCCATGTAAAAACAACATTAAATTCACCAATTAAAACTACCCATTAGCTAATTAACGCATTCAACTACATGATCACAGCCCTAAGGTAGAGGGTATTAGCCAAAATAACAAAATGTCAGAAATTGTTACCAAATAGATTATCCATCTTAATCGCTAACAATCTACAAACACCCAAATCCAAAATTAAAGCTAGAATCCTAAAATCTCAAATCTGAGATCCCAATCTTCTTCAAAAAATGTTTAACAATGATGGAATGTTACAAACACTCCAAAAACAGGATACACATTGTGGGAACTCATTTTTTTCTTTCAAAAATTGACTAGGTACGTTTCCAAACACTTAGCACAGAGTCAAGTCAGCGAAGTTAGTTATGGTTGATGACCTATTCTGTGATCCACCGAGTGATCTTCTTCTCACCTTTTGGCTTGGCTCCTCCATCAAATTATTCTGGAACTTTTGGCGAGCTTGGTCATTGTCGTTGATCCATTCAGTGTGTCGTCAAATCAACTTTTTGCTCGCCAAGTTAGTTTGGTCCATTGACTACTTCTTGGAACTTTAGGTGAGCTAGAGGCTCACTCGACAAGTCACCAAGTGGATTTTGCGAGCTCTGGCTTCTCTCTTCTTCAGCTTTCCCAACTATTTCACTTATTTTTGACTCGTAATATCCTTGCCTCACTATTAAGACTTCATTGTTGCATATCAACAGATTAACATCAGTTATGAGCATATAATAGGCACTGAGGACACTAAATCATTGAATAATAAGCCCTAAATGGGTCAAAATTACCGACTCATCAGGTGCCCATGTTGATGTCTTTACCGACCACAAGACTTTGCAATATGTGTTAAAACAAAAGGATATAAATCTTCACCAACGTAGATTGCTAGAACTCTTCAACGGCTATGATATAAATGTCCTTTACTACCCGAGAAAAGCTAATGTGGTGGTCAGTGCCTTAAGTTAGTTGTATATTAATAGTATTCCATATGTTTAGTATGGTAAGAAAGAGTTGGTTCGTGATGTTCATAGACTATCTCGACTAGGTATTTCGTTGGTTGATTCAAGTGAAGGTAGTGTTGTTGTTCATAATGGTTTTGAATCATCTTATGTGTCGGATGTGAACTGCAAGCAAGGTCTTGATCCAATTTTGGTTGAGCTAAAGGAAGAAGTGCTTAAAAAGTGTGTTGAGGCTTTCTCCTAAATGAGAGATGGTGTGCTTCGATATCAAGGTCATTTGTGTATTCCCAGTGTTGATCACTTGAGAGAGAAAATTTTATCAGAAGCCCATAGTTTTGGATATTTCATTCACTCGAGAGCAATCAAGATGTATCGTGACTCGTGGGAGGTTTATTGGTGGAGTGAGATGAAGAAGGATATTGTAGAATTTGTGGTGAAGTGTCTTAATTTTCCATAATGAAAGTTGAGCATCAAAATTCAGGAGGTTTGTACCAAGATATTAGTATTCGTACTTGGAAATGGGAAGATTTAAATATGGACTTTATTGTTTGTTTACCCACACCCGGTGGCAACATTACTTGATTTGAGTTATTGTAGATCGTATGATGAAGTCGGCTCATTTCATTCACATCAAGGCTTCTTATTCGGCGGAAGATCATGCTAAGTTGTATCTAAGGTAAATGGTTAGGTTGCATGGAGTTCCCCTATCCATTATCTCCAATCGTGGTGCCGAATTTACTTTTGAATTTTGGAAGTCTTTCTAAATGGGTCTTGGTACTTGTTTAACATTACTACGACCTTTCATCCTCAAACCAATCGAAAAGCGGATCATACTATCCAAACTTCGGAAGAAATGTTGAGAGCTTGTGTGATTAATTTCAAAGGTGATTGGAATGATCATTTGCCTTTTATTGAGTTTGCATATAATAATAGCTTTCATTCAAGTATTGGTATGGCACCATTTGAGGTTCTTTATGGTAGGAGGTGTAGATCTCCTATAGGTTTGTTTGAAGTTGGTGACGTTGCTTTAATAGGTCTCGAGTTGGTACATGAGGCTATCACTATAGGTTTGTTTGAAAACGGCTCAAAGTCGACAAAAGTCCTATGCCAATGTTAGAAGAAGAGATCTGGAGTTTGATGTTGATGATTGCGTTTACTTGAAAATTTCACCTATGAAGGGTGTATGTGGTTTGGAAAAAAAGGAAATCTTAGTCCCTAATATGTAGGCCCATATTAGATTTTGAGACTTATTGACAAAGTTACTTATAAGCTTTATTTGCCTAATGATTTAGCATCGTACATCCGGTTTTATTGTGCCCTTATTGAAGAAATTTGTTGGAGATCCGACATCTATTGTACCATTAGAGAATCTTGGTACAAAGGAAAGTCTTTCTTATGAAGAGGTTTCGATTGATATTTTAGACCGGAAAGTTCAAAAGTTGAGGAATAAAAAAGTTGAATCTGTAAGAGTGTTGTGGAGGAATCAAATGGTTAAGGGTGTTGTTTGGGAGACTGAGGCCGATATGATGTCCTGGTAGTCTCATATCTTTCCCTCCCATCCTACTCTAGCTTGAGGTATTTAGCTCCTCGTGGTTCATCCTTTTGGTTTCATGTTTCTTAGTCATTCTCATGTTTCCTCATGTGTGCATGCTCATGAAAAATCTGATTTTTGAAGATATGGTTTAAGCTTGATTGATTGTTTCATGATCATGTGCAACTGAATATGATGGTATGCCTTATGAAATGATGTTTTGAATATGTGTTATCTCGGAGTCAATGTTCCTTCTTAGTTATGTGCATTTTAATGAAGTTGTGTTCATGTTGGGTTACTAGTTTCTCTCCTACTCCTTTTCATACTAGTTTGAGTCCCATTCGAGGATGAATGTTTCCAAAGGGGAGATATTCTACCACCCCATGCTTTAAAAAGGAAAAAGTGAGTAAGCGGGCAAGTCCATAATCCTAAAACAGGCCAGGGACCTTCACGAGATCCCATATTGTCCATTTAGGACACTTCTAGACGTTTCGGGCAAGTGACTAGCAATCCAGAGATGCCAAGAATTGGAGTGACCTGGACGGCTCCATAAACAGTCGGTGACAGGTGTACCATCCATTTAGGGCTAGTAGCCCAATCGTTTTGGACAGCCCTAAAAAGGGGCCACCTAAACGGCCCATCAAGCCCTAAACAGTTCGTTTAGGGGTCCATTGAGGGTCACCCGTCAATAGTTTTTAAGTTAGGGTCATTTTGGTTTGTCCCTTATGTGTTCGGTACCTAAGATACGTCGTTTTAACCCCCTACTTTAAGACCTATATAAGTTATTTAAGTCCTAAAACTACCCATTCTAAGTCATTCACCTAATTTCTAAATTTCCCTCCAATATCACCCCAAAAATCCTTTCAAGAGCTTAGGAAGAAAAATCTAGGGTTTCACTTCAAGATTGTCAATTCACCATAGGTATTTGCAATTGATTACAAAGTTATTTTAGTCTACACCTACGTAGTTCTTTGCTTCCTAGGGTTCCTAAATTCTTCAAGTTTTATAACTTGAATTCTCAGTTCAAAGTTAGGGTTTTGGTCCATCTTCATGAGTTATTTTCAATTATGATTCAAATTACTTGTCTTTTATCTTCTAATGCATGAATTACCCAATTTTACATGGTTTTAAGTTGAATTAATATGAACCCATGCATGATCCATGATTTTACACTATGAACACATGATGAAACTTATGAACTATGAAATTATGAAGATATGCATGCTTTTATGAAGTTCATGAACATTATTTGGGGATGATTTGAGAGTAAAGTATCAATGTTGTTGTTATGAAAGGTTTTCTCACATATTACTAAGAACATGATTGTGAAATGTTTTCTCACATAAGGATTCATTAGGTTAAAAGGTTTTCTCACCTAAGTTGAATCAAGATTAAGGAACTATTCTAAATGAAGTTTAGCTTGGATTTGTTGCTTAGTTTTTCCCTTCCATGTATGATGAAATAAATATGATTAATTAATATTCCATGGTATTTATACTAAGCGCCGAGAGAACCTTGAGATTGAGACTCTCCCGTTAGTAAAGGTCGGGTCTCTAGTACCAATCTCCTTGTCCATAACTATGTGCCACCATAGGACTTGTCTCAGATAGACACTTGCTAGTAGATCCATTTTAGCTCAGGCACATGGTTCTTATCTTGGAAAGTAAGGACATCCCTTTCGGTGCGGGACAGACACTAGATTCCATGTTATAGCACACATGGTCTATGTTGGTTATATGGTAAACTTCCCACAATAATGAACTAAGACTACTTCTAAAGTATCTCACAGGTGTTTTAAAGATGTTATGCTTGCATTGACCATGATTATGACTTATAATTTCTAACTATTTTTTCTTATGATTTAGCTTAGTCATTACATGTCATGTAGTGTCCTTTTTATCATATTTCATAAATCTTATGCATTGCTATCATACTTAGTACATGACGTTCCTATCTCTCACGCTCTTGTGGATAGTTCATCCATTGGCGTTTAAAAATTGGTGAGTCCTCATGATCCGACGGCCGAGATACTTTTATCACTTTTATGTCATTTCAGTTTTCAGACATTTGTACATGGTGTATGGGTTACATCCCAACCAATTGTTTTGACTAGTTGATGGCTTGTTGAGACTTATGTTAGACTTCCGCTTTGTCAAACTCTTTTATGATATAAGGTTGTCTTTTAAAATCATTATTTCTATTATCTTGTATGATGTAAGCTATGTGGCTGGTGTAGGGCCTATCATGGTCCTATACGCCCTATTACACTTAGGGTATACTTTGTGTCGTGACAAAAACGATGATTTTCCCTTAAGAATGAGGTCAGACAATCTATCATTGGGAAAATTCAAGTCTTTTTGTCGATTTTTCACTAGGGCTACTCCAATATCACTGGGTATGGGTTCTCAAAATTCTTGTGCTCCAAGACATAAAAGAAGAAAACACCACCATGATGATATTCCCTTAAAAAACTGTTCACTATATATATCTTAGGGCATCGTCACTTAACCATGCATTATCATCACACAAAGAAACTAACAAAAGAAATGCAAATTAAAACTAGAATAAGTCGAAAGATAATAAAAATGACAAATCCACACAATATTAAAAAATTCCGACAAAGGCAATCAAAAACACCAATTCAAACATCAATCCAGAATGTCAACAAAATGGTAAAGATAACCCAAAAGGGGAGCACCCCCAACTAAAAATGATATTATGTCCTCACATTACTACTATGAAAATCCTAAAGAGAATACGAAGGGTCTCCTTGGGCTGCATCAATCCTTTTCACTCTTAGTGGCGTCGTTGTACTCAGCTCTCTCATCATCGGTCAACACAGTTGGTGCATCTCTAATCTCATCTAGCCTCAAAGTTTGGACTGGCTCATTTGCCTTCAACAACTTCCAAAGTCCTTGGACTCCTTTCCACATCCGGGTGAAGAACTTATACCTACTTTTCTCATGTTGCTTCATCTTACTATGTGAGAGACTCAACTCACCATGTGACTTGGCCAAACCGGCGTATTCCTTCTCCAAATTATCTAGCTGAACTTTCTGCTTCTTGTGGTCCTTCCAGTAGTCATTAAACTCACAATGTGGCACAAATGACATAAGCCTAGAAGCGAATCACCCAACCCTTGAAGCAACCTCTTCAACATCTCCTTCTATCTGCACTCAATAGCAAAAGACTCAAATTGCCCTAAATCTTTAGTCTGATCGTAGTGACTTCACCTCGCATTTTAAGAGGAAAGATTTGATTTATTGGGCTCACCTAAGTATTAGTGAGATACTCTTCCACTTCAGCCTGTATGCACAACTCTGTGATCAAAGAAGGGACAATGAGGGGAGGGGCTATAATGGAGCTTGAACTCCCGAAACTCATTAACTATCAAGTGGCTCACATTCAAAGGAATGGCATCAAGTACCCAAGCCACGATATATGCCCTCAACACCAAAATGTTGTTATTGTTCCCACTTGGGTATTCGGTAGCACACAATTGACATCCATATTCTAGCTTCAGTTATCAAATCAGAGGACATAATTAAGGCTTTTGTGAAGGCCCATAATTAATGACTCTTCCCCGAATGGTTATCAACTTTGTTTTCATGTCGTTCTCCATGAAGTTGGCATATAATTCCCTCACCCATTGCTCGTTTACCTTGCATGGCTCAGCAGCAAAGCAAATCCATCAAGAGTTCTCCATCCTTTGGTAGAAGCTAGGAAGTATCTCTACCACCTTCTTAAGTGCACTGCCTCTCTCTGGGAATAATTTCTTCTTGATCAGATCAGCATAGTAGTATTTTAAGCTTAGAGAGAAACAAATTGATTTTTTTACATAGTCGACTACAACATCCTCTTTATCACCAAATTGAGGTGCCATTCTTTACTTTTGGAAATCTGAAAAATCATAATAGCATGAAAGTGTAAGAAACATATGTTAAACAATGTTATTCTATTTGTATAAGTTAAAGAAAAGTGTAAGGAACCAATCCGGGATCAATTAAAGCATGCTGAGACTTTTCACCGGGTAGGTTTTGGCTGCACATCTCACAAAAGTGAAGTCATGTTCGCTTTAGCAAACATCACAAAAGCGACCAAGAGGCCACTAACGCGGGAATCACAAAAGTGAGGGAGAGTCACAAAAGCGAGTGAGAGTCACTTAAGTTAACTTGCTTTTGCGACAGTGGGGTCACTTTCGTAACCTATCCCACCCCTCAACATGAACAACAAATTTTTCAACACCTTTTTCGCACAAGAATCAGTTTTCAAGGGTCCTAATCGACCAATAACAAAACAAGCAATCAAAAAACTCAATCAATTCAGCGCAAAAACTTCTGAATTTTTTTTTGAGTTCTCATGATCATTCTATCAAACACATGGTGGCAATCTATTTACTCATCAATTTGATCATGATATGGGTACTCAAGACTTCCCCAATTACGATAAATAAACCCACACATAGGCGATCAACAATATCAAGAAATATTAAGCCAACTTACATAAAAGTTTATCCCCCCATGTTTAGAAGTTGTCACCCCAAACAATACCCCCAACTTTTAAACAAAGCATAAGAAATTCAAGGGTAGATTTACCAGCCAAAGAGTGAGAGAGATTTAGAGAGACATATCGGATTGTTCTTTCAAATTGAAGAACAAGAATTTTGGAGGATATACGAGACAAAATAGGAAGAGAGTAAGAAATGGGACCTTTTGTTTTTGTTTTCTGACCGTTTGTGTTATGTATTTTGACTTTTGAAGTTGCAAGTCTTTATTAAGCGGTTGTTGGATCGCCTTCATGACCCTTTAATGAAACACATGGGTCACTTTAGCGAGCTTCATGTTAGCGAGGTGTGGCCATTTCTGTGAACTCCGCTTTTGCAAAATCCTTATAACTTCTACAACTTTAGAGGTGAGTTTAGCATGTCACTTTCGGTCCATTTCGATGGGCTGAAGGCATAGTTGGCGAATCGCCCAGCCACATTTTGCAAGCTGGAGAGCCCAAGAAGTGTTCTACACCCCATTTTGAAGGGGTTTCAACCTCGGACTTTATTTCCTTCAATATCCTTGCCTCAAAATTTGTTCAAATTAGATCGTAACACTTTGAAATCATGACAATTATTCAAAAAAAAAAAAAAACCTATTCTAATAATTCAAAAACTCAAAATCAACTAAGAATTAAAAAATATTAATACTAATGGGTTGCCTGTCATCAAGCACACTATTTAACATCATGGTACGATGCTGGTTACATCACTTTTTGTTTTTCCACTAAGTGGAAATGAACCTTCTCGCCAACTTTAGATCAATTTCTCTTCAAAAAGCATGGGGATAACATGAAAGCGTTAAGAGTTTCACTCGATTTCTCCACTTCGAAGACTTGAATTTCTTACCCAACTTCACATCATTTTTTCATTGAGGAGCATTGGGCAAGATTGAGAGGATCACTAGGCCATTTGAACATTGAACTTCATAATTCTTGGCCATCGAGTAAGTGACACTCTTACTTCAAAACGAACTAGAATTGTCATATTTAATATTTTCTGCATTTTCTTGGAACTCTAGTATCAATTCTTTAATTTCAGCATTTTACAATTTTATCGGATTGGGTTGGTTGAAAATACCCATGATTTCATCCATGTTAATAATAACCCCTTATTCTTGAGATTCCAACCTCACTTCACTCTTATTGACCATCTGACAAGGGGCATGATATACCCCCATTCTCATTCTCAACTTGGCCTTCAAAGTAACAATTCCAAACCCAAATTAAATCATCTCGTAGCATCGAATTAGGTACAAGTTGTGAATATCATCCCTCAATTAGGTCATTATATGTAAGAGCTTCTCACCATTTTCAAGTCTTTAGACCAAGATCATGAGTCATGATTGACTCACCACACCTGTTTCTTCCAAACAAGGTCATGGGTCATAAACATAGGTAGTACAACCCCCAAGCATTTATTTATCACAAGAAGTCATAGAGACAAATCAAAAGGAAAGAAAAGACAACTATTTACAATTTATATAGAAACAAGTAAACTATAAACCCTATATCAATTCAATATGCCTAATTGTTCCTCGACAACGGTGTCATTTTTTATTACAGCCAAATTACTCCCAAAACAATTTAAAGAGCAAGTGATACTACCAATATAAATACCCAACAAGAGAGTTGGGGTCGAATCTCACAAGGAACAATTTATCAACAATTAGAAAGATAAAGAATTACAACCTACTAGTTTTAATCTAAACAAAAAATACACAATTTTCAAAATAAGATTTGTTTAAGTAACGAAATTAAGATTGGGAAAAGATATAATCAAACAAGAGATAATTGGGAATTGGGAAATTTAGGACTGAAAATTCATTCAAATGATCCACTGCACTTCAACATAGGCTAATTCAATCATTGGTAGGTTACGTCATCATCAACAACACAAATCTTCTTTCCATCTCATTGTGTTATATCATGAAATCTCCTTTTTGTCTCAATCATGTACCTTAATTTAGACCTCTCTTTTGAGCAAGCCTCACATTCAACAATGAAAACCTAAATCTCTCTTTCGAGAAAATTTAAGATATAAGCTAATATGAATTATCAATGTAATTCTCCACTTCACAAATTCTTTTTCGAGCAACTCATAGATCTAAGCTAGAGTTGAGCGTGCATTATCGAATCACAATTGAAAACATGAAAATTAGACTAAACTCATTTCATGAATAGACAGCATGGAATCAATTACAAAAGCAATAGAATGAAAAATAAAATACCCAAAGGAATTGCCTATTTCTAGCACAAAACCTCTATTTCATTAGCAATTACGCCCATGACTCATGCAATACAAAGCAAAGGAAAGAAGATAGGATAAGAAGTATTACTAATAAGCACACAATCTTCAATCCAAAAGATGAATTACGAGGCAACTTTCCTTCAAAGTATCAACCAAAAATATGAAATTACACTACTTAAAGTGTAACACCTCAGAAATTAAACTTAGAACTTTCAGTAGAAAACCAGCAAAAACAGGTGAACCACGCCAGGGTTCACGGATCGTGAAAGGAACAACAGTTACTCGACCTGTTTGTGGTTCACACCCAACCAAAAAGTGGTGGACCACGGGAGCCTTTACAAATCGTGGACCACCCCATGAGCCGTGGAAAGGCTCGGATAAGCCAGAAAGAACCTCCCCTGCTCAGGCATCAGACCATGAAACCCTCCACGGACCGTGGTCTTGACGAGAGATCGTGGGAGGGTCCGTGGACCTGAGCCAGCAGACCACCAACCCAAGTGAAGAACCACATCAACCTTCATAGTCTGTGATCCTTCACACGAGCCGTGGTAGGGCTCCTGGTCAAACCACCCAGAACCAGTAGCTACTGGCCAAGGACCACGACCCACTTGACGGTCTATGTTCCCTGTGATGGTCCATCAAAGGGCCTGTGGTCGGCCCTCATCAGATTTTAAGTTGGGTCATTTTGGTCTTTTTTCCTATGCGTTGGAGACCAAAACTACGTCGTTTAACCCTTAAACTACGTAGTTTTGGTCAATTTAAGCTTAGTAAATTAATCAGAACCTATCCTAATCGATCATTCACCCAAATAAATTGAAACTTAGAAAAAATAAGAGAAAACAGTCAACCAAGCCGTCTCAAAGAACCCAACAGGTTTTCTTCGGTTCCAGTCGTGAAATCAAAAGATTTCTCTGTGAAATTTGTCACTAGGTATGTGGGATTTCACTGGTGGATTCCTTTCATCCACTAGGTCCCTAGATTTAAGTCAGAATCTTGATTCCCTAAATATTGCTTATACATAAGGTTTCTAGAACTTCAGACAATTATTGTGATTTAGCTGTTAGGGTATTCCTAATTATATTATTATGTTTTCATAACAATGTTGCTTAGTTCCTGCATGACTTTCAGAATCCCAGTTGTGTAGATGTGTTAGTTCATGAATTACACTACCTATGATAGATAAACCGATATACATGCCTCAATTTTTGAAGGTTCATTGTCGGTGTTTAATGTTGCATTTTTAGTGAGCATGTCAGAATATCGAGCTATTCAATATATTTTGGTTATGTAGTATTGTACACATTTCCAGTTGGGAGTAGACTTAACACCGATTTGGACTAGGGTCAGTCACTCTCATAGTCCCAGAACTACGTGCCCATGAAGGTTTATAAGTCCCTTTTGTGGGCATCATATTTAGTAATCACGCCAGTTATGCCTCTATACCCTTGGCAAGGTATATTGGGTCCTCTTCATGGGGCGTATATATTGGACTCCATATTTTGCTCATGTGGTTTTATGTCGGTTAATAGTAGCTCCCAAAGTCAGATTCTAGTACATTGACCAGTTCCCAGTTATAATTTAGAATTTAGTTTCAGCATGTTATGTACTTTGTCATTGCATTCACTTCGTTCATATTCACTATATCTCAGTATCTTTATCATGTTCAGATTATATCATTGTTCAGTATGCTTTGTTCAGTTATATGTTTATTCAGCTTTATCCTATTTTGCATGCTCTATATGTTCCAAGTACTGACAGATACTCTGCACTACATATTTTCGTGATGTAGGCTCAGGTCCTCACAATCCAGATCACACGTAGATCATTTCGGAGAACCCGTATTCAGCAGTTTCAATGGTGAGTCCTTATTCTTTGAGCATGATAGACATGTTCTTTATATTTCAGTTTTTCATTTTAGTTTCACTTTTACTAGAGTTAGTTGTGGGCATGTCCTATCATCTCTAGTCAGTTAGTGGCTTATTTCAAAGATAGACAGATTCAACATTAGTATTTGAGTTATAGTTCAGTATCTTAAACTCTTGCTCAATATATATATATTCAGACTTAGATTAGGTATTCCCCATCATTTCAGTTTATCTTATGATTTAAGCTTCTGCATAGTATCGATGGGTCAATTGTTTAGGTATGCTTGTGATATGCTAGCTAAGGGTTATCTTGGGGTCATTTGTGATCCTAGGTCATGTGTTTACATCAAGGGGGTAGCCTTGGGGCATGACAAAAATTTCTTGGATGAAATATAACTATTGAGTTCAAAGATAGGTTCAAAGATAAAAGATAAGATAAACGATAGACTAGATGAAAATTTTCTTCAACCTTTTGTGAGAGTTTGGGTCAAAAAATTAGTGCGATTCCAATTCTTTCCTTGTCCATACATTCAGCCTTCGGTTAAGAGGCTAGAAGTTTTCTAAGGCAAACGTATGAAGAAGCAACTGACCATATCTCGAAAGAGAAGCCCATCTTTTTTACCCCCGAAGCATGAGCGAACACCGTGTGGTCGCAAAAGTGATAAATTAACTTCAAGTTGACCATTGGCAAAAGCGAACTCTCTTTCGCAAGTGCGAGATTAAAGACTTTTTTGCCAGTCTCAACTCATTTATCCATTTTTTCCCATCATGTTCCTTTCAAGCAACAAATACCTAAAATAAGCGCAATTCAATAAATAATTAGCCTTTTCTCTGCTTGAGTGCCACAAAATCATAAGAAAAGAGCCTCAAATGAGTGAAATATCTTCCACTCATCATTATCACAACCCCAAATTGAATTTGATGACGCTTGTAACACCTCAGAACCTACCTTCAACACTTCAGTAGAAAGAGGGTCGGACTAGAAAATTTTTGAAGGCCATGAGCCCCTCTACGGGTCGTGGATCACCAATGAGTCGTAGGATAGATCGTGAAAGCGAGGCAAGCCACTAAGGCTCAGTTGTTGAACCACAAAGCCCTCCATGGGTTGCTGTCCCAATGACGGGCCGTGGATGGGTCCGCCATCCAGAACCAGTAGACCCCAGGCCCCAAGTGAAGAACCACGATTGCCTCCATGGTTCATGGTCCTTCACACGGTCTGTGAGTTGGATTGTATGTCACGACCCAAAGGTGCCCCTTAGACATATCAAGGAACATAGAACCCTGAAAGGCACCATGTAAGACACTTAGAATATCATAACATAAGCATAGAATAATAAAGAGTAAAAACTCATTTCAAGTCCAAAATTTTCATAAATGAAAGCAGAAGTCTAGACTTGTTTCAATTAGCCATCTATTATAATATTTGAATAAAATAGGGTCACAACCCATACAACCTAATCTAAAAGTCAAATACAAGAATGAAACTACTAAATGAAGATATAAGCCCTCGAATCATGAGGACTCACCAACAAGCAAGGAGAAATGAGTAATTACAAGATCTAGCCACAATGAGTACCACCTTGACAATCGGACCGTACACTTGGGGAAAATGTAGGAAAATATGGATTAGTACAAAAATGCTCTAAGTATGATAGCCATGCATAAAATCATGAAAATATGCTAAAAGGGACATATTAGGTGAATGCATGTGATTTCTTAGGTTAAAGCATCATTTTGAAGATAATGGAAAAGCAGAAGGCATAACCATAATCAACTCATAGATCATCATATCATAAGAGCAACATACCATAAACACCCTCAAAGTCTACTTGTGGAATGCACAAATAAGATCCCATAATCTCACCCACACTAAGTAAAGCTTCTTGAGTAGCTATAGTCCATAATTCATATTATTGTTCATAATATCACAGTGGGATAAGCCTTAACCGACATGGACCATGTGAGCTTAACATGGAATCCGGTGTCTACCCCACACTGAAAAGGGGTTGTCCTACATGCCTAAGGTAGAACCATACTATTAGCTAGGTGGATACACTAGCTTAAAGACCTATGAGGGTAGATAGTTTATGGGACAAGGGGATTGCTACTAGAAAAGCCGACCTTTACTATCGTAAGGGCTTCCAACCCAAGAGACTGCTCCTAGAAACCCGACCTCTTCTATCGCGAGAGCTTCCATCTCATATCACTATCCACTCAGTGCTAAGTTTTAATTCCCACAGAGTTCATATTAAGTCTTGACTTAAATTCATATTTATGGTAGAATGTCTTGACACTCAATCCAACATAACTCCCACTATAGCTCATAGATTCAATAGTTGAGAATAACCTTTCAACCTTAGAATCATCATATTGTGAGACAATCTTTCACCTCATGACATATTCATACATAGGTGTGTATATGAGGATAAACTTGCAACAACACAACAACTAGATCATAATCATAATTACTTTACTCTCAAAGTGTTCATAAAGCATATACAGAATCTAATAATCATACATAATTCTCATACTTTTCCCTTCAAGGACCATAGATCATATCTAATCAACACATCTAGAATTACTACATTAGACATGAATGATAACATAATTAAAATAGCTCAATTACTACAAACATAAGCTCATAATATGTTGTTTCAGATTATATCATTGATCAGTTATTCTTTGTTCAGCTCATATATATTTGTTCAGCTTAGTAGTTATATCATGCATGCTCAGTACATTCCAAGTACTGACACATACTTAGCATCCATATCACGCATAGATCGATTGTCGGTCCGCATTCAATAGCTTCAATGGTGAGTCCTTATTTATCGAGTACAATAGACATGCTGTCATTTTAGTCTTTACTTTCAGTTTTTTGTTTTTGTTAGAGTTAGTTGGGGCATGTCCCAGTCACTCAACTCAGTAGAGGATTTTCAGACATAGTAGTAGATTTAGCTTTAGTTGTTAAGTGGTTGTTCAGTATCACTAAGCTCTTAGTATGTTTTATATGTTCAGACTAGTTAGGTTTTCTCCACTTTCAGTTATCCATTGGTTTAACTTCTGCATAGTACTTGTTTTATTTAGTAACTTTTATAGTATGTTTATGATATTCCACACAAGGTTAGCTTGGGGTTACTCGTGATCCTAGGTCCCTTGTTACGTCAAGGGGGTAGCCTCAGGGCGTGAGAAACTTGGTATCAGAGCATTAGGTTCAAGAGTCCTAGGAGGTCTGAAAGTCAAACTAAGTAGAGTGTTTCATGGGTGTGAAGTGTGCCACATCTATGAGGGGGAGGCTACAAAGTGTTTTAAGGAAAACTTTACTTTCTGTGTTATTCTTATCGTGTGCGAGTTATGATCCAATTTCTCCTTTCTAATCCGTCGTTATGTGTCTTAGATCATTCCTCCTTGTAAGGCTTAGGCACGAAATACTAATGCACGCAATTCTAATGTAGTTCCTCCAGTCCCGAACCATAAGGTTTCGAATGCATATTTTCAGAATGCAATCCAGCTCTTAGCTCAGAGTGTAGCAAATCAGGACAAGCAGCAGGCCCAGTTCCTGCATACACGAATGGTGGATCAGATGTAGCTAGGGTTCGAGACTTTTTTTGGATGAATCCACGTGAGTTTTTAGGGTCGCAAGTTGGTGAGGACCTACAGAACTTCATTGATGGGGTCAAGAAGATTTTTGGGGTGATGCAAGTAACTGGTAATGAAAGGGAGGAGTTGGCATCCTACCAGTTTAAGGATGTGGCTCATATATGGTTCACATAGTGGAAAGACAACATGGCTGCGGATGCAGCTCCTTTGACTTATGATTGTTTTACCGGGGCTTTTCTGCACAGGTTCTTCCTAATGGAGTTGAGAGAAGCTAAAGCACAAGACTTTATAAACTTGAAGCAGGGTTAAATGTCGGTCCAATAGTACGGGCTGAAGTTCACCAAGCTCTCGAGGTATGCTCCACACATGGTTAACAATCCAAGGACAGAAATAAGCAAGTTCTTGTTTGGGGTATCTGATCTGGTAAAGACCGAGTGCAGGAATGCTATACTTTTAGGGAATATATATACTTCTCCAGGCTAATGTCTCACGCTCAGCAAGTTGAGGGAGATAAGCTTAGGGAAATGGCTAAGGACAACAAAAAAAATAGAACATGCAACTATGAGTACTATCACCATAAGTCGGGCGGTGGAAGTCGCTCACTATTTTATCAAAGATCTATTACCCCAGCACCTTCATTAGCTAGTGCTCCATCCCCAGGTTTCGACAAGATCAGAAATGTAGGGCATCATGCTCTAAGTCTCAAGGGAGTACTCCAGGTAACAAGAGTTTTCTAACTTGCCCAAAATATGGTAAGAACTATCCGGGTGAGTGTCTTGCTAGCAGAGAGAGGTGTTTTAGGTGTGGTCAGTCTAGCCATAGGTTGAAGGATTGCCCTTCTTCCAGGCAGGGGAGAGGAGGTAACAAAAATTGGGCTCAATCTACAACTCAAGCAGCACTAGCAAGTCGCCCAACTCAGCAGGATCCTTCGTCTGATACAGGTGGCTGTCAGCGCCAAAACAGGTTGTATGATCTCCAGGCTCGCCATGGCCAGGAAGATTCTCCTAATGTGGTCACTGTTATGTTATGTATCTTTCATTTAGATGTTTATGCATTGTTAGATCCTGGGGCTACACTGTCACAGTTTCCCAGAAAGTCAACTCAGTAGATCTTGTAGAGTTAGAAATGGTAGATTTCAATTTCATTATAGGCATAGATTGGTTACATTACTATTATGCCACAGTCGATTGTAGAACTAGGATTGTTCAGTTTCAGTTTTCAAACGAGCCAGTCTTAGAATTGGAGGGTAGTATCTCAACTCCTATAGGTCGGTTCATCTATTACCTGTAGGTAAGAAAAATAATTTCCAAAGGGTATATCTATCATCTTGTTCAGGTTAAGGATTCAAACTCCGAAACCCAAACTCTTGAGTCAGTCCCAATAGTAAATGAGTTTCCAGAAGTGTTCCCAGAAGATCTTCCTGGAGTTCCTCCCGAAAGGAAATCCACTACGGAATTGATTTCCTACCAGATACCAAGCCTATTTCGATTCCTCCTTACATAATGGCTCCAGCTAAGCTAAAGGAATTGAAAGAACAGTTGAAAAACCATCTAGATAAGGGCTTCATCAGACCCAGTATCTCTCCATGGGGTGCTTCAATATTGTTCATGAAAAAGAAGAACGGTTCTCTCAGAATGTGCATTAACTAATGCCAGTAGAACAAAGTCACAATCACGAAAAAGTATCATATCCCCATAATTGATGACTTGTTCGACCAACTACAAGGTGCTAGTTATTTTTCTAAGATAGACCTCAGATCTACGACCCCCAAGGACCAACCATGGGCCCTTGAGGAAGATCCAAGAAAATTTGTCTAGACAGTGACCCACGATGGGGACCTATGCCCCGTAGGTCCATCCACGCCCGTGGGTGAGGGGTCATAGATCAAGCTCCTAGGAACCAAGTTCTAGAACCAAACTATGGTTCACCAGCACGGGCCGTGGGTCTAACCATGGTCCGTCAGTGCTGAGTCGTGGATGGTGACCTCGTAACTATTTTGGTAAGTTAGTTTAGGGGCACTTTGGGGTTTTTTCGTTTTAATTAATATTAAGTGACGTCGTTTAGCCTAAATTAGATCACCTATATAAGGATTGTATACCACTAAATTAAGTCAGCTACCTCATAATTTCTAAATCCCAAAACAAAACTTTATCTTCTCCAAATATTCTCTCTATAGAACTTAAAGGAAGAAGAAGAAGGAAGTTGGGGCTAGGGTTCAAGCAACAAGGTTTTCTACTAAAATTCTTTGTATTTCTTTGCTAACGTATGGTATCTCTTTATCCATGGATACAATTCATCCATGGAGCCCCTTCAAAATCCTTATTTCAAAGAAAGAAATTCCTAAAAGTTAGGGTTTGATTCCGAAGACATGGGTTCCTTTCAAAAAATGATTCTAATGATTTAATTATTTTATATTATGATTGAATTGATGATTTATTATTTTTTTTATGTTGAAATCCCCAAGAACCCATAAAATCCCCTTATTTCCAAATTATGATCTTGTAATGTGGGTTTGTTGGTGAAAGAAGGATAGTATGAGATTATGCTTGTAGTAATTGAGTTACTTGAATTATGTTATTATCCATGTCTAATGTAGTGAATTCTATATTTGTTGATTGAATATGATCTTTGATCCTGAAGGGAAAAGTATGAGAATTATGAATGATTATGAGATTTAAGTATGTGCTTTAAGAACACTTTGGGAGTGAAGTGTCTATGATTATGATCTATTGTTGTGTTGTTGAAAGGTTATTCTCATATACACAATTCTATATGAATATGATATGATGTGAAAGGTTTTCTCACAATATGATAATTCTAAGTTTGAAAGGTTATCTCACCTATTGAATCTATATGAGGACATGGACGGTGAAAGGTTATTCGCATGCATGATCTAATGTGCTATTTTATGAATTATGTTGGATTGAGTGTCAATACATTCTTCCATGAATATGAACTTAATTAAAGATTTAATATGAACTCTGTGGTAATTAATGCTTAGCACCGAGTGGATATTGATATGAGATGGAGGCCCTCACGATAGTAGAGCCCGTATTTTTAGGAGCAATCTCTTGGGATGGAAGCCCTCACGTTAGTAGAGGATGGATTTCTAGTAGCAATCCCCTTGTCCCATAAACTATGTGCCCTCATAGGTATTTAGCTAGTGGATCCACCTAAGCTAAGAGTATAGTTCTACCTTAGGCAAGTAGATCAACCATTTTCGGTGTGGGAGTCACCGAATTCCATGTTAAGCTCACATGGTGTCATGTCGATTAAGGCTTGTTTCCCACAACTACAATAATATGAACATGAATATGAATTATGAACAATGGTTACTCAAGAATCTTTACTTATCATGGGTGAGATTTATGGGGTCTTATTCATGCATTGCACAAGTATGCTTTGAGGGTATATATGATATGTTCCTCTTATGATTTGTTGATCTATGTAATGAATATGCCTACGACTTTTGCTTTTCCACTATCTTCAAAATGATGCTTTAATTTAATAAAATATATGCATTCAAATGAAATGTCCCTTTTAGCATGTTTTCAAGGTTTTATGCATTGCTATCATACTTAGGGCATTTTTGTACTAACCCATACTTTTCCTACATTTTCCACAAGTGTAGGGTCCGATTCTCAAGGAAATCATCGTTATGGCTAGAGCTTGGATTTTCTTATTCTCCTAGATTGTTGGTGAGTCCTCATGATTCAAGGACGGATGTTATCTCTTTGTAGTTCTTTTCTTATATTTCTTTTTCGGACTATGTTGTATGAGATGTATCTCTTTTTTCTTCGAATATTGTAATAGATGGCTAATGTTGAAACAAGTCTAGACTTCCATTTTTGTTACAACCCAAGAGTACCCCCTAGACGTAACACGGTGTACAAGACTCCAAAAAGTCTCATACAAGCCCTTAGTATATCATGAACATGAGATAATAGAAAAGTACAGAAAAATTTAAAACTTTTTACAATTGAAGTCATTTTCTTAAAAGCAAGCGGAAGTCTTTCTATACTTTGTCTCAAACCATCTAATATAACTTTAGAATAAAACTCTTAGGACACATCCCATACAATAGTCTCAACATGAAAATAAAAGACATAAAGGAAATGGTGGATGTTGTCCTCGAAACTATGAGGACTCACCAAGATCTTCAACTCCTTAGCTCCTTAGGAAACCTAGCTTCAAGATAGCACTCAAGTCTCCAAACCCTACATTTGATTAGAATGTAGGCAAAGTATGCGTTAGTACAAAATGTACTAAATATGTTAGCTAGCATAATCATAAGAGCATAAGACAAGGGTTAGTCAATATAAGACATAATCCAAAATCATATGAAATACCTCATGAAACATAAACTATAAGCATAAGAGACAATATCATAATCATAATAAGCAAAGTCTCCAACATAAGCATCATATAAGCATAATTTGACTCTTAGTCATCTATTCCATAATAGAACCATTCTCAAGTAACCTCAAAATCATACATGTGCAAAGCATGAATAGCATGCCATAATACCACCCAAGAC